>NC_089039.1:5295000-5644166 GCF_034140825.1 Oryza sativa Japonica Group
TGGGTTTTATAACTTATGCTTTGAGCGGAACTCATAGTAGGAATTGCAACTCGGAACCCCAAGCTTTTGGAGCTTTGGGCTCATGAGGTGGTCTAAATATGAGATTTTTAGGGCTCAACTTTTGTGTAGTGCAGATGTGCATCTGGCTTATCCAAAAAACTTCATGTTCTTTTTCCTTAAGTTCTCTGAGTATTGATTTGAGGAGACATTTTTTGGTGGCTAGATTGATGAAATTTTAACTGCTGTCTCAAAAAAGATACCGCATTGCCAAAATGTATATGGAGGATCAGAATTATTCAGAACCACCTCTGCATTGCGAAAATAGCTGAGACATGTTTTCCATTAATATGCAATGTTTGCTTAAGGTACATATAAGTAGTACTAGAAACTTGCACGGCAACATCGAGTATGTATTGTTACTATTTTTCCTTTTTCAAGAATATATGTTTTGTGCATTGTTTGTCTCATCTTGTCAAGTTACCACTATGGATGTTGTCCTGTTGATTGAAAAAAATGAGAATGAACCCTAGTATTTCTTAATATAAAAATCTAGTGCATTGGTTGCAAACTCTGTAATCCAAATGATGGTTTCATTAACAGAATCAGGGTAAAACCTTATTCTTCAAATCAAAATGCATCAAAATGAAAAGCAAAATGTCTTGTTTCATGAGGTTCAGTTGTTGTAATAGGTTGCAGCCTTGCAGCAGGTTGGCATCACACTGGACCCTGGTTTCAGTCCAGTGGAAGACAAGTGATGTTGCCTCTAGGTTCGGAGAGATAACAGTAACAGAAGTTGAGTAAAAGTGACAACTGACAACTGCTCTATTTATCCCCCTCTATTTTTTATATGCTGTAGAGGTGTGAACTTATCAAATGTTAGGACTGTGGGAAAATGTTTGGTTTGTTACTTCACCAAATTTTTGAACAGATGGCGGGTTTGTTTCGTACGTTACCAAATTTTGGTAAGGTAGGGATACTCGAACATATTTGGTTCGTTATCTTACCAAAATTTGTGATGGCTTGAAATGGTAGCAAACAAAACATGCTTCAGGGTTTAGGGTTCTTAAAGCCATTGCGTAGCAGGGTTTACACTTCCAGTTTGGGCCAAAATTGTAGTATATTTCGGGCGAGATAGTTGCTTACCCTTGTGGGCGGGGGGAGCAGCTCACAACAAACTTGCAGACGAAACAACAAAAAATGACAGAATTTTAACATACAATTACCACCAAGCTGACCAGTTGAACTGGTTTGTTGTCCAGCTTTAAAGGAATATGTTTTGCAGATCATCAAAACAATTTCTTGTGTCAAAACTCAAGCGCATAACAGAGTCAACAGACAAAACAACAAAAAAGGGGCAGATTTCTGACCCGATCTGATGGACTGGTTTATTAGTTGATTCTTAAGAACTGCTTCCCAGATCATCACAACAAATTCGAAGCATGTCAAAAGGTGCTTGAATTCAGGGACACAGCTAGAAAAGAAAAAAAAAAGAGATACTGCATCTTCCCTGGTTTCTAGCAAGAACATGAAAGTTTGGTGATTGTATCTGTACTTATGTTCTGCTTCAGCTGGTAATGCATAAAAAATGACTCTAAGCAGCACCATTCATATATATTACAAGGAAAGAAATCATAGGCATCTACATTATGTAGAATGAGACCATGTAATGTACTGTAATTAATTTCAAGAAACAGTGTTTGGTACAGACTAGACAAAAGGTAAGCTCAAGGTAAACCATAATTCAAGGGGGGAAATTCAGACAACCTATTCCAGGATGTCATCGTCGATGTCGATCGGGGTGACCTCGCCGTCGTCGAACTGGTCCTTCCTCGGAGGCGCAGGCGGCGCGAACAGCCGTGCAGGGCCAGTTCCCTTCTTCTTGTTGCGCGGCCTCGCCTGAGATGAGCAAACAGCAGTCAGCAGATGGCAAGTCTGAAGAATTGCAGCAAACAGCAGCACAGGAAGCAATAAGCATATGATTTTTTTATTAATTTTATTTTTGTGCTAGAGACTCACATTTCCGTACGAGTGGTTGAACCTTTTTCCCCTCTTGGTCTTCTTGTCCCCTCTCCCGCAGTAAACTGGTCACACCAAATGGAGTAATTTGAGTTGGAATCGTAATTGGTTCAAACTGCGAGGTTTTTGTTTCAATCTATGTTTTGGTGCTGTATCAATTGAATTCGTGCAATACGATTTGAAAAGCAGTTTCATATAAGATCATCGAGCCAATTTCACACCAGACTAATCCGAATTGACGAACAAAACAGAGACAGGGAGGTTAGGTAGGCATGTCAGTTACCTTCAAGAACTGGAGTGAGCGGGGCCGAGAGGGTGGCGGCGGCGGCGGCGGCGACGCGAGAGCGGGAGCGGGAGAATGCGGCGGCGGCGGGGAGCGCGCAGTAGGAGGAGACGGCGGCGTGGTGGTGGGAGGAGGGGAAGGTGGCCGGGGACGCGGCCATGGCGTGGACGGCGAGGAGCGCCATGGAAGCGAGAGAGGAGTGAGAGCTTGAGGAATGGATGGAATCGGATAAGCTGTGCGTGCATCGGAGTAGATAAAACGGAGGGAAAGGGAAGCCCAGGCCCATGGATTGGGCTTTGTCTCTTGGGCCTATGGACCAAGCCCATGATTGGCTTGGCCCTCTGCAATTCTGATGTTTCTCTTTCTTTTTTTTTTGTCCTCTCATTTCTTTTTCTATAGATAATCATTTTTTTATGATTAAATTATTACTACTAGTATAAAACTTATGAAGAATATAGCAAAGTTATGATATTTTTAGGACTTCTGAAGACAAATCTAGCCATAACGTTTTTAAGATTTTAGAAATCGAAACGTTCAAAATGATATTGATGGTTAAAGCTCAAACACTGTTATGAATATTAGTGGAAGAGATGAAAAACCAGTGTTTTTAAGTGTCTTTGGTTCTGGGAATGTGACTATAGCGTTTGTTGAGTATACAAAGTACAAACAAATAGTTTTCCATGATGGCACCTGGGCAATTAATTAACCCAAAAAACTAGTTTACATATTACTAGTTTCAAACATTAAAAGCTCATATTAGTACCATGACACTTTCTGCTACAATTACTGACTAATAACACAAGTTCATGGCACTTTGTAGACAGGCAAGGAGAGTGTGCATAAGCAGGGCTTTACATAACTTCATACAGTATATATGGATTATGGAGCTACAGATGCAATCCAAACACAACAAAAAGGCACCATTAAGCATTATGAGTATCTGATTGGCACAAAAACTTTTCAGCGACAGAATTTTCAAGAGACTGATAGCTGCTATGTATATGTTCTTTATTTTCCTTGGAACTCATACTGTTCTTCTTACTTCCTTGAGCTCACTGCATAATCACGGGGACCAACTTGCCTCAGTAACTGCATCAGCAGAAGGAACAGGAGATAACCAAGTTGTTTAGCCATGTAGCAATGCTGAAAATAAGGTAAACAGAAAGAGAGAGAGACAAGGATGTAGTACAACATACCTGAAAATATGATTCCAGCTTCTGCTTCAGAGTGGCATGCTCCCTCTTCATCTTCTGAAGAGACCTGCGGCATCTGAAAGAGAACATGGCCTCATCACATCATGTGAGGAAATTGCATGATGATTGGATAGTATGTGAAGAACAAGTTGGACGAGTCAATGAAATGCATACCCTTCCAGATTCCTGTCATTGCAGTTTACTTTGAACACAGAGCACTCATTCTTCATCCTCAGTGCACCAATGCTGCGCCAAACACAGGCCAACTTTAGCGAATTTTGAACACATAAAGCAGGCAAAGATGACAAGCTTTCGGTGAGAACATTCATATTAACAAATAATATTTGTTCATTTCACATCAATAAGCATTCTTAAGTTTGAATGTTTTTATATTGGTTATTTAAGACCTAAGACATGATTTTACACTGATGAGACCTGTAAAAGAATATTGTTCACTCTGTGTTCTGGGCATATGCCCCAGTTTTATACCTGGATCCGCTGCCTTTGAGTTGTTGCACAAGAGAATCTAATCTGTAGAAATCCTGAGGGTATTTATCACTGCATCAAAAGAAATGGAAGTAAATGTAATTGTCATGTCTTTCAAATCATGGGTAATCATTGTACAAAAAATCAATTATCTATTCATATCGTGGATGCAGACATATTACTTACATTGCTTGTTCTATATTTGTCAACAGTCTTGATGAATCTTTGAAGAACAGAGCCGCAACTTCCTCAACAAAATTGGGGCTTGATTCATCCTGCAGTTCTTCCAGCTGATTAAACTGTTCATCAAGGTAACCCTGCAGGAAAACCACGAGGTAGATTATAGGCAAAAGAAAGAAGCATGAAATACACAACCAAAAAAAAAACTTTTGTGCAGTCCATATAATACAAATAAGTGTACTAATTTACAAGGGTAAATCTATATAATTAGTCAAAGATTAAAAAAAAAGTCAGGTTCCAGCAAGTGACTTACTCCCTTCGTCCCATAAAAAACGAATCTAGAACCGGATGTGATATTTTCTAGTACTATGAATCTGGACGTATATATGTCTAGATTCGTAGTACTAGGATGTGTCGCATCCGGTACTAGGTTGGTTTTTTATGGGATGGAGGGAGTAGGCTTCACCCTAGTTAAGTATAAAGGAAATCTAGTATTTGCCTAGGAGATACTAATGTATCATCAAATTGATGCTACTCTATGATTACTCTCTAAAGGTTGAAAGACCTGACTTTTTGTATATTCTCAATGGAATAGTACAAAGGAAATTAAGAAAGTGGTTTGCTATTGTCTATGGCATATTACATCCTTGACGATCTGCTTAAACTCATTATCATAATGCATGCATATGTGATGTAAAAGAAAGTTGTATAACTTTTAGATAAGATAAGATGGGTGCCAACTGCTAAGTGAGCATTATTGCATCATCCCAGACTAGTAGACTACACTACAAAACTGAGTTATGCTGTTGCAAATGAAATTCACAATTGAAACAGAGTGCATGAATGATATAAGCTCCACATGACCACATATCTGACCATTGATTGATAATGCTTTTCTCCAGGGGTTCAGTGTGCCCTCAGGGGATGTCCAAGGGTGCAATCAAACTTTGTTATATACTTACATGTAAGACAAAAACTGAAGAAACTAACTCTCTCTCCTAGTTAACTATCTCATCTAATATTGCAGCTCAGGAACTGAGAAGCAATAAAACATCAACTAGTGTCTAGTGCAATACACTAATTAATTACGATCTCATTTCTCAAAGGAACAAAAGTGAAGGCATGAAACCTGATCGAAAAGATTTTTCTTCATAAAGATGATTTGGCGACGCAAATTTGAATACTCCATATATGGCTAAGCTTTAGAGATCAGTTCAAGCAGGTGGAGAGAGCTGAGACACAATGAGCCATGCACAAGAGGGGGGGTGTATATATAGAGGAAAAAAGGATTTTTCTTATAACATGCAAAACCTTTATTCTACATTGATAATGCCCTCCTGTGAATAAAGCATAACAAAAGGACAGAGTACTTTTCTTTCATGAAACTGTTGAACAATAACTCGAGTACCAATGCTACAAGTTGCTGAGCTCTGTATTTCATTTGGTTTCTGTGGTTTATATCCTAGACAGCAAGAGATATTTAAGAATATTTGTGACACTGCACAGCAGAGGTTTGTAGAACAGTAGCACCTAGAACAAGGTTTGTTCCCGAAGAAGCAACTGTATAGATGTAATAAATAAATATTTTAACAGTATTATATTGCTAATATATATTTTATGAAATTACATTATTTATAGACAAAGAAGTTATTTCTACAATTCAAATACTCCAGAGTGTGTGCAAGTAACTGTAACAGAGTTGGGAAACAGCCTATCTGAATGTCACACAACGCAAGCCGACAAAGTTCGTTAGTGACTGATGACCACTTAATGTTTTAAGGAGGACAGATTCACTAAATCTAGCAAATTTAAACTTTACAAGATATCTTATACTAAACATGAGTTTCGGGAGAGATTTTCATGCCTCCCTAGAATGACATCAACCGTTGAAATTCTGCATTGAGTATTTAACAGAAAGTAATTATCCTATTTCCTGAATTATATAGATAATCAGAGTACAAACCATTGGCAACCTTCCACCAAACTCTGCCTCCGTACAACTCAGTTGATTTCATTGAACAAAATTGAGGTTGCATGCTATGCAGATGACAAAATTGGCATATTTCAATTAGGATTTATACAATCAACCATGAAAAAAAATCAAAGATGATAGGACTAACATCCTGTAAAATAAATAATGAAAATTACCATGGACATGAAATATGAACAAGCACCCAAAAATTGTTCGCCCAACAATGATATTTGTTTTTCATAGGATAACACTGCGCCAGGACAGAGTAATCCCAAATACAAATGAACCTTTTTTTTCTTCCTTACAATGGGTACCCCGGAATTCCATTTCTCAGGGGAACAAAAAATTATACAATCAGCCAGTACTTGTCCACTCAGGGTCACCAACTATCACAACTAACATAGTTGAACTTCCTTGCAGTATAATAATTTTCCATTTTCAACGAGTTTACAGCTATGTCATTCCGGTGTTATGCTTGGACTTGCACTGGTTGAACAGAAACGGATACTTGACAAAACAAAAACAAGGGTGTAGCAGCCCTTGGCCACAACCTTGTGCACAAAACACATAACAGAATCAGATAACGACTGGAGAATCATTTATTTTCTATGTATTTGAGAATGAAAGTGAGTTGGCTAGTGATTTCGTAAGTCACTTTCATTCTCCTTTTTTTTTGAATGTATGAATTAGCACTCTGCTGGTTCGTTCAAAGAAAAGAGAGAGGTAATGAAAGTGACTTACAAAGTCACTAGCCAATAAGCCAACTGTTAAAAAGCCACTTCACAAAAATATAGGAACAACAGGAAGTTACGAACTCAGAACAATGGTAAGTAAATTAAATAAAAGTACATCTACCAACAACAATGTATGTATTTTCAATAATCAAATTCATATGTGTAATATCTATTATTAGCAACACCACTGTTCAATCAGTTAGAGCTGTGCCCTTCCTCTAGCTAAATCAGACCAATAAATTTCTCAAAGACAATCAGATGGATAAAAACATCTAGGGGTATCTAACATGCAAGACCACAAGGCCTGGACCGCTCAGGCAGATCTATCATCTGATGAACCAAAGGAGCTCTACTATCTGCTCCTTTTCGCCACATCTCACATATCCTGAAAGATTGTCAGAAAAAAAGCTAACAGCAAAGATTGGAAATAAGACATAACCATCAAATGGCCGAAGGAGGCATCCTACTAAAAAGAAAGAAGAGAAACAGTGGCATCCCTATGCTTTCACACTGAAACCAAATGAAAACTGGATGATAAAAAGGAAGATGCATGGTGGGCAGGAAATTCTACCTTTATTCCACTTCATGCAGAAAAGGATGGATAAATCTTTCTAGTAGCTACTTCCCGTGGTTTTTCAGTTATAGTTGTATATTTTATTAGCTGGTCCCATCCACTACTTTCAGTAGATGCTGAAAAGAGGAATAAAATGTATAATTGGAGCAAAGATAATGACTTATTGGTATCTCAGCTGGATAGTGATAAGAGAATCCTAACCTGGAACAGTATATTAAAATGACATACTGGAAGCTTGCATATGGCTAAATGGCTAGGTGGTGAAGCTGTGCACCTAGGCCACCAAGGTTCAAATCCTAAATTTGACGTTGGTACCCACTAATGTCAGAAGTACACACGCACTTGTGCTTTTAGTGAGCATGCGTGGGCCTGCGCTCTAGGTGGCGTGTGAAGCGTGTGCAGAGGAAATGCACACGTCTGGTGGTGTTAGTGTGGCGTGTGTGGGTGTGTGCATCCAATTGTACTTTCTCAAAAAAAAATGATAGATACTTGTTTAAATGGTTAGTGTCAGTAAAGTTCTTATCTTGGCGAATCATGACAACAAGATGCAAAACAAATAATAGCCACAGAGCACAAATCTGATAACAAAGTGAGGTGGCAAAATCATCACCTCACTATTCTCATAGTTGCAAGAATGGTTGCACTGTTTCAGCTTTTTTGCATGTTCCTTCTTATGCATATTCCTAAATGCATATTGCTAGTAACATAAATAATGAAACAAATAAGGAGAAACAACAGCTATCAGAAACTACAGACTAAGCAAAGTGTTTCCATGGAAAGTAAGAATTTGTGTGGGATGATATTTCATGTTTATATTTACAGGACTGGATCCTGCACCATACAATTCAGTTAAGAAGAACAACATAAAAAAAAGTGACCAAAGAGCATTTATAAAGATGGGATTTTTTGCAGCACATCTGCTTATGGCAGTGGAGCAAGCTAAGAGAGACAGATTCTTCCTTGAAAATTTTGGAGATTTTGGATCTCGCAAATCCATTACTCAGTGATTTAGAGCCACTAGACCATTATTAGAATGAATTTGGATGAAGGAATTTCAACAGGAAAGTAGTACTTACTCCATATACATTCAACAGGGCAACCAACTTACACACTGATCAGAATACAAATATACTACACATTGGGATTTCTTACCACTATTTTCCATCGTTACGTAGTGAAGTACATGTGTGCTTCACATTACTAAGATTTTACAGCAAGTAAACATGCAACATGAACTCTTGCTAGTTTGTAATTATATTGTAATTACTGTATTTGAAACACAGGAAAGAGATAATATCAAATCACTTCACGCTAATATCAATTATGCACTATGCTCATTGTAACACTTTGTAATGATCTCGGTTATAGTCATATTATTGTTCATATTTGTTAGGAAAATAGAAGGGAAACTGTATGTCATGCATCGTGCCCTAGTTTTAGCCATATTCATATAATCATATCAACACCTTAGGAAATTATCTATGGGAAAAAAATTTGCCCTAGATCAAAATCGCTTATATCACCTAATAGACCAACCAATTATGTCCATATCCTTCTATGCATCATTTGATGTTTTGAGGAAATGAAGAACTATACATCTGCAAGTGTTTTTACACAGTAAAATTAGGTTTAATTTGGCATTGCGATAGTATTTAATCTGCAATTTTACTAGTTATAAAAATGTTAAATAATTAATAACCACTTATCTGGAGCCACCAAAAAAAATACTACTAGAACTGGTAAAGATTCTCTTAGATAATTATATTCCAGAGCACAGCAACACTAAAATTGGCACTTTGTGAGCTCATTTTACTTGTACCTTTGTAGTTAGCAAAAGATAGGATAACAACACATAATTTCCAAATATCAAAGGTAATTTTGGAATTTATTTGCCATAGTCTAAAATCATTTATTTTGCTACATAGGAGATATGAAATAATATAGGAAGATCAAGGTCCAATGCATATTCTACAGAAACGCATATTCCTAGACTGTTGACAGGTAAAATAATAAAATATATTGTAGTTGACAGTTCGCGTACATGCCTTTTTGGACAAAGAACATAAACAAGGCACATGATCATCTTTAGTGTTTAGAGCAAGAGGATGCCCAGAAGCTGATGACAAAATGCTGGAGCACACCAATCTATATAATTATATACATCCATAAAGTTTGAGCTGGAAATATGGCTATTGCATGCTTGTCTATATTGAATTACTTGCAGTACTGCTGCTATTCCTCAAGACAAACCTCATCATTGCAAGGTTGGTTCATACAACATGCTAATTGTTTTACCAATAACCTGAAGAAAGTGGAGAGAGAGAGAGAGAGAGAGAGAGAGAGAGAGAGCAGATGTGTCAATTTCAAGCCAGCACTGTTTTATGAATAGACTATTGGAGACCAGAGAGCACTGTTTCACCAAGATACCTACTGTGAAGACCGCTGCCATCAAATCATTGGGATTTAAGCTACAAGGCTGAGGCTGTTTCCTTCCTGTTTACAGCATTTGAAGGATAGAATGTTAGCACTGTCGAGCAGTGGTGCTCTTGAAGAATATATGTGTATTTATCCCTAATGTCGAACATATGTTACTAAGGCTTCCTGAAATCGGATTCCTCATGCTGCACTATATGTAAAGTTGATGCCTCTTTAGTGAAGTTAGATCCTGGTATTCTCAAATAAGTAATCTTAGGGGTTGATTTGAAGTTGTGCATGCACTAGGAGAACTGTTCAAACATAGGCTGCTTCTTGATAACTAGCAGCAGGTATCCACCTTACATGCTATAGAAACAAGCTGCAGAACACCACTAATGCAGAGCAGTTGAAGTAGGAATACCACAATATTTTTGAACTTTGAAGCCACGTTAAACAAAATTAACTGACTCTTCTGTCTTACTTTGTCTTAATGTTTCTCTGACTGATATATTCTTCTGAGCATGGATAACCACAAGAAATGCATATGGGTCCTTGGCTCCATAAAGTCATGACATATGCACCTGTTCACATTTCAAGAGTCTGGGTTTTGGATCCCCAAATTCTGAATTTTCAATTCCTTTGGTGATATAAATCTACAAAGTAGACCAAAATCGTTGCTACTGTGCTTGGGTGACATTAGAAAAACTAGCACAGTCCACTAATTTGATAAGCAAATAGTACTATGTTGAATTGCTTACAGTTTAACAGAGACTTAAATATAGTCACTATACGATGCCTACATGAACCTTGTTTTCCTTTCCAACAGCATAGAAAATTAGCAGTAACAATTGGTACGTGACATTGGTAAGATCATCCTTGTAGATAAATAGAATCAATCCAGACAGTCTAATATTGCTATAGCAAAGTGCCTTTTATTGATGTACTAAATGTCTTCCATCCTAAGTCAAAAAAGCATGTTTCCACGTCAGGGTGGGTGCTGTGTTCTTCACTCCTGTTTTCATGTGCGTATAGCATGAGATACTAGTTTATGAGCACAAACAGGTCTCCTTTTTGCAATGTTTATCCATTTCTGTTGTTGTGTTGTTTCACCATGGTCCTCCATTCAGGAAATCAAATGTGTAGCTATAACATATTTCTTCTCTACCCTATTCCCTACTTTAGTGTTGTGAAAAAGGGTTTTGAAGTTGTAGTATGCCATACGATATGGTTATCTATGGGCCAATGGTAGAACATGTGCAATATGTCATATCTTATGTTATCTCTGAAAAGGTAGAGACCTCACCTAGTGAATTATTAAAGGAGACAAGATGCACACAAGATCTTAATTACAATGATCAATTGCAGCCTTTATCTTTTATGAATTTAATCAATTCAACTCGTTGCTGCAGATTCACACACCCGATAATCAGCAATTAAGCACTTCACTTAGTTAGTCTAAGTGCCCAACAACTTTCAATTCTTCAATAAAATGAATAGTGCGATGGTCGAAATTCAGTTTGCTGACCTGCGTGGAAAATGCTTCAAATCCATTTGCCGCAGAGGTTAATCATGAATATCATACGGTTCCCAGAGTAGTGATAACGCAGCAGTTTCCAGAGTGCTTGTGAACTTGTTAAGTGCCCCTCCCATTTCTCGGTATCTCCAGTTGCTGCCTTTGCAGGTGGACGCAAATCCTTTCACCTGGGAAGAAAAATGACAGCCATTCAGCCAATGATGCCCTTGTACTAACCATGGACAGCATCACGCACAAATGACATAAGAAGAATCAACTCATCCTTCTCCACGAAAACAAAAATGGAAACCAATTGTGCTTTTATAGTAACCATACAAACTTGACACAAAAATGACATAAGAAGAATCAACTCATCCTTCACGAAAACAAAAAAGGCAACCAGTTATGCTATTGCACTAACCATAGACAGCTTCACACAGAAAAATGCAACCCATGCTGCTTTTATACTAACGAACAGATTACTCCAGATAGCTTCTTTCAGAAATGGGCATAGGCAGAATCAGCTCAACTACAGTCTCAGGTCCAAACAAAACTAGAATATTTACAAATTTGAAGCAAAGACACACCATCTGTAATCAAGAACACGGTACTACTATATTTCTCTGCATAGTAAGATCAAGTAACCTTCAAGAACATTCTTTGAAAAGAAAAAAAAAAGTTACTACCTTCAAGAACATCATACCATTCTAGATTTTGCTTACTGGCTGACAGGGATAACACAATAGCATTAACACTAATCTTACTAATTTTCCTGAAGCGGCATTCCAAATTTCATTAACAACAAAATGAAAACAGGCCACATATATGACATAAACGAGACGCGATTTATCATGGCAAGAAGGCATCCATCCAATCAACAGTAAAGGACCTAACACGGGGAATGGGGATCATTCAGCGGCCGAACCCCACAAAATAATTTATTCTATTTTATTTTATTTTGCGGGGAGAAAGAACACGAGCTGCTATTCTATATTTCTATTCGATTCGAAACGTGAGGGATTCAGGCGGGCAAAAGGGAAGGGAAAGGAAGGAGGTCGTCCGGCCGCGTGGCACCCTCCAGAACCTGCTCACCTGCCGCCGTTCGCGCGAGGAGGGTAAGGCCAGGCCGCCGCGGCCGCACAGGGGAGAAGGCTAGGGCGCGGGGAGGCCGTCCACGCGCTCGTCGGCGGAACGCGCGAGGTGGGCGGCGCCTCGCATTCTCGCCACCACGCCGTCGCACAGCTTGTGGAAGAGAGAAAGAGAGGAATTTGAAGAGAGAAAGAGAGGAATTTATATTTCTGAGCAATTTTGCGCTGAGCTTAGTTTCTAAAAGAGCAGGGATGCTTTACTAAATTTTCTTCGAAAATTCTTGCAAACAAGATTTTAACCGTTTGGTTTAAAAAAACGTAAGACGTAGGATCATTTTAACCATAATTTTTTTTGTAAAATTAATAAATATATAGATGTATTTACTAGTAGGTTGTTACCGAACATTGGTAATGCCCACACCTCTTCCTTTAGCTATATCCATTAAAAAACAAATTGAAGTATCTATAATATCTACTACCCCGTTTCAGGTTATAAGACTTTCTAGCATTTCTCATATTAATATAGATGTTAATGAATCTAGTCACACATATATGTCTAGATTCATTAACATATATATAAATGTTGGTAATGTTAGAAAGTCTTATAATATTAAACGGAGGAAGTACAAATCACCCCTACAGTATGTTTAGATAATAGAAAAATGAGAGATAGGATTGGAATTGAAAAATGAATGAGATGAGACTTGGGGTCGTATTCCACCCACTCGGCCTATCTTGTCCTCTTCTGAGGAAGGATTCCATCCCGGCATCTACCTATCTGGCGTTCTTTCGCCCCTCCTCGATATCGCTACTTTCTATGGTTGGTTGCTCATCGCCACTGCTGGATGGCTGACCGCTTGGAGAAACGTGGCTTGCCGCATCCTACCTGTTGTGTCTTCTGTGACCAACAGGATGAGCCAATTGATCACATTCTAATTAGGTGCCCCAAGTCCCTACAGCTGTGGTGGACCGTCCTCTCGAGCCTCGGGCTCCCACATTGCTTCCTCTCTAGCGATGTTTCCTTCCACGAGTGGCACTGCTCCCGCCGACTCAAAGTTCCGAGGGAGCATCGTTGTGGATTCGACACGGTCGTGACCCTTGGGGCGTGGTCCATTTGGAAGGAACGGAACAACCGCGTGTTCAACAACTGTTCTTGGCCCTGGTCCGAGGTGGTAGTAGGCATGGCGCAAGAGGCTGCCCTTTGGCATCTCGCCCATCCCCTGTCGCCAACGCTACCTTCTTAGCGTGCTAGGTCGTTTGGTCGTCCCATTGTAATCGCGAGAATAGGCTTAAGTCCTCTTTTTCCTCCTTTTCCTCCTTTTCTTCCCAAATCCCTCTTCATTTCTTTGTTTTGCCGTTTGCGTAAATTTTATTTCTCTTAAAGTCTTAACACAAAGGTGCACAATCCTTTTGCGTATTCCTGAAAAGAAAAATCAAGGATTAATATTAAATAGAAGAGAGAGAGCGAATGGTTAGAATTTTAAAGGTGTCTTTGAATATGTGGAAAATAATTTCTGTGGCTCATTAACCAAACAAGGCCTTTTAAGTAGCCACATCTCTCGCCATCTATCTCCTGTTGGTTATCTGGACTAGGTGAGCGATCGACAAGCACATACAGGCAGCGACGCTACATGTGCATGCGGCAACACGAGCAGAGTAGTGCCATATGTAGCAGTTCAGCGTATGGGAAGGAAGGCGTTGGCCACCAGTTTGACCACATGGTTTGATGAATGGCGGAAGATTCGGATTCACTCTCATCCTTCTTCATCACACTACTCTTTTCATCCATAAATATAATAGATAATCCATAAAATGCCATTGACAAGCGTCTAAGTCCCAGAAATATCATCGACAAGTGTGATTTCCAAGAAATGCCATCGTACAAATGATTTTGTCCCAAAAATACCATCGTCGTTAGGGTTCCGTCCATTCCGCGCCGTTAAGTTCTATAGGATGAACAGTGTATTTAACGGCACGGAATGGACGGAACCCTAACGGCGATGGCATTTTTGGGACAAAATCGTTTGTACGATGGCATTTAAAGGATCTTTGTCCGGATGAATGGTTAGGATCCTTTCACTACTGGAAAAAGTGTTTTTCCAGGCGGGCCAATCACCATTTCACTGGCGGGCAAGCGGTCCTCCTGCAACTCAACGATTGTAAAAATAGTTGATTTTTGCAGGCGTGTAATTGGTTCGCCTGTGAAAATAGCTTCCAGCGCTAAAAAAAGGCACCCACCGCCGTTTCCGGCAGTAGATTCCCGTTCCCAATCCAGTTCCCACACATTTCCCATCCAATCCAGTGAATCCAAATTCAACAAAGAAGTCACCAGTTCATCCAAAATTCAGTTTCACACACACCAGCCATATTTCAGTTTCACAAGAATCAATTCAAGCAAAGAAAGCAAACAAAATCACATGTAAAATCATTCCTAAAATCACTTTATACATATAGCTCATCCATCTTCATCAGCAAAAACTCCCACATCGCCGGGAGGGAGGGAGAGGCCGGGAGCCATCGTCTGCCGCCGCTGCCTCACGGCCGCGCCCCGCCGTCGTCCGCCGCCGCCGCCACCGCACGGCCACACTCCGCTGTCATCCGCGCCGCCGGCCACCGTCCTCCCCCCACCCCCTCCGGCCAGATCTGGGAGGGAGGGGCCGGGAGCCGTGCCGCCTCAACCCTCCTCGCCGGCCGCCGCCGCCACCGCCCGTCGCCGCTGCCGCCAGGAGCACGCGCCGCCACCGCCGCCTCTGGCCGGCGGCCAGGAGAGGTGAGGGGAGGAGAGGGGCCGATGAGAGAGGAGAGGTGTGGAGGGGAGGCCGGGAGGAGAAGTGTTGAGGGAGAGAGAGAAATGAGTGGTGGGGAGGGGGTGGGAGGAGGAGATAAGGAGTTAAGATTTTTTTTAGTACGATTTTTGCAGGCGGACCACATAAGGGTCACCTGCGAAAATCCGGTTAAGTGGTCCGCCTGCGAAAATAAAGCGGACAATGAACTTCACCCCGATTTATATTTTTGTAGGCGGTTATTTGGTTCCAAAGGTCATGTCCGCCTGCGAAAAAAGACCTCGCGTCGGGAAAAATGCCTTTTCTAGTAATGTTTATACTTATGAAGAGAGATAGTATTTCATTAACTTTTAATTTATAGCCTATGTAGCTAATAAATTGTTAATATTAGCGTGATCTTTTATTAACCGAGCAATAGAACATAGAAAGAAAGAAACGTTGTAGTCATAACTTGGGAAACAACTTCAGTGACATGGCCACTTGATGAGTTTTGAGAGCGGTTTTCACTGACGTGGCTCATTGACTTAGTCAACCATGTAAGGACGTGGTAGTCCAATCACAAAATAAAAGTGAATCCATATGTAAGTGACTAGAAAAAAATAAAAAAGATAAATGAGGCCCACTTGTTATACTCATTATCTCTCTTTTTCCTCCTTCCTCCCTCTCCCTATCCCTCTCTCCCTTCACTATTCCCCTGTCGGAAGTGGCGAGGGAGGGAGTGGTGGCAGGGGCTCAGGGCGATGGTAGTAGTAACCGGCACCAGAGAGGGGCTGTGTGATGGCTTGCCGTTGGTGCCAGAGAGGGGGCTGGGGGAATGTCGTGCCACTGGTGTTGGAGAGGGGGTTCGGGGACTATGGGAATGGCGTGCCACCAATGTCAAGGAGGGGGCTGGGGGACTAGCGGCTCTTCGCCTGCCTCCATAGCTTCACCAAGTTCGACTCCACCCTCGCCTCCTACCTTGATGGCTTCTCCAAGCTCGAGCTCCCATTGCTGAGTGCGGCGCCACCACTCCCCTTTTCACTTAGTCCTCCCTGTTGCTGTCCCATCCCGCCTCCTCGCTGCCCACCCCTCCTTCACCTCCCCGCAGGGATCTTGTCCTTCATATCTCTCCCAGGTTTCGCCAACCGCCGCCGCCGCCAACGAGGTTGTTGCCGCCTCCAGTTCCTCTTCCACCGGACACCAAACCCCTCCCCCTCCTCCGTCGCCGGTGATGCCAAGCTAAGTGGCAAGGCCGCTGGTTCTAGACTTTGAGTGGTTCCAAGCATGAAGAAGTTAGGGGAAAGGAAGAGGGCTGATAAGTGGGCTCCATATTTTTTATATTTTTTCCTAGTCACTTATATATGGGCCATTTTCTATTTTGTGATTAGATTGCCATGTCAACGAAAAACACTATGAAAACCGCTAAGGGAGTTAAATTATATCGGTTTAATAGTTAGGGTGAAGACATCCGATATTATGGTTTAGGGATACAAATCAAATTGGACATATATTTGAGGGGGGTCATAATGGACTTACTCTATGGGAAAGGCAATTTTGAAGAGGAAGGATGCGGCCAACTTTAGGCCTTGTCCAGCAGGCCTCAATTCCGGCCCATTCCCTGTTGATGGACCTGAATTAAAGCAGGGCCTTGAGAGAAAAAATAATAATTTGTCCAAGAAATAATTTTACTCTGATCCTTAGTGCAATTCACGAGGGGAAAGAAGAATAGCATTGCAACTAAGTAAGGAATAAGTTCACTCTGTGACCCTAAAAGTGATTGAAATCTAATCCGTGACCCTAAACCGCAAAACAAGATATCTCGACCCCCAACTCTTAAAACCGGTGCAATTTGACTCTCTCGCGGTTTTGGAGGGCGGTTTTGCTGACGTAACGCCTAAGTGGCGGTGTTGACAGGGTCTTCCTTACACGTGGCGTTGACGTGGCGCTTGCGTGGCATCAGAATTAAAAATATATATATATATATGGCCCATTTATCATTCACATAAAGGATGACATGTGGGACCCACTGACATGTGGGGCCCACATGTCATCCTCTCACCTCCCCTTCTTCCTCGTCCCCCTCCCTCTCTCCCTTCTCTTTTTCTCTCCCCCAAACTCTCTTCACCAGAGCGGCAGTGGGGACGGCAACGGCGTAGAGGGGAACTGGCGGTCGGGAGTGGCGGTGGCGTCCGGCTCAGTTGTTGTCGCCCGCCACCATGACCGATGAATCTGGATGACGACGGTTGTAGTGGTGGGCGTAGCGCGCGGGGCCGTGGCGGGAGGAAGTGAGCTCATCGAAGCCGTTGCCGTCCGTGTCCATGGCGGCATGAAGGTGTGGATCTCGTCCTCGGCAGCCGGGCGAAGAACGAGCGAGCGAAGGAGCGCAACTGCGGCGGCGACTGCTGCTGCGATGACGACGTAGACAATAGGGGTGAGGCGGCGCAGTGGTAGTGGTGGTGGGTGTAGCTCCTGGGGCCGCACGGGAGGAGGCAAGCTCGTCGAAGCCATTGTCATCAGCGTCCATGGCGGCATGAGGGCGTGGGTCTCGTCCTCGGTGGCCAGTAGGACTGCAAGAGGACGAGCGGCAGGAGGACTGCAGGAGGAGAGACGGCGGAATGGGGGCGGCGTGCCCACTCCGCCTCCTCTCCAGGCCCGCGCCCGCTGCCCACACGCTCCCCCTCGGGGCACGCTGCTCCCACGGCCAGCCTCTCTCTTCCCCCACCCATGGCCGCTGCCGACTCCCACCGCCACAGCCGCCGCTCCTCACCGCCCAACCGCCGCTGTCCCCACTGCCGCTCCGGTGGTGAAGAGAGTTTGGGGAGAGAAAGAGAGAAGGGAGAGAGGGAGGGGGATGAGGAAGGGGAGGTGAGAGGATGACATGTGGACCCCACATGTCATCCTTTATGTGAATGATAAATGGGCCCTATATATTTTTTAATTCTAATATCACGCAAGCACCATGTGTAAGGAAGACCCTGTCAACACCACCACGTAGGTGCCACGTCAGCAAAACCGCCGAGGGAGACAAATTACACCGGTTTTAAGAGTTAGGGGGTTCACGGATTAGATTTCGATCACTTTTGAGAGTCACAAAGTGAACTTATTCCACTAAGTAAGCATCTCTGCTTTTATTGGGTAAAAATGACACGACGCATTGCATCAGAAACTGATCATGAACAACCATCATAAGAAACTCAAATTTGACTCCTATTACACCGAATCAACTCAATGTGGAAAACTCAAAAGTAAGTGCTATTACACCCTACCAAACTTCAAATCGGTCAAAAGAATCGACGACGACAAGCACCATCAGGTGCTCTAGTATGTATGCAGTACACGTATACGTATATGTATGGGTACACAAAAAAAATTAAAAATGAAAACCCCTCTAATGGCAGCTAACGCTCGCGCCAAGATTTGAATAAAAATTTTATTGCTTAATTCGATCGATCGTCTTCCTCCTCGGTGGGCTCGTGCTCGATCAGCGGTAGCAGCGGTAGGCCGGGGTGTACATGCAGCTCTCGGCGTACTTGACGAGGTCGTCGGGGCGCGGGAGGCGGCTGGCGAGGCCGAGCTCGTACGCCTTGGCGGCGACCTTGGCGGCGATGTGTGCGGAGATCTTGCGGATGTTGGTGAAGGGCGGGAAGATGAGCCCCCTGGCGAAGTTGTCCTCGCTCACCTGCTCCGCCAGCGCCTCCGACGCCGCCAGCAGCATGTCGTCGTGGACGCGGATGGCGCCCGAGATCACCACGCCCAGCCCGAACCCCGGGAAGATGTAGGCGTTGTTCGATTGCCCCGGCACGTACGTCTTCCCCTCGTACTCCACCGCGTCGAACGGGCTCCCGCTCGCGAACACCGCACTTCCCTGCACAAACATTTCGATTCAGATCGCCATTGACGATTTCGATTCAGCTCTATTGATCTCTCACCTTGGTCCAGGTGTATGCCTCCTCCGCGGTGCATTCCGAGTGCGACGTCGGGTTGGAGAGCGCGAAGATGACAGGTTTCTGCATTTGATTTCATGTTAGTGCACTTGATCATCATCATCAAGAAGAGGAGCGCACATATGCAGCCACCATGATGTGTGCATTGGTTACCTCGTTGAAGGCGGCCATGGCCTCGACGACCTCCTGGGTGAATGTCTTGCCGACGCCGGAAGTGCCGATGAGCACGGTCGGCTTGATGGACTGCACGGCCTCCAGCAGCGTCTTCACCGGCTCGTGCTCGTGCGCGAATGGCTGCTTGAAGTGCTGCAGCGACTCCTTCCTCGACTCCACGATCAGCCCCCTCGAGTCCACCAGCCACACCTTCTTCCGGCAATCATTGATCGGAATCTCCGTCTACACGAATAACACACAATCAAATCACACTCCATATTGTTGTTTATCATATTCAGTGAAAGTGAGTGAGGCAATATTCAGAGTTTGCAGTGTGTTTTCATTCAGTTACCTGCTTTGACATCTCGAGGGCAATGAGCTCTGCGATGCCAGTTCCAGCCTCACCGGCGCCAAGGAACAGGTAAGTGTGATCTGCAAGAGTTCCACCGACCACCTTGAGCGCCGCAATCAGACCTGCGAGGACCACTGATGCTGTTCCCTGCCATCCATCGTTGTAGACCAAATTCATCACATTAGTATTTTTGTGGCTACTGATTCAGACAAATTATATGGGCGTGAAACCAGAAGAGGTTCACAAAAGTTTCGCTTTCTTGTACCTGAATGTCGTCGTTGAAGACAAGGTGGCTCTTGCTGTACTTTGCAAGCAAGTCAAAAGCATTGTGGTTGGCAAAGTCTTCAAACTGTGGAAAGGAAATTTGATGTTATTCAGTCATCTCCTGAATCCTGATAAAGGTAAAAACAGAGTGTGCACATGTAACTTAATTAATTCTTCTATGCAGACTGACCTGAACGAGCACTTTCTCGCCGTAGTTTTGCTTAACTGCGGTCATAAACTCCTCAAGAAGCTCGTGGTATTCCTGATAACCATGATAACAGAGATAAGATAAAAAAGAAATTCTATGGTAAAAAGAGTTTTCTGTTTCACCAATTAATTGCAGGTGAACTACGTGTGCAGAAACTGTGGCTTACCTCTCCGGTAGCACGGCGTTGCTTGAGTCCAATGTAGAATTCGTCGTTGAGCAGTGACTCATTGTTGGTACCAACATCAATTGTGATTGGAAGGCACTGCATCATACATATATTCACATTTATAGTCAGCAAAGCAAATCCATCAACAGACTAAAAATACTTTGATCATTTCATGAAGACAAGAACACTCACAGCTGATGGGCGAACTCCTCCAAGGGCAGTGTACAGAGACAGTTTGCCGACAGGAATACCCATTCCCTGACATAGTAACAGCAGCACATATCAGCAAATGCTTCCAGGTAAACATACATCATCACATCTAAATTCTTTCGACACATTCATGACAGCAAAATCAGGGCAGGAAATGGGGGAAAAATGCACTACCTGACAACCAAGATCTCCAAGGCCAAGAATGCGCTCGCCGTCGGTGACGACGATCACCTGGATGCTCCTCTCCGGCCAGTTCTTGAGCACCTCAAGGATCTTCCCCCTGAATCCACCAAACAAACAAACACAGATTCCTGTCAGGCTGCAAATTCCTAATCAACCTCACCATCATCAGAAGGAAAGCAGAATCCTAGCAACAAAAACCGCACTTGTCCTTGAGGCTGATGTACAGGCCCTGTGGCCGCCTGTAGATGCTGCCGTACTTCTGGCAGGCCTCCCCGACCGTCGGCGTGTACACCACCGGCAGCAGCTCCTCCACGTTGTCGATCAGGAGCTTGTAGAACAGCCTCTCATTCCTCTCCTGAAAAAGAAAAGCACAAAAAAACCAAGAAACATGACAGTGTTCAGTAATCCACAGTTCTAGTGAAAGGGCATGTAGGTGTTGAGTTCAAATCTCCATAGGAACAAATTTCATGTTGGGTTATCTAAGGGCTAAGTTCTCTGTTTGGTAAGCTAAGTTTCTAATTTAAAAAGGCTGCATGTATCCGATTGAATGTAGAGCTCGAGTAAAAATACCCTTCTCAAAAAAAAAAAAAGAAGTAATCCACAGTTCTTGCTGCATGAACATTATCAATGCATTTGATTTGAGTGGGTGATCAAACTTTTGGTGGTGGTGGTGGTGGTGTTTGTGATTGTACCTGGAGGTCCATCATGGCGATGTAGCGCTGGAGGGGGACGGTGTAGTTGCGGAGGTTGTGCATGAGCTTCTTCTCCTGGAGCTCCTGCGAGACGATGGATGGCGGGAGGAGGCCGCGGAGGTAGTGCGCGTCGCGCTCCGCCTCCGAGAAGGCCAAACCCTTGTTGTGCCGCGGGTCTCTCAGCAGCGTGTACCCGCTGCATCACATCACATCACAGCGCAAGAAATTCGAATTCAAATTCAAATTTTTTGTTATGGCCACCGAACGATCGGTTGCGATTCGGAAAGACTCAATTCTCAAATTAATGTAGATTTTCATGGATTTGATGCAATGAACGACACGAATCAGTTTTTTTTTAGGCCGGACAAGCTTGTAACTGAAGCGAGTCAGGAAACCGGCGGAGTAAAACAAACGGAAACTTTATGGTGGGTGTAGAGAAAGTTGGGAACAAAAACGGAAGGAAATAAAAAGCAGAGGCTTGAGATAGAACAAGGGATTGATGGATGCCGAATTCGAAGAAGAAGACGAACTCGAAGGAGATGATGTCTCTAACCTGGCGACGGAGAAGGACCATGGGGTGATGAGCTGATCCTCGGTGGCCCTGTCCTCGCCGTACGTGTCCTCCACGCCGCCGCCGGCCATCTCTTCCGATCCTCTTCTCTTCTCTTCTCCTCAAAATTCAAAAACCAAACGATCGAACGAAACGATCGATCCTCTTCTCCTCAGAAATAAAAAGGAAACGATCGATCTGCTCTTGTCCTGTTATAGGAAGAAATATTTGCGTGGATGGGATGCGGCGAGGAGGAGAGGAGACGGGGTATTTATAGAGAGAAGGTGGGGGCCCGCGTGTGAAAGGGAGGAAACGTCGGGTCGGAGGAGTCGCGCGGGTGGTGGCATTTAATTCGTAGGACGGGTGGTTTTCCCATGGAGCGAAAGGGGGGAAGGTGGTGGGAAACGGGAGGGGATTGAATAGTGGGAAAGCGGAGGTAGGTGACGGAAGACGAGTCGTCGTCGTGGCGGCCGTCGCCGGCGAGCGGCGAACCGGCGGCGGGGGTATGTGCGTCTGTTGTTTTTGCGATGGGCGGGCAAGTGCACGGGTGGGTACCGGTGGATGGTGCAATGGTGGGGGTGATTGGTTTTGCACCTGGTTTTCGGGCTTACCCGTTTGCCTGTGGCTCCGTACCTGGAACGGTGCGACCCCACCATTTCCCTTTTCTATTTTTTATTGCTTATTATAAAAGTGAAATAAAATTGTATGTGTAGTAGCAGCATTGGTAGAAAAACAATAAAAAGAGTGTAGCTGGTTTAGGTTTTCATTTAGTGGAAGTGTGGAACTAACCCATCCGATTATAAGGCTGTGTTTGAAAGATAGGGGATTGAGAAAAGTGGGAAGATACGTAAAACGAGGTGAGCCATTAGCACATGATTAATTGAGTATTAACTATTTTAAACTTTAAAAATGAATTAATATGATTTTTTAAAGCAACTTTTATATAGAAAATTTTTGCAAAAAACGCACCGTTAAGTAGTTTAGGAAGCGTGCGCGCGAAAAACGAAACAAACAAACTCCCTTTGTTCTCCAAACGAACGCAGCCTAAGTTAGATTTGATGGCGTATTTTTCTTATGGATGTAGTACTTATCAATGTTGATAACCCGTGATAATTTCGTCAATTTTAAAATATGCTTATCTAATCATATCTACTCATAAAAATTAAATGTGTGTTTATAGAGATAATTATACACGTGTTGTGGACATCTATCCTTTATATAGTGTTTCTATCCATCATAAACAATTAAAGATATAAGTATATTTGAAACTTTAAATAAACTGCACCGGGTCCTTCGCAGCTGGCTTTTACGTGCCTGCATTTTGAGTACTACGGCCTGTTTAGATTACACCATAAATTTTTTCATCATCGAACATTTGAACACCTGTATAAAGCATTAAATATATGCTTAAAAAATAACTAGTTGCACAGATTGCGACTAATTTGCGAGACGAATCTTTTAATCCTAATTGCTCCATAATTTGACAATATGGTGCTACAGTAAACATTTACTAATGATGGATTAATTATGCTTAATAAATTTGTTTCACGGCTTACTGACGGATGCTGTAATTAGTTTTTTTACTAATACCCGAACACCCTATGCTACACCTTATATAATATCCGATGTGACACGCTAAAACTTTACTCCCTGCATCTAAACAACCCCTTTATCGCACGTAGGTTTGGTTCAGGTGGTGTTTGGATCCAGAGACTTAACTTTAGTCCCTACATTTAGACACTAATTTAGAGTATTAAATATAGACTACTTACAAAATTAATTATATAAATGAAAACTAATTCGTGAGACAAATTTTTTAAGCCTAATTAATCCATAATTAGAGAATGTTTACCGTAGCATCACATAGGCTAATCATGGATTAATTAGGCTCAATAGATTCATCTCGCAAATTAGTACAAGATTATGGATGGGTTTTATTAATAGTCTACGTTTAATATTTATAATTAGTATCCAAACATTCGATGTGATAGGGGCTTAAAAGTGTTAGTCCGTCTAAAGTCGGTCTGTTTTCGCGGGAGCACATGGGCCGACCAGCCACGTCAGCATACCCTGCCTGCATACGAGGAATGTCGTCAAAGGATCGGCGATGTACGGACAGTTCATCATGAAAAAAAAAAAACGAAATTCAAAGGAAGAGGAAGAGAAGTCCCTCCAAACAAGTTTTAAAAATAAATTATAAGCACGGGATCTCGAAATTAAAACAAACATACCACTTGTCAATGTATCTCGACCGTATAACATGCCATTGATTCTTCGTCCATTCGCGGGACGCCGGCTAAGGCCTGTTTATTTCTCTATTTTTTTTTAAAAAACATCACATCGAATCTTTGAATACACAAATGGAGCATTAAATATATATTAAAAAAACTAATTGCATAATTAGAGGGAAAATCGTGAAACAAATCTTTTGAGCTTAATTAGTCCATAATTAGCCATAAGTACTACAGTAATCCACATGTGCTAATGACGGATTAATTAGGCTCAAAAGATTCGTCTCGCGGTTTTCAGACGAGTTATGAAATTAGTTTTTTTATTCGTATCTAAAAATTCCATCCAACGTCCGATTAAATATATGATGTGACACTCAAAAAATTTCTTTTCACGAACTAACCATGCCCTAGCTCACCGTCCTGGCAACCAGTCAAGTTTCAGAGTTTTTACTATTTTAGGGCATATTCAGGTTTCACACTAGAATTCAACTTCAACGTTGACTTTTCAATGGTCCACAGGGTACCTGGCAGCTACTATTAGCCCCAGGCATGGTCAAACTACAAACCCAATTCGATCAGACTTGTTTACTCGTATCTTTTCTCCAAAAGTGCAAGGCTTTGAGACCAAAATGCCTTTGTTCGTTCGCCGCATCTCCGGAGTCGTTGCTTACTTTTAATTGTCTGTTATACATGGTGGTCACTGAAAACGTGTATAGTACACCAACCAACAGATTATTACGGACTCTTGGTCAGTGTATACTAGGGTTGAAAACGGTATGGAAACTTTCTGGATTCCGGATCTATTTTCGAAAACAGAATTTATCGGTCGAAATTTTTTCGGAAATTTTTGGAAACGGAAACAGATTCGGAAATATTTTCTCGGAAACACAATCGAAAATGATAATGGCAGTTTCCGTCGGAACTCGGAATCGGTCGGAAACTTTACGGAAATTTTCTCGGAATTTCTAGAAATCACAAAATACCTTGAATTCTTTTTTTAAAGCACTGAATAGTTAATACCATGGTGTTTGGCTGTTATTTTTTTAAAAAATATTTATTTTGCAAATTTAAAATTACATAAGAATATTTTTTTCTGTATTGGGATTTATCAATATCATTACTAATTTATTCCATAGATTGTGTTTTATGATGTATTATTGATACTTAACAATTGAACTTATATGATTGTGTTTTATGATAAATTGTTGACCATTGAGACTTGAGAATTGGGTTTATCAGTTTAAGGGGTTTTTTTTTATTCCGATAAATTTTCGTTACCGTATTCGTGCCGGTTCGTTTTCGCTCCGTTTTCGGTTTCGATAATATTCGATTCCGTTTTCGTATCCGGGGTTTCCGATTCCGATTTCGATTCCGAAAAAAATATGAAAACGAAAACGATAAAAATAATTTCCGTCCGTTTCCGTACCGTTTTCACTCCTAGTGTATACAAGGACTGAACACTGCAAACGTGGAAGGAAGAACCGAAGAAGTGGTAGCCAGCATATCTATGGCTGAGTTGGATTGTTGGAGGTGGAGACTAATCCCTCGTGCATGTAAAACTAAACGGTTCATTAGTTCATATTAATTATTTCTTAAAAAAGATTAATATAATGTTTTAAACAATTATTCTATAAAAAGAATTTGCAAAAAATATACTGTTAGCAGTTTGGGAAATGTGGGCATGAAAAAGTATAATACGGGGTTGGGAACCCATCTCCCCGCACGGAAAACAGAGCAGTCCATTAGCACGTGATTAATTAATTATTACCTTTTTTTTTTCAAAAAATGGATCAATTTGATTTTTTAAACAACTTTCGTATATAAATATTTTACAAAAAATACACCGTTTAGTAGTTTGAAAAACGTGCGCGCAGAATACGAGAACCCCTCATCCGCACACAGGGGTACAACTAGCAGTATAGTAATGCTCAATCTGAAAACAGATGTTTATTGGATGGATTGTGGCATTATAGAGGTAAATTAAATATTTTAATAAATAAAGTTAACATATCACTTAAAACAAAAAAAAAGTAGTCTAAATAATGTAGTTGACAAATGTTTTTTTATAAAATGTATTTTTTCAAACATAAAGTAAGAGTAATCTGTTTTAATAACCATGGTAAACATTATTTACCTAAGCACAATATAGACTCTAATTCAAGAATACATAATGTAGGAAAAGTCAATTTATGATTTAGTTACGTATGAACTCATTCTTACTACGAGTTGTGTAAACGGTCACGACAAAATTCAATATGCCCTACTACGTCAACTTCACAAACCTGTAATGCTATAAAATCAATCTACATGTCCCACAATGTTGTTTCTTTGTTATAGATCGAATTTTCACTTTAAATTGGTGGATGCATGGCTACTCCCTCCGCTTCATATTTATTAGAAGGAAAAAGTACGAATTACCCCCCGAACTATCGCGGTCGTCCGAATTACCCCTGAACGGTCATGATAATGGCTATGTCTCGGTCATGATGATGGCTTGGTCAGGATGGCGACAAGGACTGGTTCATTTTCTCTCTTTTTCATTTTATTTTTCTCCAGGAGAGCCAACCCGTGGACCATTTGTGCTGAAATAACATGTGGATCACCTGTTGATAGTTGCATTGGAGCCACATCGAGGATCCCAGATTAATCTTCCATTCTCTCTCTTAAGCAATATGCATGCTTAGTTCATTGTGATGTCTAATTTTATGGATATCTGAAATCCCAATTTGCATGTCCATTGTCCAAGATACATGAACAAAGCTAGAGTTTTTCATGAATGATTTATGCAACATATATCATGTAGGTAGGTTGTGTTTAGTTTTTCTTTTCTTGGCTCATATGGTTATGTCTAGGTAACCTTATTGATTCTCTGGTTGGTAATTTATATAAGATCATTTTACCTGTGTACAAATGAGTGTGCTTTCAGTACTAATATGAATTGTTGCCATGGGTTCATATTGAGCCTATTGCGCCACCCAATTTGGTAAGAAGACAGAAGGTGGAGGTCAACAGGGCTGAGCGTCCCTTGCTTTAGGTCTTGCTGTCCATTTAAGCGAGTTGCAGCCCATCATACTTTTCTTTTGCATGTGTTATATATGCTAAATTGCTAATTTCTACGTTGTATTATTTATTCTTAATTGCAGATGTCTCCACTACTCAGGATGCATATGGCTACGGTATGAAATTCCCAGTTCCTTCGTTGTCTACAGTATGAAGTTCAAGCTGATTAATGCATATGCTTGTGTTTCTCCAAATAGTGTCGTTTAGTGTCATATATTATTTCTCCCTCTGTTGTTTTAGTTTGACATGAAATGCATTTGTGATATATTTCTTCTTATTCTTTGTATATGTAATAGTATGCAGACAAATTGAGCAGGTCTTCTTTTCATGCTCTTCTGAAGAGGTTAAGTGTTTCGATGTGATCTCTGCAAATTATTGATTCTATGATGAGGTTACGTAAATATGAAGTATAATACTATCTAGATTCCAATTACACTGTGGAGTATAGTAAATGTTCTGATTGCTTTTGTAGGCCATAGTATATATATTATATTACATGCTTTTTGCCCCTTATTTGGTTCCCTTCCTTCCCGGAAGGCTCCTGTGAGTTGCTTCTTTCTAGAGTTCAATTACCATGTTGGCGCTTTATCTTCAACACCATGGACGAATTTACTATGCCATGTCCTAAGAAGGTTATGCATGACAAGAAGGTATCTTCAAGTTTATGAAGATAACACTTTTAAGGTAATGCCAATTGTTAAACATAGACAACGTAAGTAATCTATTTTGTTTCCATTTACTTCAGGTGCCACTCACAAATTGTTCAATTATAATGGGGGAATTAGGTTTTCTTATTGTTATTGGGATCAATCAGATATGTGTTTTCTATAGTTTGCTCATGGCTGTGTACACTAGCAAATTTAGATTGTAAAATTAATGGACCCATATTTCCAGCTACACTTCTAGCCTACATCCTTTTAGTATTATGTGTCACTCCAGGTTTGGTAAGTGTTCAAACCTACCTATAATATCAATGTGAATAAAAAATGGAATATTTCAACAGGAAGCATGCACTTGCTGACCATGGGTCCAAATCCAACATTTCATCCTTGAACTGTTCATTTGAAAGTTAATGCAACTTTCTATTCTGGATTAGCCTTTTGCCTGAACCAATGGTTTTAAACAATCTGGTGGGATTCAGTTGGTCTATGAGTTACTTCTATAGTATTGTTGAGGCTAAAAATTGACTCTGAGTTCTGGTGAGTTCCAGGTTAATCTATGTTGTAAAGATTCAAAGTTGGCATCCCATATCACGTATCACTGAGATATTATATTTAGTTTGGCGAAACTATTTCAATGATTATTATATGTTGTCACATATTGATTGCACTTTTGTGCAAATGGCTGAAATGATTCTATATTTTTTAATTTCTTCGTGATTCATGCTATATCATTGCTTCAGAATTTATGTTGCACTTCTTGCAAGATATCTGAAGTTTATCTCAAAGTTGATAAGTTTTGTACTAATTCCAATATTATGTTTGTTTCTCTTAGGGCTAGAGAATATATATGCATTTTGTACTTCAAAGAAACCTGGGTAGAGTGGCCCATTTATCTGTTGTCTTTCCAAATTGCCATTGTGTCAAGAAAGAGAAACGGACAGTGGTTTGGACATCTCTATATGGTTTAGATATCTCAGCAATGTTGTATCAAAGTATTGTGTTTCTTATATCTTGGGTTATTTGTTTACTTACATGTTGTAAATGTTACCTTACGGTACCAATAGTTTCGATAGAATCTCTGTATCTTATTTCGTTATCTTTTAATGTCCACATGCAGCGTAGCGCGTGCCTATTGCTAGTTTATTTAATCGTAGGCAAACGTGGGTGGGTGCATGCAACTCCGTCATAAAAAAATAACATAAAATCCAATTTCCGCTGGTGGTGTGGGTGTTAGGGCAAGTGATATGGTAGATGTGACTACCCCATCTAAATTTATCCACATCATTCACTCATAAATTAAGAGGTAACCTATACAATATGTCACCTCTAGTAAACAAATATCAATGTCTCTTATACTCTCACACCCCTCTTGAAGTATGGAGTATTATAGCACTTGCCCTTAGAGCAGGTTTAATAGATCCTAATCAGCCGGCGCTAGCACACTATGCGTCAGCCAAATCTGACGTGGAGGAGTGAGAAGGGAAGAAAAAGGATGGAGCGGGCATTCCATCTATCGCCCGGCTAAAGCGCAACACACGAGAAAAAGCTGTTTTCTTCCAACCAGAAGCGAGAAGATGAGGTGTACATGTGAATATTAAATATCTAAATCTTCAATAGAGATAAACAAACAGCTAACCTAACAGCTATCCTATTATATTAGTGATGGCTATAGGTGACATGATATTAGAGTCGGCAGCTGGCTATATTATTATACGTTGGTGTCGGTTTCCTCCTCGAGCGCCGCGTCGGGTTAGCACCTGACCTGACCTGACTCCGGTAGCGGCCGCCACCACACCACACCACACCCACCCCCACGTCTTTGACCGCGACGCTGACTGGCTCGGCCCAGTCGCGCGCATGCCGCACCCTCACTGCGCGTGGGCCAGGTTGGTCGGTGGGTGGCCCACGTTGCAGTGAAGGTAAGAGACTCTAGTTGGTGGGTGGGTGGGTGGGTGGGTGGGTGCGGTGCGGTGCGGGAGATAGTTTAAGCCGGTCAGGTCATGACCTGCCCCGGGTCGCACCTGGGCGGTCAAAGCGCACGCGTTTTTCTATTTCTTGGACATGCGGCGTGCGGGTGCCACTGCTCCCTTTTCCATAGACACAAGTCAGACGATACGATAGCTGTTCATCGCCATCAAAATTAATTAAGTGCTGTGAGCAAGTTTTATGCTGTGTTTTACACTAATTTTTTAACGTACAGTCCCTTGCTTATTTTATGTGCATGTTTTCTGTACTACTAATTAAATGGTATTTGTTTTTTAAATAAATTATAAAAAAATTACTTGGAAAATTATATTAATTTAAATTTTTAAATATTTCTAAGCTAATATTTAATAAATCATACGGTAATCCACTGTTCCGTTTCAGGTGTAAGGAGAAAAGTTTTCGAACACATCCTAACTGTAATTAACACAGCCTTAACCTTTGTTAAATCAAAAGTTACTACTTCTATTTTTCGGTTACTTAATTATATTGATTAATTAACAATGCATAACAAACAACTCCAACGATAGTTGTTACTGCTAGTGTTGTGCCACCAAAATTTTCACAAAATATTATCGTATACAATAAGGGCTCTTCATATTATGAGCAATGTTTTTCTGATGGGATAGTGCTTACATTGCACCCAATTGTTGGTATCTAGATTCCAGAACCTGATAGTTCGAACTGATAGCAAACATTTGTTGATGCGTGGAAGCAAAGGGACAATCAACACCAGAAGTTTGCTGCTAGTCGATCTCACATTCCCGTCGGGAGTGTTCTATTCGGTTCGGTTGAATGGTATATATGGAATACTAAGAGCAAGTTCAATAGTATAGCCCACTACTAGCTCCAATTCATCTATAGCCAATTCATACAATAGTTACTTACTATACTATTAATATATGGTCTCACATGTCATACACACATTGCGTCTTGGAGTCCGTACTGTAACTAGCTACAGATCTGTAGCCCGCTGCTCTTCTCTCTCATCTTTTATCTCATTAAAATATGTTTATAGTTGGCTAATAGTCTGCTATTGTACCTGCTCTACTAGATGATTAGAATACAAATAAAAGCTAAAAATAGATTTAAAATACTTTACGAAGCTTAGCATAAATAAATGGGGGATTTAGGGACTTGTCGATTGCCCAAGATTTATTGTAAGACGTATTGGTTTATTAACGACTTAAAAAGTAATTTATGTGTAAAATTTATCCGTACTTCTTTAAAAAGCATTACTGCCATCCTAACATGGTTTTTACAAAATAACCCTTAATATTTTTCTGATATAATGGAATAAAATCTATGACATATTATAATGCTAGCTCAATTCTACCCAGCATTCCAGCAAACAAAAATTCCAAACTTAAATTTTTTGTGTAGTTTAACCATTGCCAAACAGTACCACTCACATAGTAGTTGTTAGGGTTGTATTTTGGGTGGTCCCAGTGGCAGTTTCTTTATTGACCTAACGGCAGTCGGTCACGCTTACCGACGGTCGGTCCGGTGTTAACTTTTTCTTGGGTCTGTGGTTTGGTGTTGTCGGTGTGTGTGGGTGGTGCTTATTCCTTTTGTTTTCCTAGTTACGATGTTCCATTGTTGTAATCTTATAATTTTTTCTGCTCATTCAATATAAACTTCACACTGTCTGGTGCGAGTCGGTAAAAAAAAATAGTAGTTGTAGGGTGATTAATTAAAGCTCCTAATCTCTTGGAGAGAAATGGTACATGTCCCTTTCAAGTATCTGAATTGCTGGTGACGGCAGAGTGACAGGTGCATCAGTGCATCAGTGATGTTAACTCGAGGCTGCTAATACTATCAATGCAAACCTAAATAATTAGGGACCAGTAATTAGTTAAGTTAGGTTTACGCTACCTACTACTCCAGTAGCTTCTGAAACGTACACCAGCAAGCAATGAATTGAATGCATGCGTAGCCATCCGATCGATGTATCATGTATCCGACGCTTCACGGCCACACAAGAGCGTGTGTGGTTCCTGATGCTGCCGGTACGCTTGGACTATGTTTTTTTTTTTAGAAAAACATCCCTATGAACGCAGAGATTGACGAAGTCACCACAGGCGTCTCGCTGTCGACGGGTACGTCGCCTACCACTGAAAGAATAATTAGCCGTAAATACGAGCACCCGTGTGGGCTGGTTCCACTACAAGGAACCTAACCAGTTGAGCTATACTCACTTTGCACGTTTGGGCTATGTTAACTCCTGCAATTAAATTCATTCAATCCGACGTGAGAACGACGCGCAGCTGCTCGATCGATTGGCCTAATCCGATGTCGTGGACAATATGCTATCCAAACTAAAAAGACGTGAATATTAGGGAAGATCTAATATTAAATAATTAAAAAAAGATGAGGCTTTAAACTTTAGAGCGTATAGCCCACCACCTTGTGACGATCTCACCACCTTATAAAGCTAGCCAAAAGACCCATAGGCGTTTCTCATGTTATCCAAAATCTAGTGATCACCGGTTAATTATCGGCTTCTCTCTAATTATAACTGCGAAGGATTAAGAATATGTGGGACGATTTGAGAAGAAAAAAAATCCTTAAGCGCGATAATTAATTAGAGAACCTAGCTAGCCCAAGCTTTAAGCGCCCGATATATAAAATTTTTTTATATATGGAGCGCCCGATTAACCGGTGATTTTTAAAGATCGCACCGTTGAAGAGCCTGGGAATTAAGCGCGCATATTTATTCAATTATTTTAGAAAAGAACATACCCTGGTATTCCCTCTGTTTTTTTTATGACGTTGGTTAGTTCAACCACATATATTTAGGGAAGTTGGTAGCATACGTTTAGTTGATCTGCGTGTAGTATAATACTGTTGGGTTAAAGCAAGTTTAATATAATATAGAAAAGAACTATTAGCTATTAACATATATAGTATTAGATTAATATGTATAACAGATTAGCTTCAAGACTGTCTTTAATTTTTTTTACTCCTCTCTCTTTTAATCTCACCTATACATTTAATGTATTTTATCGAGTATGTGAAGAACTAGCTCTCACATGAAAGGCGGCACTTATTTTTTTTAATTCTCTCATATTTATATATACTCCCTCCGTCTCTAAATATTTGATGTTGTTGACTTTTCTAAATATGTTTAACAGTTCGTCTTATTAAAAAAAACTTTTGTGAAATATATAAAACTATATGTATACATAAAAATATATTTAACAATGAATCAAATGATAGGAAAAGAATTAATAATTACTTAATTTTTTAAAATAAGACGAACAGTAAAACATGTTTAGAAGGGCCAACTACGTCAAATATTATTTAGGAACGGAGTGATTAGGCCTGGTTTAGTTCCCAACTTTTTCTTCAAATTTTTAACTTTTCCATCATATTAAAACTTTCATACACACATAAACTTCTAACTTTTCCATCACATCATTCCAATTTCAACCAAACTTATAATTTTAACGTGAACTAAATACACCCTTAGTTTATTTTATTGCTCATAGCAACTTTACGTGCATCTGGACCAACCGATCATGCGACGGGATTCTATCTATGTAAATGGACATATCACATGTCTTTGGTTGTACTTGCGTTGCTTTAGTATTAAATCGATCGATCTGTGTACCGCCGGCGGTGAGCGGCCTCGTTCCGGTGGACGCCGACAACTTTTCCGGTGAGCGCACGCAAAAAAGGCACGGCTTTTTCCGGCGGGCGGCACTGCTGGTTGTTGGTGTACGCTCGATATATACTTTGGATCCAACAGTTTTCAGCTGCCGATTGTATACTACTAGAAAGAAGCAGCAGGGTACGTACACTGCCGGTGCTGATGCTGAGGTATCTATGTGCGCTGCCGGGTTGTGTGTGTCTGTTATGTTTAGGTGGACAAGAAGGAATTAGTGCGGTATTTTGAAAGAATTTTACGGGAATTTGAACTGATTTTAAGAAAATCATGTGAAGTTCCGTAGTACGATCGGAAGGAGATTAGAACAAGGAACAAGTCCATGTTTCCAAAATTCCGATTTTGGTTTAAATTTTTTTTTTCAAGATTGAAGAATGCATAGTTGGCGCTTTGGACCGTGGAGCAGGCAGGGCGGCCAAATTGTACGGTGTCCGTTTCGTAATTTCATTCCCTTGCGGAATAAGTTCACATACCGTTCTTTAACTTTACATCGAGTCTGTCTAAGTTCCCTACTATCTAATACCAGAAATCTTCACCTCTAAACTATACAAAACCATGCAATTTCGGTCTCATGGCAGTATGATCCATGGTTTCGCTGACATGGCATTCTAGTTAGCAAAATAAAAAATAAACAGTTATGGGACCCACATGTAAGTGAGAATAGAAAAATTATAAGGCCCGCATATCTTCTTTTTCTCTTTTCTTTTCCTCTTTTCTCTTCTCTTCATCGGCGGCAGAGAGGGAGGAGGTGGCCGCCACACCTGATGACGACGATGCACACGTGAGCGGCAGGCAAGCGCGGCAGCCACCGGCCGACCAACCGCGTGGTGAAGTTGTCAAAGCGAGCGGCCTCTCGAGCGAAAGGATCCGTTGGCGTACGAGAGCTGGTGGTGCATGTCATCGATGGCTGCGGCGGAGTGCGAGGACGAGTCGCCGGAGTCGGCTATGGTGGCGAGTGGCGACGTTGGCAGTGGTCCAACCGTTGGGCACAGTGGCGTGGAGCATGCACAAGAGCGGCTCATACTGGTTCAACAGCAGCCGGCCGGCATCCTCTCCCCCTCTCCAGCGGGACGGTCTAGGCTGGCGGCGGCGAGCGGAGAAGCTCGTTGGCGATGGCCTCCTCGAGCCAGCCCTCGGCAGCGCCAAGCAAGCTCGCCGGCCGAAAATGGTGTTCCCCCTCCTCCACCACCGCTCCGCCTGCCGCACCCCCGCCACTCCCCCCTCTCCCGCCGGCACGATGTGTGGAATGGGCGGGAGATGGAGGAGGGGAAAGGCGGCCGGCTACTGCTGCTGCTGCCGCGCTCGATCACCCGCAGCGGCGCCGAGAACGACGCCCTCAACCTCCTCGATGTGCACCATGGAAGAAATATAGAAAAGAGAAGAAAGAAAGGCTGACATGTGGGTCCCATATTTTTTTAAAAAAAATGCTGACTAGGATACCACGTCAGCGAAACTATGTATCTATACTGTTGTAGTGCTGTGGAATCTAAATTGCACTGTTTTGTATAGTTTAGGGGTGAAGATTTTTAGAATTGGGATTTAGGGATGTCAAACAAACTCGTCGTCAAGTTGAGGGACGGCGGGTGTGAACTTATTCCTTTCCTTGCTTGCATCTCATGGGCCGAAACCTACAAAGTCCAAATTATGACCCTCCTTTTCTCTATCTATCTCTCTCTCTCTCTCTCCTTTTCCACGGTTCCCGCTGCATGGAATCAATTGGTGACCCAATATTACAATTTTACAAGTTATTTTGAGAAAATAAGATGGTGAAAAATGAAGTTATTTTTGGGATTTTTTTTCTAAAAAAAATACGTACATGAAATGTCTCATTCTATTCATGCATGGAGCCAGGTTGTGTCAGAATCAGGGTTCAAAGTTTCAGACTGAAACTGAGATTTCTCTAAGTTTTGAGTCTACATGAACATCCCCTTCTCCCAGATACGAAATGAATTTGGCCATTTTTTTAATTCTTTTTTCATTTTTATGAGTTTGGTAAAATTGTTCCAATTTTTTGAAAATTCAAAAATATTTCGAAACCAAAATTACCAAAATCTTAGCACTATCGGTACAATCTTCTACCCTATAATTCACCAACAACAGTCCTACATTCTACATACTTCACACTTCATTGATCGGTCAGGATTGTTTCACTCAAATCCAACGTCCCATATCACTCCCACTTCTCCTCTCGCACTATCTCCACAAGATGGTGTGAACTTGTACTTGGATATGTTTTTGTTGTTGTTCATGTGCAGGCGTTGCTTGAGGCCACGGAGAGTATTGACGGTGATGAATCTCATGCGCAGTTTCAATGCGCAGTTTCAAGATGCAAAATTTGATCAAATTCCAAAGAGAAGTAAAAGGTGACTCTAATACTGATTGTAGGATCATATTTAGAAGGGTAAGTGACCTATTTATATAAGTGGGGGCTATCATTTTTTGGATGCTTTTGGGATGAGAAAGTTATCCAATCGATCTTGAGTAGCCACTGGACGTGGCTGTGATACTAATTGTATAATCGTAAATGACATTTCATCCTAAAAGTTATCCAACGAGATAAGGACCCCACTTATATATTAGGTCCCTTGTCTTTTCACAATCAATATGGGACTATTTGATATAATTATCTTCATTTCAATGTCCATTATTTTAACTTTGTTTCGATGTGTTGGTGTCCATACCTTGGAGCAACACAAGAGTGGAAGAGGCATCACTTGCATGTTTGGCCACGATAGTTCATTCACATTCACATTTCTCTTGCTCATACTCTATTCTATCCATCACACTCTATTCTGTCCATTTATTAGTGTTGATGATGTTGATGGATCTTAATTTGATCAGGTTACCGAGGTGAGCAGATAGAACTACCCTCCTCTTAAGGCCATTCCCAACTCATGACACTGGATATAGTTTCCATAAACTCCACATCACCAAGAAACTAGTACTAAACACCACTCTTCTAATGCAAACACCACTATTCCATACTTAAATTTAATGCTACTTATCTCACATGATGTCTTGGATATTGTGTAGAAACCATGTCTTATGTAAGACATGGTTTCTTTCTCTTTCCTTATTTATTCACTTGCCACATCACTTTTCATCCTATGTGGCAGCTTATTTAATGCAATGGGCACCATCCTAGTCATTGGGTTGGGAATGGCCTAATTATTATGCACTTTGTGTTGTTTAATATTTAACACGGTTAACTTTTAGACGTAAGTTTGACTATTGATATTATTAAAAAAAAATCATATAATTATAATATATTTTGTTATGAATTGTTTTATCATCATAAGTATATTTGCATAAATTTTTGAATAAAACAAATGATCTAAAAATCAATGGTGTTGATCATTAGAAAGGGGGCAAAGTATTTTCCTTTCAATAATTTATTACAGTCCCTTTTATCGATCTGTTGGATCTGTTGTTTTCTAACATTTCACTCTTTTTCTTTGTGTGTTAGTACATATTGCATCACCCTAACTATTTTTGAGCGTTACACTAGTTTAGAGTGATGTTTCACGCTGCTAGTGATGTTTCACGCTGCTAAAAATGTTACACCAAACATTTAATAAAACATTTCATTGTTATATTGTTTAAAGTAATGTTTCACTTTTTCTCCACTAACATCAGGTATATAATGAAATATTTTGACCATGTAAAAAATATTTGACCATCCAATAAAATGACTGAGGCTAGATGTCCAATCCATATCTTTGTCATGTACTATTTTCTGTGTTTTTTCGATTACATGGCAGACATATTCTTTTCAAGTGTTGCACATAGTTTACAGTGATGTTTCACGCTACTAGAAATGTTGCAACAAACATTCAGTGAAATATTTGATGCCATTGACTTTTTTAAATATATTTGACTGTTCGTCTTATTTAAAAAATTTAAGTAATTATTATTTTTCCTATCATTTGATTCATTGTTAAATATACTTTTACGTATACATAGTTTTACATATTTCACACAAGTTTTTAAATAAAACGAACGGTCAAACATGTTTAAAACAATTCAACGGTGTCAAATATTTAGAGACGAAGGGAGTATATTGTTTAAATTAATGTTTCACTACATCATGCATCCAATGAAATATTTTGACCATATAATAAAATATTTGACCGTCCAATAAAATGACTTAGATTAGATGCCCAATCCATATCTATCCACTCTACTATTTTCTCTCTTTTTTTTGTCATTACAAGACAGACACGCATACGTACACAACTGTATACGCAACATCATACTCCACCCTCATAAACGTGCCCCTAAATCATGTTGTAAGAGACAGAAACCAACGGCACATAACTAATCTCACTAAATATCTTTTGAAAGCTCACATGCATGTGTATAATATTTGTGAATGCTAGAATTTTGAACCCTGGTGGGTGGAGTCATACATCCACGACTTCACCACCACACCGGTGGTGTTTTCCGCCTACTATTTTCCTATTTGGCTAGCATGCATTAATAAATTGTTTTTGCCAAAACTGTAATGAACTTTATTGTTTGCTACTGAATAATGTCATTTCACAGCGGACAATCAATCAGAGATGTCGAAAGAAGCAAAGTAGTAGGAACCAAAACACCAACTATAAATAACTAGATGTCTTTCTAGCTTGGAGCGGCCACAACCATGGAATGTGAAGACTTTCGTTGCCTTTTTCGTACTTGTGTAAGTGTGGCTCTAATTTTACTGGTTAACTAGTACTTCTTCCGTTTCATATTATAAGTCATTTAATTTTTTTCCTAATTACTCAAATGACTTATAATATAAAATGGAGGGAGTATTATATTAGTCAAGTTTGCCTAGAAAATAAGACAAATTAAGTTTGACGACCTTGGCACACCAACCAAACGGATATTGAATTCCAGCATTTTAACCAATTTATTGTAAAGTATTTGGATTGTTGCAACATGTGAAGGCAAATCCGAAGGGAATACTAGTTCTGAAGGCAACACTTCCATTAATTTTCTATGTACAATGTACACATTACAGGGGAGGGGAACATACATGCATGGTGCCTAGTAATAGAAGTGGCCTGCTCCAATCATTTCCACGGTAAGTCTATCTTTGTTTTGAACAACGATATGTGCCGTTGAAACGTTCTCCCCCAGACATTTTGCTCCCCGCATTGGGGTTTAAACACTGATATTTTCATGCTGTACATAGCATGCAAATAACTTAGTTGCTGTTATTATTATAGCACTTCCTCCGTTTCACAATGTAAGTCATTTTAATATTTTCCACATTCATATTGATGCTAATGAATCTAAATAGATATATATGTCTAGATTCATTAGCATCAATATGAATGTGAAAAATGCTAGAATAACTTGCATTGTGAAACGGAGGGAGTATAAGGTAATAATATTCTTAATAAGAGCGACTTGATATCAATCCTGTCCTAGTAATCATCAAATCCTATTATAACAACTCTTTAACTTTCACACACTTTCTAACAGTTCAAAATTAACCCAAAATGAATAGTCACAAGGGATTCTTTTGGTTCAATTTTCTTTTTTCAGTGTGCGGTACACGCATACGCGCACACATACCACTGTACACACAACACTACACTCACACCCTCACGAGTCACGAATGTGTCCCGTAACATATGCAAAACTATTAAAAATAGAAGTCCAAATCACAAGGTCACCAACTAACATGATAGTAAAATGCCACAAGTGTCACATTTATACTGAAATATGGTACTACTTATGTCCCCTACAGGTTAGCCATATCCTGGTTATAAGCTAATGCTGAAAAAAAATCACTTTCTATGAAAACACTTTAAAATTAAGTTTAAAAATTTAAATGTTGTATCAACCTTTTTTTTATCTTTGATTTGAGACGCTCTCCATTATCCTTTTGTCCTTCGCGTCGCCGTTCGTTTGGAAATGGTTGGTACCTGCATCTATCTGTACAGAATTGATGGAGAAAAGGAGGACACTGTAAATAATTGTGGTGATCTGATCTCCATTAACGTCCTCTCAACATAATTTCCATGTAGAACTTGCAAAAGCATCTATGTACCTTGTTGATTGTTATCCCTTTTTGGTTCACATCACCCACCCAAAATTTTCTCCAGGAACCCTTTTTTCATCCTGAAATGACCTCCACTTGCGTTTTCTGTTTTCCAACAGTCACTCGCAAAATTTCGCAGCACGCTTAGATGTAACACCTGTCGGTTGTGTTTTTCCCTTTATTTTGTCATACGAATTAAAATGCCTTAGTTGTAAAAAGTAGATGAACCGGTGTTGAAACTGTTTTTAATTATGAAAACTAGCGGATTTCCCCTTTCGCGGAGCTAGATTTTAATTGATATACAACTCGTGGCTTCATATCATATATTTAAAAATAGATTTCAATTTAATACACAACTTTTATTTTCTGTTTTCAATCGAGTCTACGCCGTTATAATTTGGATGCACTATGATCAAAGTTTTTATTTTCTTTCCTCTGATTAATGTGTTGTAATTTCTAGGACTAGAAAGAGATAGTGATGACTGATGACCCCTTGCCTCTTTTGATAGTAACATAAATAATGTGCTGCTCCCCCGGCCGTTTCACGTTTTATATTATTATTCGTTTTGATTTTTAAAAATCAAATTTCTTCAAAATTTGATAAGTTTATAAAAAATAGCAATATTTATATCACCTAATTAGTTTTATTAAATCTAACATTAAATATATTTTGATATTTTGATAGTTTCTTTGTTTTATGTTAAAAGTATTATTATATTTTTTTTCTATAAATTTGATAGAGCTATAAAAGTTTGACTTAAAAGAAATTCAAAGTAATTAATAATATGAAATGGAGGTAATACCTATCAGACATTTATGTTTTTGTTACAGGGAAGAATTAAGTTGAATAGATAATTATGCGCACCATAGTTCATGTCAACCTCATGAATCTTAACAAGGAAAAAACAGTGAGCCATCCAATGGCCATAAGAGGTTTCTCTCAACAATTATTGTCAACAAGTACATATAAACCATCCGCATCCTGGCCCCCAGGAGAACCAAATGCTACCACATCTAGAAAAACACATGACCAAACTTGTTTAGAAATGCTCTGCGTGGCTCACGACTACAACAACAGGTCTGTTTGGGGGGAGCTTAAGATTTTGAGATAGAGCTGATTGGTAGCCAGCTTCTGAGAATCTAAAAAAACTGGGTTTTCCAGCTTCTGTCTTTTAGTTTATTTTCTGGATTCTACAATTACAGCTTCTAGGAATCTGGATATAAAGCTGGACTGTTTGGGGGAGCTTCTGATTTTGGGAGAAACGGCTATAGCTAGAAGCTCCCCGAAACAGGCCCAACATCTACAGCCCATCCTGTTGCTGCAAGGACCTCGCCAAGCCATCATCAATCAATAATCCAAGGCATCCATTTGCTCATCCAATGGTCGAGGGAAAAAAACAAAATATAACTTAGAGATAAAAAAATACAAATATTTTTTTAAAAAATAAACTTTGCTTATGCATCATGGCACAGTACAGAACATCAAAATTCATCGGCTGGCTGCCAACATCCTCCATCCGATTGGCTGTCTGTCCTAGCATAGGGCCTGTTTGGGGAGTTTCTAGCAGCTGCAGCTTCTCCTAGAATCTGTAGTTACCAGAAGTTCCCCCAAACAGTTCAGTTTTTTATCCAGATTCTGAGAATATATAGTTGTAGAATCTGGAAAATGTACTAGAAGCCAGAAACTGGGTTTCCAGCTTCTCCAGATTCTCAGCTGTTAGCTTTTCAGCGGCTGCTTTTAAGAATATTAAGCTCCCTTAAACAGGTCCATAAACTGGTAACGAAATCACCTTATCTCCATTTTGCTTAATTTTAAGGAGGATGGATGATGGCGCCAGGTTTAGGGGCTTGTCGGATGGCGGCAAGTCCAGTCACGAGCCAACCACGATTCGGCCACGGGGGAGCCGGGCCCACCTGACAGCGACAGGAATATACCACGCGTGTTGCTCCCCCGTTGGCTGCAGGGAGCACGCCTGCGCGGTGGGCCCCGGAGCACAGCGGCGCTGACGTGTCTCCGGCTGTGGAGCGCGTACGGCGCGGGCCCACCCCAAGGTCGGATCAGCTTGGCTGCGTTCGGAACTTCGGATCTCCATTTGCAGCTTGTTTGGAAAGGCGAGGAGGGGATTGGTAAGTTAAGAGCCAAAATTAATGGTGAGATTAAGATAGAAATTTGATTTTTAATCTTAATATCTTGTTTGGTAGAGAATGTGGTATTTGACAGAAAGTTTAGTTGGAGATTAGGTCATTAATGAAAATGAATGGTTGAGATTTGTTTAGGTAAAGGAAGAATTTCCTCCCAATTACCACACCCCTACTCAGATATTGAAAATGAGGGAGTTCATTACTCAAAACAGTTAATAGACTCATCCCTCTAAACTCCTAATCCCTTCTAAAAACTCTCCCCAACCAAACAGGCCGTTGGGTTTAGCTAATGTCTCATTACTCGTGAGTACTGATGGGATACGCGTAGGCTACGATAGCATAAATCAAAATTTTCTATCGCGTGAACCAGGAACCATGCAAGTATTAGATCATAGATCGTTACCATTCGACGTGCTGCGCAGCGGAAAAAGACGCTGAGAAGTCAAAGGAACTCTCGCGAAGTAGCGCGCGTCAATGTAGACGAAGTAGTCGATCGCACCGGCTCGACCTTCTCCTCCTCGTGCGTTCTCCTCGCCGTACTCCCACGTCGATCAGCACCGCAAACCAGCGACACCTCTACCGGTATCCACACGTACAGGGACGGAACACCACGCACATATGTGCTAGCACCCGTGCGCGGCTAGGGTTTTGCTCGGGGAGGGAAGTGACGGCTAGGGTTTCTCACGTGATGCAATGCCTCCGCCGGTCACACCCCTCACGAATATATAGGATCCATCACTCGGGCTTCCAAGGCCCGTAGAACTCTTATTCAGATCCCTATCCGAAGTAAGCTCATATTGGATCTCCATCCAATCCCCTTATTACGGTCCATTAAGCGTGCGACCCTATAGGTTCATATATACTCGGCTGTAACCCAAAAACTCATTTTCGGTCCACGCGTCAACAGCGGCCCCTAGCAGAACGTATTGACCCACCGGGCATACATAAAGATCATATCGGCTGAACCTCTAGTGTATACTTGTATGAACCCCTTTGCCTCACGATATCGATTAAGCTCAAGGCTAGATATGTGCCATCCTCTATTAGCTCAATCATTCACTCGAACCTGTTGATAGATTATATAACTTGTGATTGACTCCTCAATCACCTTTGGCATGGCCATGTACTTCCATAATCTACAACATCGAGGGGCCCAGAGATATCTCTCCATAGGAGGGGCAAATTCTATCTTAATTATTCATATCCCACTACATATTTCATAGCATACCCGAAAACTACTTTTATAACTAACCAATTATGGAGTAGCATTTAGCAGTCCCTAAGTAAGCTACTACATATGTTGGGAACCATGATAATCTCAGGTCTAAGGATTCAACACCAATACTAAATGAGATCACTGACACTACAAAATAATTGAGCTATTGCCACCAAATTATTACAACAAAAAATAATTCGTAGCAATATATTGTACTATTGCAATGATAACTTTTCTGTGGCAAATAATTATATTTTATTGCAATGATCTACAATCGTTGTTTTATTTAGTACTTTTGTTGTAATAGAAAATGAGATATCGCCACAAAAAGTCGTACTGTTGTAAAAACATGTTCTCTCACCACAATTTTAATTTTTGTGGCAATTTACATAGTACATGTACTTTTCACTATTTTTTGTTGCCACAATCAACAAATTCGTTGCAATAAAAAAATTGTCGTCTCATAATTTAATTTATTTTTTTATATGGACATGGATTGAGACAAATTTTATATGGAAATTATAGCTCTCGACGAGATCTACAATTTTATAGGTGATAAATTTTTCATTTGAAATCTTTTAGATATTCAAATCTATGATTCAAATCTTAGTTAGGTAGGCTTAAATGGAATGATATGTATTTTCCAACAGAATTGATGTGTAGGTGAGTTGGTAAAGGAGAGCACGCGTGGAGGATAGGTCTTGGGTTCGAATCCTAGCCAAGACACGATATCAAAAAAAATAAATAGACAAATAGATAGGATGATAGATTAATATTTAAACTTTTAATTTAGTATGTAAAACTACTATTAGGTATGTGGTATCCATAACCCTGACAGTAGCCCCCGACTTCGATACAAATGAACGAATTCATATTCTCAACCGCGTGCAGACCTTGGAGTAACTGTTATCGAGCTCATGTGACCGTTCTCGGTGAGTTCAGAGATAACGTTAGACTTCCCTTATCAGTCTCAAGCGGGCACCTATAGTGTTTGTCTGAGTCAATCTCCGACGTCAACCAAGAAATTACAGAGCATACGACTAAGTCTCCCGTCTTGCTGTAATCGAGAATTTGAATTGAAGTCAAGAAATTTTATCTCGGCGCGTACACCATCTCTTCATTCCGTATTCCTTGTCGAGATCCACCAACCGTTCTCGAGTGACCGAGAAGGCGCAGAGCCTGCGACGAAGCCTTGTCAACATTTGTTGTACTCGCCTTAGTCGATCTTGGTGTAGAACCATAGAGACATGGCCCACCACATACCATGTCCTATACGAAAACAACCTGCGGATATAGAAAGAGTTCCGGATAAGGAAAGACAACCAGAGTTCTGCATGAAAACGACAAGGACTACTCGGATTGTATCCATATTGGTTTCCCTAGTTCTACTTGGACAAGGGGACATCTATGGGTACAAATAAAAGGCCCCCTAGGAATAGAATTTTCCTGAAATCAATACTCAGAAAAGAATCCTATCTTACTATAAAGTTATCCCCCACTAACTCCTTAAGCTTAACATGCAAAGATGCCACATCATCATCCACTAACAATCATCACATTTAAACATCATGCAAACATGCTATATCTTTATAGTTTTTATAATTTAAGAGCTTTTCGAATACAAACATGTTAAATTATCATCTAACATAATTCACATAATGTTTCAATGCATATTTTTATTATATTTTATGATATCCTATATAGTTCATCCTCACTTAATTAGTGCTTAAATGATTAATCTATGGTCCAAATTATCTTTCTCCTTTTTTCCTATAATTAAGTCATATCACATCAATTGTTTTTAGCCTTTAGATGATTAATCTATGGTACCAACTAGTATCTCTCTACTTTTCTTCTTCCATAAAGTTATATCACCTTACTTTTTACGTTTGAATCACCATTCTACATACTATTTAAATTTAAATTATCATAAACCACATTAATTTACTTAATCTGATGTTATCTAGCTATCTTACACGTTATTTTTTTATTGTTATCATACTAAATTCCCGCAGCAATGCGTGGGGTTTCACCTAGTATTAGATAGAAATAGCCCCCGAGCGAATGCTCAAAGGGTAACATGTTATAATATGTATGGAAAACTGAAAATGAATTAAATTTACAGACCAATGTTTTATATATGAGCATCTACTCTTTTACCGACTTCGATCAGTCAGTTTGTTGAATCATACACTCTCCCTAGCTCCTAGCCTTGTCGTCGGAGAATCGTTCTTGGATGATAAGGCTCTTGGACCCTTTACCTGCCTTGGTTGAAAAAGCACTGATCCTAGCCCCCAGCCATGAAGTTGGAAAACTCAATTTCCGATTACACGGCTTGGTTAATACGCACGGCGAGAACTCTTACATGATCAGGTCTTACATGGTCGTTTGTCTCTACATGATCCGACAAGGCCTTATCCGCTCTGGGCGTCCCCAGCCGAAGTTCCCTTAGGTTCCTCAGAGGCCTTGTCAGGACGGCGTAAAGGGACATGAGGATAGGTTTCAACTCTAGGTGTCGTCGTGGTAAGGGATCTCTGGGTAAAACACTTGGCGATATTATGTACCTGATATCAACTTTGTTGGAGTAGAGGTAATGAGAGAATCGCTACGCCACTGGTCGAAAACCAGTTGTAGCCCCAACTCGACCACTTGAAGCAAAGGTAGTGGGAGAATCGCTACACCACTGGTCGAGGACCAGGTAGTAGTCGTAACTCGACCACTTAAAGTGAAAATAGCGGGAGAATCGTTACACCTCTGGTCGAGGACCAGGTAGTAGCCGTAACTCGACCAGTTAAAGTGGAAATAGTGGGAGAATCGCTACACCTCTGGTCAAGGACCAGGTAGTAGTCGTAACTCGACCACTTGAAGTAGAAATAGTGGGAGAATCGCTACACCTCTGGTCGAGGACCAGGTAGTAGTCTTAACTCGACCACGAGAAGTAAAGCCACTGGGAGTATTGCTACACTACTGGTCGAAAACCAGGTGTAGCCTTAACTCGACCACTAGAAGTAGAGGTGCGAGAGATCGCTACGTCCTACTGGTTTGAGAACCAGGAGTAGGAGCCTCTTAATCACCTATAGGGGTGCTAAATTTGGTTTGTTACATGTGCATCTCATGTAGCCAGCATGACTCATATACCCAACTTATAGCATATCCGGATGTCCGCTCGCAATCATGTCGGGTGATCAAGCCGACAACGTTCACGAGAATTTATTCGTTAACAACCTTTTCTCGAATAGCCCAGCCTTGGTCGGCGCTATGAGATAGGTCGTCGGTCTTCGTTGGTAGGTTGGGTGCGACAACTCCGTATTTGTCGAGAACGTTCTCGATAATGGGGTGTGCTTGACCACAACCTACTCAAGTGCTCAATTGTTTCTGAAAAATATTTTCTAGAAGGCAAGATATATAGCAGAGAATATCGAGTATGTACTCAAAAAACTGCATAGATCTTCTAGTATTATCAGGACATAACGAGCAGATGTAAATATCAGGGATTATGTAAATCGTAAACAAGCATGATTTATACTGAAGAAAATAGAACGAGCCCCCAGCGTTAAACCGTAGTCAATTTAACATCCGAAACACTCACACAATAGATATTGTATAAAAAAACATGCTCTAGGTGACCATAATAAATTATAGATCTGACGACGATGGTTCTGATCTTGTCGGGGCACGTACTCTGGTCATGTCGGATCTCCCTGGTTCGAAGTCGTCGAGTAGCTTGTTGTTGGAGAATCCGTCTCTTAAACCCATCTCGTCGAAACTTTGAAGCACCAAAAGATCCCCTACCTGGCGCACCACTGTCGATGTTTGATGTCGCGATTCCGGTATTTGTATGGTATGGGGATCGTTGGTACTATGATATATGCGAGATTGAGGTAAAAGAGATGGAGGCGAGGATTTTTATACAGGTTCGAGCCCCTGAATTGTCAGGTTATAACCCTACATCATGTTGGCCGAAGCCGGTATTGCTCTTATTCACCATAATCACACCAGTACAATATTTGGGGTAGCCTATCTAACTGTTGTCGACATGGCGGTCTGAAGTTCTAACTCGTAGTCGACAACATGGTAGTCTTCCTCTTCGAGTTTGTGCTCGGCGAGATCAGAGACAGCGCTAGATCCCTACGGCCGGCCTCTGTAGGTACCGGATAGGGTCGATCTAGGCATATCTCTGATGTCGATATCCGGCGGCTTGTCTTGACGTATGTTGGCTTGTATGTTGTGGCTTCTGTTGTTCCGTGTCCTCTATGGTGGGTGTGTCCCCTCTCCTCCTAGGGGGCCTTGTATTTATACCCATAGGTGTCCCCTTGTCCAAGTAGAACTAGGGAAACCAATATGGATACAATCCGAGTAGTCCTTGTCGTTTCCATGTAGAACTCTGGTTGTCTTTCCTTATCCGGAACTTCTTCTATATCCGCAGGTTGTTTCCGTATAGGACAAGGTATGTGGTGGGTCCTGCCGAGATTTAGTCAACTACTATTAGTTATGTGGTATCTATAACCCTGACACATACTTTTTTTTTACGTTGGCCCACACTTCGTAGACATAGGTAATTTATTTTTGTGACAAGGAAAAACTACTACTCCCTCCATTCCATAATATTTTTTTTTCATCCATCCCAAACTAATACAAAACAAAAATACTACAACATCCATACTTTATCAAATTCCAATATAACTATTCCCCCCTTATCTACTTTCAATATTAAGTAAACTTATTTTAAGAAAAATAAAATGAGTTAAAAATAAACATATTATGAAACCGATGGAGTAACAAGTAACCAACAGTCGAACACTTCAATTCTTCCTTTCTTAGGGCATTTACAGTGTGTCACTCTCGTATGAGGAGCCTCAGTGTGTCACGTAGGCTAGAGCTACGAGTCCTAAATTTGAATTCTTCACACTACAAGTGGCTCTGCGAGTGGCTTTAATTTTGTATTTCAGCCCCTAGTACCTTTTGTTTCAGTTCTCATATTTTCTTTAATTTGTGGAGATCCAAAATTTACACTTAACACCCTTAAATCCAGAAAAGAATATAAAATCCCCCATTTCCCCTCTTTCCCTTATCCTCACGCCCACTACCTCTCTTCCCCTCAATCCGGCGCCGCGAGCGGTGCCTCTCCTCCCCTTCCCTGGCCGATGCCCTCGAGCGGCGCCTCTCCTCCTCTTCCCTGGCCGACGCCTCTCCTCCCCTTCCCCGGCCGGCGCCAGTCCCCACTCCCCACGTCGGCGGCGGCGGTGTCCATGGAGTGGCCTCGCGCGGCGGGCGCGGATCAAGCCTAGCACGGCCGGTGAGCTCCCAGCGGCGCGGATTGAGGCGGGCCTCATCGGCGGGAAAGGACCGAGGCTAGGCGCGACCGGCGAGCTAGCTGAGACCGGCCTCCCCAACGCCTCCGCCGGCTTTTCCTTCCCCTCCCCATCGCCGCTGCCTTACCCTCCCCCTCCGGCGACGACCACGAGGCAGGCATTGGAGCTTCGACGACGACTAGATCGGGGGCGCCAGCGTGCCTCGGCTGTCCTGTCCTCGTTGCGAGCGTCCTCTGCTGGGAGCCTCTAGATCAAGGCGGCGGAGAAGAGGGAGACGGCGACGAGGTGGATGGCGAGCAGCGAGGATGGCGACGAGCCCCGCGGTGGCGCAGAGCTGAGTGTCGCGATCTTCTTGGCAGCGCGGAGAGGAGGATGACGGCTAGCTCCTTGCCACAGGCTACGACGGGCTTCCTCTCCGACCGCTGATGAGCTCCCTTCCCTCCATCTCCCTTCTCCCTCTCTCTGTTTCCAGGCGACGTGGGCAAAGACGATGCGAAGCGAAGCCACGCCCTCCACAACGCATCTCCTTCCTTCTCTCCCCACACTGCCAACCCTCGAACATGCCGAAGAACAGAGTGACCATCTTTGGTCATGCGGTCCTCAATTTTGTGGGCCCACCTGCAAACGTGGCATCGAATTGCATATGAACACCGACGTGGATAGTTCAGGCTGAACGACAGCGGGATGCACTGTGAACGCCCTTACCTCTGCATGAGGCAGAGAGAGAGGGAGTGGATGTGTGGTCAACAGGAGGTAGAACTCATGATGCTCTCTTTCTTCCCTTTCAACCTCTGGGAAAGGAGCACCGGCTTCTGCAGCATCTAGTAGGTATAATTACTGTCTTACTGGAAGGCTGCAAAAGAAGAGGTTTTGGACATTTGGGTCCTGGTCAAGTTTAGACTTTGCGAAACCTGACAAAACAAACAGACCTCTTACTCTGTACTGTACTGGAGTACGTATGCCACCGCCCAACTACTGCATCCCTGCGACTGCGAACAGCAGGACGAAGAATGCAATCATTTCTAGCGAGGCAGGCGTCTTTCTGTCCGCTCAGGAGAGAACACGAGGAACAAATACATGCTCTTCCTCCTCACAGAAGTTTGAATTTCTCCCTGTTTTCTTCTTCATCCAAAGTGTTCTCTGTCTGTGGCCGTATTAGGTCCACAGCCAATTTTTTTTAAAATTATATGGATACATACTTAAAGTATTAAACATAGACTAATAACAAAATAAATTATAGATTCCGCATATAAACTGTGAGACGAATTTATTAAGCTTAATTAATCCATCATTACCAAATGTTTACTGTAGCACCACATTGTTTGAAAGTTCACATTGAAGTTTGGAAGTTTGATTGAAATTAGTACGATATGATATGATAGAAAAGTTGTGTGTATGAAAGGTTTGATGTGATAGAAAGTTGGAAGTTTGGAAAAAAACTTTGGAACTAAACATGGCCTAAATCATGACATAATTGGGCTCAAAAGATTCGTCTCGCAATTTACATGCAAACTGTGCAATTGGTTTTTTTTCGTCCACATTTAATGCTCTATGCATGTGTCCAAACATTTGATGTGACGAAATTTTTGGAAGTTTGAAGGGGAACTAAACGCAGCCTGTGGTCATCTATGAAAAAAAATAGATAAGGCTACTCTGAGGATAAAATGATCTGGATTTGGCTGCGGGAGCTATCGGAGACGACGAAGAGAGATGATGCTAGGGTACTTGCTTGACGGGGTTCACAAATTTGTCGAAATGGGTTCAAATCTTGTGAAATTCGACCCTCTCGACATGGGCCAGAATTAGATATGCCTTCAGAATTTCAAACGGTTTCAAAAGGTTCAAATTTGGATTGGGAATTTACTAAAAGGTCACTTTTTTCGCTATCACGGTTGGGGTTAAAAAAAAAGCTAAACAACCAAAGAGTAATGAAGAAAAAATTGGAAAAGAATTAAATATGGGCCTCACGGTTGAAACCACTCCTTTTACCACTTCACTGTCAAGTGCATATCGGAAAGTTAAATTACACTGTTATATTGGTTCTAACTAAATCTTCTAAGAAAGATATCACGTGATTATATTTTCTATAAAAAAAAGGAATTATATGTTGCAGTCCATTCATCTCTTTTGTTGCTTATTTGAGTGTTTCACTCTTTTTCATTGGGATGTTGCACATGATGTACAAGACATTTTCTTGGACATAGAAGGGTCGTGATGTTGCAATCAATTTTTTTTCAATATTGCATCTGATTAAAATAATTTTCACCAAGTGATGGAACATTTTTTTATTGAGCAATGAAATATCTAAAACCTTTTTTGCTCAAACAAATTTACTAAGCGGTAAATATCTGAAAACATTTTTCATATATAAGGTGAAACACCATTTGGGTTTTGACTGGGATCGGACGTTTGATCCTTAGTCGCTCTCTTATTCAGGGCCAAATGTGTGCATACATCTTCGAACAATCCTAGCCCTCAAAAGTGATAGTCGATTGACAATTGAAATACTCCCTCCGTCCCAAAATAAGTGCAGTTGTGGATTTCCGTGTCCAGCGTTTGACCATCCGTCTTATTTGATTTTTTTTATATAATTAGTATCTTTGTTGTAATTAGATGATAAAACATGAATAATATTTTATGCATGACTTATTTTTATTATTTTTTAATAAAATTTCAAATAAAACGGATGGTCAAGCGTTGAACACATAAACTCACAACCACACTTAAAATGGGACAAATGGAATTTTTTAAGAAAACTTTCAGACATCTTGTTAAATCTGGGTGGGGCGCATTTTCCTTAAATGAATACTTCTATCCATTCTCCAGCAAATGCAGCACCCACCACAGTAGACGTCACTTGGCCTCAAAGTGATGTCCAGTTCAGGCAGCTACTAGCAAGGTTAATTTCAGACAATTCATCACGTTTGATAAACTGTACAAGGTAGTAGTAGTAGTATATATCATCATCATGATCCATGTTATCCATGTCTTGATTCAATGCTTGTTCTTGACAGTCACCAGTCACCACTTACCACTACACACACTAACCGCCCATGAGCAATGCCTGATGATTCCATAAAAAAGTCAAGAGCAACCAAATAAGCATGCAGCCAAGCCATACATACATCCACTATTGCCCATGCAACTTTTTTGCTAGAGATTTGCATGACATCACAATGCATCTTCCCCATATGGACATCTATTATTATATATTTCCATCTATTACTAATTCCCCCGTTTCAAGATGTATGACGTCGTTGATTTTTCACATAATATTTATCAATTTGTTTTATTCAAAAATTTAGTATAAATATGTAAAGAGTGTAAAAGTATAAGTTAAGGTTATATTTTATTTGATGATAAAACAAGTCATAATGAAATAAAAAATATTTATATAAGTTTTTTTTTAATAAGATGAATAATCAAATGTTATGTGAAAAGTCAACGACGCTATATATTTTTAAATGGATGGAGTAATTTAGTTGCATATCTATAGGTATAGCAAGATGCAGGCATGTTTTCCCTGAGGTTGGAGACAGATTAATTAAATAAACTAACAAAGTGACATACATACATGTAAAGTTGTCATGCTAGTGCTGAGCTTATCTTATCCCATCCAAGCTTGCATTTTTATTAATTAGTGTTAAACCCTACTTGCATATATGCGTGCGTGCTTCCCTCTCAAATGTCACTAGATGACTCTCTCTCAACGCAATCCTGGTTCTGGCGACAAGTCCTCTTCACAGCCTTCTCTGCTTAGATATGAAACGAGCTTTTTAACTCTATATAGTACACATATATAAATCAACAACTTATCTATAGCAAGTAGGTCGGTCCAAATTTATGGATTTAAGCTCCTCCTCTGCATGCTCTGAAGAATATAATCTCTTTTTTTTCCATTTTGCACTAAGAGTATAAACACATTTTTATAAGCTCCTCATTTTTTTTTTGCCAAAGTCATATCTCACAAATGCAAAATCGAGTTTTTTTTTCCTAATGTACTCTAGGATGAATGTGAGTCCTCTATTACTCTTGATCTAACAGAATACTACAAGATTTTCTGGATTAAAATTGAAATTGAAAATGTGTAGCGTTAAGGAAAATTCACATGTTCAATAGATGACAGTGGAAATTACTCTAATTGAAGTCTCAAATAAAGCATTTTTAAATAGCTCTGTAGATGAAAGGTATTTGTTGTTTTAAACGGAACCGTAGGAGAAGAAAATTATATTTCAATTAAGCGGAAATAAAAACCCAAATGGGGTTACATGAAAAAGAAAAGCATCTCCTCAAATAGAAGAGACTCGCAAAACACCTCAAGAAAAAGAATCGTGGCCTTTACAGCATACGGAACAACTAAACAACCCTTAACCCTAGCTAAACTAACAACTAAATAACTACGGAACCCAATGTAAGGATCAACATCAAACTTGTCGTAAAGAGTACAACACAACAGCTCCAACTTTGCAAACATGTGTCATTGTTGCTGAGCTTGCCACCTAACGACACAACAGCTTTGACTCTACAGTGATCGTGTCATCGTTGCCAGAGGCATTGTCAAAACGAATAAACACCACCGATTTCCCACCATGGACATAAGCCTAAGCCAACAAGTGCCACTTCCTATACATGGTTAGCACCAGCACCCTTAGAAAGAGAGAATAATATGTTATCATTGCCAAGCTTCAACACACCCTCAACAACAAAGCAACTCCGACTCCACCTAGCAGAAACAAACTAAGAAAGCTGGTTCTACACCATAAACAAGAATGGAACAAAGATGGCAAAGGCTTCACCAAACATCCCAGGCTTGTAGAGCTTTAGAGTCGATGCAGGGGTCCACGAACGACCTTCGCTATAAGGGTAAGCTTCTCCAAAGCAGTGTCCCCACGGAGGACATGATGTGAAACACGACCACCACTCGTCCAGAAGCCGAAACAAGGTTTTCACCTGAAGATGGTAGGGATGGGGAAATGTTATAACAACGCCTCCAAGAACGGTAATAACGCCTCAGGTGTCACCATCGTCAAGCTGGCCCAATGGCCTGACAAGGCTTTCGCCAACAGTTCCCCATTCAACACCATGAAACCAACCCGTACAACGACGCTTGCTAGAACACCGCACCATCCCTTCAGCAACCAAGCCCAGGCCATCACCCCATGCTCAGGCGTGCTCACACAAGACTGCTATCCCACAGTGGGTTTCCCAACCAAAAAGCCACAAATATTAATTTCCTCTCCTACCCCTGCCGGCAACGCGTCTCTCTGCTCCCTCTCTCTTGTCGCCGCTCTCTCTGCTCTCTCCCTCTCTCTCAGCAAAGCGGACGGCGAGCCACGCGGGTCGCGGCGGCGGACGGCCCTGCCCCACCCCGCTGCCGGCATCGAAGCGGCGGCATCGACGGGGCACGGGGCGAGATCTGGGTGCGCGTCGCCACCCCTCTCCCTTTGCCCGTCGCCAACCTCCCCGCCGCCGCCCGTCGCACCGTTGCCGTCGCCGTGGTGTCCAGATCTGGTCGGCCGCGCCGTCGCCGTCGTGGGTGGATCTGGGCGCGGATCCGGGGCTAGATCCGCGCCGCATCGAGACGGACGTGGCGCCGGCGGAGATCAGGGAGGACGACGACTCTTCCACCTCGCCGGTGTCGGATCCGCTCTTTCCCCCTCTCTTCCCCGCCGCCGCTCGTCGCCGTCCACCTCGTCGGCGCGGCCTCCAGCTCCTCCACCACCTCGAGCTCTAGCCAAGGGTGTTACGGGAAATACGGGTGTGGGGAACAGTGTCCACAAGCTACGGTGTGCTCAACGCGGCTCCTCGCTTCGTTTCTCTGTCAAAAGTCATCGAGGGGCACGTCCCCCTGGAGAAAACACGCGCCTCTCCAGGGGCACACGGCACGGACGGGCAAAGTAACGGCGGTAAGCAGGTACACGGGTTGAGGGTACTCATTAAACATGGCTTCAGAAAGACAACGGCTCCCTAGTGCAGTGCTGCTCCCGCCAGTAATGTTGTTGCTCCTCTGTCTCTCCAGAGTCCAGACCCTACTCCTACTTCAAGGACCTGAACTTCCTTTTCACTGTATCGTAGCGCCGTGCCAACATAGCTATACTCGATAGCAAGACAGAAAATTCGTCTGTACACTTGAAAAATTGTTCATGAGAGAGAGAGAGACGAGAGCTTGCTGTGCAAGAATCTTGAACAAATCGCTGAATTCAGGAGTACTAGGAGTAGTACAGTACTAGAGTGGTAGAGAAGAGAGAGAGAGAGAGAGAGCTGGGTTGGAGTGGAGACCAGGAATGGAGGAAGTAGAAAGGTGTCAGTGCTGCTGCTTTGCCTGCAAAATCCCCTTCCTTCCAAAGCTCCCCCCCTGCCCTTTTCGGTCTCTGCCTGCCCTGCTTCTTGCCCACCACCACCTGTGTCCTCTTCCTCTCCTCTCCTTGCATTGCAGCCTTCTCCTTGCTTCACTGCCTCCCTCACCTCCTATATATCCTTCCCCCTTGCCTCCTCCACCCACCCACACTTCACACTTCTTGTTTGATCAATCACAGAGACAGAGAGAGAGAGATGGCTTGGAATGGCAGGTTTGGAGAGGATGGAGAGGAAGAGAGGAGCCTTGAGCTCAGCCTTGCCCTCCCTGGATACTTCTCCAGCTCAGGTCACCACCTCCCTTGCTCTCTTCTTGATTCATCTTGCCCTCAAAGTTTCCTGCTTTGTTTGATCATATCTGTGTGTTTTGTCCTATGCTTTACATTTCTGGTGGATTTTCATTTCTCAGGTTTGCAGGGGAACACGAGCACTGCTGCTGATGGAGCCAAGGGAAACGATGGGTTCAAGGCAAGGTGATGAAAATTTTCTGGTTTTTTTTTTGGGAGCAGTCTGTTTGCTCGCAACAACATTTTTCTGACGAATCTGCAGCAAAAAGATGCTAAAATTTGCCCCTAAATTCTCTGCGATTCGCAGCAGGCCGGCGGCTCCGGTGGTCGGGTGGCCGCCGGTGCGGTCGTTCCGGCGGAACCTCGCCTCGTCGTCGTCGTCGTCGAAGCCGCCGCGTGGAGGCCGAGACGCCGCCGCCGCCGCCACGGGAGGCAAGGTGGCCCGGTTCGTCAAGGTGAACATGGACGGCGTCCCGATCGGCCGGAAGGTCGACCTGGCGGCGCACGGCGGCTACGGCGAGCTCTCCGCCGCCGTCGACCGTCTCTTCCGCGGCCTCCTCGCCGGTAAACCCCACCACCTCGACATTATATATCATCGGAGTTTTCTATCTCGAGCTTTCTCTTGATGGTGTTTGCTCGCTTGCTTGCTCGCGTTGGCAGCTCAAAGGGACCCAACCATGGCCACCGCCGCCGCCGCCGCCGCTGCCGGCGAGAGCTGCACAGGAGAGGAGGAGGCGATCGCCGGGCTCCTCGACGGCGGCAGCGGCGAGTACACGCTCGTCTACGAGGACGACGAGGGCGACCAGATGCTCGTCGGCGACGTGCCATGGAAGTGAGTCCGACACACACACACACCATGAATGAATCTCTCGTCTTCTCCAAAGCTAATGGCGACGAATTCTTGATTGATTGCAGCATGTTCATCGCCGCGGCGAGGAGGCTGCGCGTGCTCAGGAGCTCCGACCTGAACGCCTCCACGGTCAGCGAAATTTCTGGTTTTCTGCTCCTTTTTCTTGAGAAATTTGATCGATTCTGACCCGTGATTTTTGTTCTTGATCTTGTTTTTGCAGATACGAGCAGGGAGCAGGAAGAGGGCAGCTGCCGAGTGATCTTGATCTTGTTTTTTTCATCGCCGGGAGCAGAGCAGGAAGCATATCTGCATAGTGATTATGATAGCTCTCTGTTTTGTTTTTAATCCTTTTCTCTTCGCGTTCTTGGAAGATTTTTGTGTACAAAAATGCGCAAGAAGCGTCTTTTTTTGGGGATCATGATGTTGTCGACTACGACTAGGACAAGATGTAATCGAGAATGGAAATTGTTAGTACTATTAATTAGGATCAAGTTCATCTGTTCTTGCAAGCTACTAATCCTGGACATGCTGAGTGATGTGTCTTTGTCAGTGTCGCCGGTTGATGTTTTATCTTGCGATTCTCGTGAAGCATCTGCACATCTTTCGCAATCGTCGATTCAGGTTTCGGAGAGCAAGAAACGCACGTTGATTTTGGGAGTGTTTGTAGTTATTCGTCCGAGCGGTCAGGCCTATGTGTGTTCATCTGAGTTTGGCTCGGTTCAGACTTCAGAGTAGATTCAGTATTCAGTTACACTTGGTTTAGAACGGAAATGGTTTCAAATCTTGGTTTTTTCCGCTAAACGGTAATATCTTTTACAAAAATTTTATATTAAAAAATTGCTTAAAAATCATATTAATCTATTTTTAGTTTTTTTAGCTAATACTTAATTAATCATGTACTAACCTACTATATTGTTTTTCGTGTGTAGGAATTAATTCCCAACACAGCCTAGGATTTCTTCTGAGCTTTTAGAAGATGGTGAAAAGAACAAAATGAATATTTTTCAGAAAAATGTTTTAACTGCTATCAGCTGAAAGCCTGAAACTCTCATGTTATCTCCCTCTGAAGTTATCTGTGGTATTGTTCGGTTGTTCGAGAAGATATCTTCAAAATTATACTCCTACTCACTATATTTTGTTGTCTAAATAGTCCTAGAGCAATTATAATATTCTGGTTTTATTTTTAACGATGATTGCTTATCTAGAGAAGAATAAATAGCCTTTTACGGTCCTTGTTAGTACTAGTATTAGGCTATTGGGACCACCTATACATTTGTCGACAAATTTTCTCCTAAAAATTTGATAAATGTAATTATAATACAATCGTAGTGTAATTACAATGTAACTTAAATGTAATTACAGTGTAACTTACATGTAACTACAGTGTAACTTGTATATAAGTTTCACGTAATTTTGAATCGTTAAATCTATTACAAGATTTGTTTTGGTGAGGAAGAAAAAAAAATCACAGCACACACATATGTGTAAGGATTTGTTCCCACAACCTCCATTTTACCCAAATAACATATTACAGAGATATTTTTGAGAGTTACATACAAGTTACACTATAGTTACATATAGTTACAGTGTAATTACATGAAAGTTACAGTGTAATTACATTACGATTGTACTGTAATTACATCTGTCAAATTTTTGGGAGAAAATTTGTCGACAAATATATAGCAAAATCGTTTTCGGTTTGCTGTAAAATTTACAAAAATAAAACAGTTTTTCTTAATGGGCCGAAAATACGTGGGCCAAAATAGGAAACGAAGCGGCCGAAAAAAAACTTGGGCTGTCGTACACCAGCAATAGCACGATGTCGAGGCACACGGTGGAGGGACAGCCGCCGATCGATAGGTTATTTAATTTAGAAGAAATGGGTTGTATCCATTGGTTAAAATTCTGCAAAATTTAAAGCTTTAAATCTGTAAGAAAAATAAATAAATAGATAGTCCCTTTAAAGCTTATTACGTACCCATCAAAATGTACGCTACTTGATCGTGTGTAGTGTAGGCGTAGGAAAAAGAAAAAAACCCATCAAAATAAAAAAAAAACTCCCTACTACAAGTTACTTTGGCTTCTTTTTGTCAAATATTTTAAGTTTGACTAAGTTTATAGCAAAATATAGTAATATTTTTAACACAAAATAAACATATTATTAAAATATATTTGATGTTAGATTTAATAACACTATGTTGATGTGGTGCATGTTGCTAGATTTTTCTATAAATCTGATCAAACTTGAAATGATTTGACTAGAAAAAAAGTCAAAATTACTTAGGGCCAGTTTAGATTCCACCCAAAAATTTTACACCTTGTCACATCGAACATTTAAACACCTGCATTAACTATCAAATATAGGCTAAAAAATAACTAATTGCACATATTGCAACTACTTTGCGAGACGAATCTTTTAAGCCTAATTGTTCCATGATTTGATAATGTGGTGCTACAGTTAAAAAAAATATGTTAATGACAGATTAATTAGGCTTAATAAATTCGTCTTGCGGTTTACCGACGGATACTGTAATTAGTATTTTTATTAGTGCCCGAACACCCTATGCGACACCCTATATAATACCCGATGTGATACGCCGAAACTTTACACCCTGAATCTAAACACCTTATGAGATGTGACTGAGAGAGTAATTATAAATAATTAAAAAAATGCCCAGCACGAATATTGCAGCAGCCGTCCCTGTCCTTTTTTCCTTTCTTCTCCCCCAATCCAACTCCTACTTCGTTGCGTTCGTTCTAAACCCGAGCCCGATTTCAGTGTGTTTTGAGACTTGGGCCCTTATACAAAGGCCCGTAGTACACTAGGCCTCCGACTCTCGCCTTCCCCTTCCTTGTTGCCCCCTTACCCAAGTTGATCCGTCGCCGAGTTCGCCTGAGCCCCAATCTCCGATCCCCCACCATCGCCGGCGCCGCCGCCGCTCCACCCTGCCGCTTTTCCTCCCGCCGCCGCATCCTCGCCGGTGAGAGCATCCTCCCGCTCGTTACATCTTCCTCACACCTTTTATTTTTTTTATTTTTCTCTCTCGACGAATTTGCGAACCTAGACTGGTAGTTCAACCCTAGCTTCTCCTCCCTAGATCTGGAAGCTACTTTTACCTTTGCCCTTTTTTGTTGTTGATCTTGGTAGTAATGGTGGTGACAGGTAGTTTGTCCCCCGGAGAAAATCTCCCCACTGATTCTTCGTTGGGATTTTAGGGTTTTGTGGCGGCGATTTCCTGTGGTTCTCGATTTGTTTCTGCTCGCTGTTTCGCGAGATTAGGGAGATTGGGAGGTATAGTGTGTGTCGTGTGTGTGTGTGTGGGGAGGGGTTGTGGCGGCGGTGGATTGGTTGCGAGGGGGAAGTGATTCATGTGCGCGAGATGTTGATTTGATTTTTTTTTTGTTTCGTCGGTGACAGCGCGGGATGGCCGGAGCGACGGATCTCCCCCCGAAGGGCGGGTTCAGCTACGACAATTGCGCGAGGAACGCCATGCTTGTGGAGAAGGGCTTGAAGATGCCTGGGTTCCTCAAGACCGGGACTACCATCGTCGGTTTGGTCTTTCAGGTACTCTTTTGTTCTGCTAACTGGTACTCTTAGTTTTTTTTTCTTTTTTCTTTTGCGTGTGCTGGTTAATTTGTGTGCAATCAAGGGAATCATAAAACTTTATGGACATAAGGATAATGGATATAACTGAATTGTGCTGTAACATTAGTTTTCTCAGCTTTTTTTCCCCTCAACTATAGTTTTTAGTATGTGCGCACCGCACGAATTTATGCTTCTGTTTATGTAAAATTTTTTGAACCTGAAAGAATAATGGATTACCAGAGGAGATTTCTAGTGGCAACATTGGCTATTGCAGTTGCTTTCAGCAGGGAAGTAGATGGTGCTTGTTTTAACCTCCTATTGTATTTTTGCTCCTAGTCTCCTAGTTGTTAATACTTTGATGGATGATTTTGTTTTCCATGCTTCGTTCCATCTAATTGGCATCCTTTTCTGCTCATCATGAATAATTTGCTGAGTTAACTTTGGTGTAACTATGCTTTCTACTTAGGATGGTGTTGTTCTTGGGGCAGACACGAGGGCCACCGAGGGTCCTATAGTTGCTGATAAGAACTGCGAGAAAATTCATTATATGGCGCCAAACATATATTGCTGTGGAGCAGGAACTGCCGCTGACACTGAGGCTGTAACAGGTATTAATTATGGTATCCTGGTAGCATGAAGAGAAAAAAATAGTTGTGGACTGTATACTCCAACCCAGTTGTTTCATTAGTTTGCTTCTCTGTCTTATAAAAAAAATTGAAAAATACAACTTGTTTTGTTTCAACTCTAGATATGGTCAGTTCCCAGCTTCAACTTCACCGTTATGCAACTGGTCGTGAGTCCAGAGTTGTAACCTCTCTTACATTACTGAAGTCGCACCTTTTTAGGTGATTGCTCTCTGCCTCCCTCTCTCTCAAACATTGCAAATGTTTATGCGTCATCAGCTAGACTATCATACATTGCAAACGTTTTACCTTCTTTCTTCCTTATGTTTTAGCTACCAAGGTCATGTCAGTGCTGCCCTTGTTCTTGGTGGAGTAGATGTTACTGGGCCACACCTGCACACTGTGAGTAACTGAGTATGGTTGTCTGTTAAAAATATCTGTTAAGAGAAATTTTGGGTAGTTTTGTTAATCTTTTGAATCATATAGGTTTATCCACATGGCTCCACGGACACTCTTCCTTTTGCCACAATGGGTTCTGGATCCCTTGCGGCAATGTCAGTGTTTGAATCGAAGTACAAAGAAGGCCTCACAGTAAGTGAACCAGTGTAATTTTGTTCTTTGTTCAGGCTAGCATTTGCTGATTGCTCTATACCTTTTTTTATTTACATATATTGATACTGCATATCTTTTCATTATGTTTTATATCATTCTAATTATTTCTTAAATTCTCTAGAGGGAGGAGGGAATACAACTTGTTGCTGAGGCAATTCGTGGTGGTATCTTCAATGACTTGGGCAGTGGCAGCAATGTGGATGTTTGCGTAATCACCAAGGTACATAAATTATTATTATTATTATTGCATGGCATTAACAGGCAAACTATGGTTGTGGCAATTTATTTGTCCGTGTATGCTATCTTTCTCACACATGGTTGCAGTTCTTGATATAATTTCCTGTGAACTGAAATTCCCATTCAGTTATCTATGTCCATTTCGTTCTATTCAGTTGCTCTAGTCAATAATCTATGACACTCGTTTCCTTCGGTTTGGTTGCTCTATGCAATAATTTACGGAAAGTGCAATAGTCTTAGATAAATAGATACCTGCAGTGCCAAAAATAAATCCAAATATTTCTATGCTATAATCTTCCCGTCAGGGGTAGAATATTTGATTGAACCAACTTTAAAATGCTCTTGTTGCTTGAAAAGTGGACGCGTGTTTCTATCTTCTGTTTTGCTAACAAAGTCCTCCTGTTAACATTACCAGGGGAAGACAGAGTACTTGAGAAACCACCAGTTACCAAATCCAAGGACTTACGTTAGTTCGAAGGGGTACAACTTCACCAAGGGGCAGACTGGTCAGTGTCTTATTAATGTTACATCATATTGATAGAAATGCTTCAGCAATATGAACTCATTCGTGTTTCTTCTCTCGTCTCGCAGTGGTGTTGTCCACAAAGATAACACAACTGAAGCCGAAGGTAGAGGTGACAGAGGGTGATGCAATGGAGGAGTGATTTTGTGTGCTTACATTCAGACAAGCAGTCACGTTGAGAACATATGCTTTCATTTCAGTGGAAATGCTTGAACAAAAAAAGATGACTCTTGTTGTACTTCCTTGGGCTTAATGCACATCTTTAAGTTGATTTTCGACACATTTATGGAGGACCGATCTTATATATTTGCTAAACGGTGGTGCTTCTATTCATGATGTTGCTTCGTGTATTCAAAGGTTCATTTAGCGCGAACTGAATGACTACCAATCTTCCTCGAGTCCGATCGCTGAGATTATATTCCTAGCAGACTTAAGTTTGTAGCTGGAGTCTCAGTTGATAAGCCTTTTTTTTTAAAAAAAAAATTATCAGTGCTGACATAAATTACAATGTCTTAAAATTAAATCCAAAATTAAGTTTTAAAATTCTAATTTTGACCGTGGCTTATAAGGGCAACGATGGGTGAAAAGAATCATATAATTGATATTTCAAAATTTAAATCCGTTGATACAAACTTTTTTTTGTGATATGAAGGAATTATTGATGTAAGTACTGAACCAAAAATAACCGACAACAAAGTTCAGAACTACTTTATCCGGTACAACAAAAGTTCAGAACTATTTTCTCCTATAATAATTCAGAGTAGATACTGCAAATTGCAACACCACCAACACATTTGGCTTCGATTTCATTTCTGAAAATTTTGTTTGTAGAGTCCATCAGGCTCCTTCGAAACATACAGAACTTCACCACATTCTATAAACTATAACAACAGCACTGAGTCACTAATAAAAGTTGGAACTCTGTCTATGGGGAATCAATTCAGGTACTGAGAATGAGCAGCTGCAATCAGGGCAGCTCCAAGGCCAGACCCGTCGTTTGCAAGCTTGACAGCCACCGACTTCGACGCCTCTTCTCCGAGCAACTCCGTCAGCGTGGTCTCCAGGCACTGCCGGAATTCGGTGTAATGTTCATATAGACCGCCATCGATGGCGATGACCGACTTTCGCTTGTCGCCTGGGACGCCTCTGCCGATCTTCCTGAGGATCCCTACGATCCCAGCAGCAGCCAGCCGGGCTGATCTTCGGGTGACGATGTCACAGATTTCGACAACCATCTTCCTTGTTTCTAAGGATGTGTCTGTGATCTGTGGTAAAAGTGGACAATGCCGTGTAATGTGTTCATTGTGCATAAAATGGATAGAGGGAATACAGTTCAATGCTGGATTTACTGATGAAGATTACCTTCAGGTTATCTGCAAGTTTTTCAGCCACAATTCTGAGATCAGGTGTTCCATCATGATGCATCACGGAAATATCAGGAGTCCTGAATATAATGAGAGAGAGGATAAGCCAGCACATCTTTTTTCAAAGTTGCTTATCTCATTTTGGAAAATTGCAAAGCCATATGTTTTGCGCCTAATAATTATTATGGATCAATGGTGAAACTCCAAGTGATCCTATAGATATTCTCAGCAAATCATGCTTTATTTGCCTAGCTTATAGATTAAGATTACCACACAACTGAGTTTAGCGAGAAATATACCTCAGAATAAAGCGGGTTTTGAGCTTGGTCTGATCTAGATTGCCAAAAATTGAAGACTGCAAAGATATTTTAAGAAGCACTCTCCTTACGATTTCACCTAGATACATTCCTGAAATCAATTTCTCGAAGATCTGAAAAAAACAAGTCATAGTTTTTTTAGACAACAGGTAGCAGTTCTATATAATGTGGGTAAAACTTTTGACATGTGAGGAGTATGCAATCTTCTAGAGAAACTTGCCTGCTCTCCAGGGTTTAAGCTCTCTTTATCTAGTGCTTCATCATATTCTGTTATTGGAAGACAGGATGAGGAGAAGTTACCCCATTCTGTATTAATAACCTGAAATTCAGAAAGTACAGTGAGAAAGAAATCCAAATACAGATAGTAGATGATTCTATGCAGTACATGCCAGTTACTTCGGTTGAGAAATATCTAATCCTTACCATGTTTCCTGATTTTGGTAACTCGCCTTCCAACTTAGGGATAGCATTTGCCTTCTCAAGATATGCGGCGTTTGAGCCAGTGCCTAAGATCACACCGACGACAATATCTTCGTCGTAGTAGCTGCCTGCCGCCAATGTCCCAACAGTGTCATTGATCTGAAACAGTCAAAAAATAATGTCAAGCTTATCATAAGAACAAATTTCGCTTTGTTCAAAAATGATATGGAACTGATCATTTCAGAACTAACCAATGCGGAAACGCGCATGTCCAGACCTTGCTTCTCCATGGCCATCTGCAATTCGGCCACCACATCTTCACCTACCTGTCATATTCCAAAGAAGCACTAATTTCAGAAAAAGAAACCAATGACAAAATTCTGACAGCATTTCACATAACAATGTGAAAAACAGATTCGCTGTGACATTGATGTTGTGAATTTGTTTTTTTAGATAACAACTGATGCAGTGATGTGGGAAAACTGACAAATCAAGAGAATTCTTACAGCATCATCAATAGAAAACGCCTTGGTCCACTTGATAAGAGTCCCAGACGCAATCGATGTTTGCCGCACAGGGAAAGAGAAGGTGAACCCCAGTTCCCTTTGCCTGTCGTTGAACACGGCATTATGTCCTTCATCAGCGACGAACTTGGCTAACGCGGAAGCGATGAAGCCAAACAGCTCCTGAGATTGGCATCACAGCAACATTACAAACATGGTCATCCAATGAGACTAAATGTGATGTTTTACTATGATATATACTAGCCAATTCACCCAAAAACTTATGATACTATATGGAAACAAGTGTGGACATGCTCACTCACCGAGGAGTTGCCGGACATGAGATGGGGAGGGATCGAGACCTCCCTCGACTCGCGCTTCACGACCCGTTTCTCCTTTCCAGCAAGCTGCACACGCAGGACTCGGAAGTTTGTTCCCCCAAGATCCAGCGCGTAGAACAAGCCCTCTTCGGTCCTACATTATTTAGCACAACAAAAGGTTGTTAGTCATGCTGATCACGAAAAATACAGTAATACACACATTGCTGTTCTGCGATTTTGTTGCTTTGGCAGATAGCTTTGCTTAAGCCCTTTTCTGCTATTCACAAAAAAAAAAAAAACAGAAAAGGAGAAATGCAGTGATAAACACATTGTTGTTCTGCATTTATGTCATTCTGGCAGCAAACTTGACAAAAAGCCTTTTTCTGCAAACTACAGATTTTTTTTTAAAAAAAATGGAAACTTTTTTTTTACCTTTTTATGCAGAAATACAGTACCGCACACATTGCTGTTCCACTATTCTGTTGTTTTAGTAACGAGAATAGCAAAAGATATTTTCCGCTAATCATACAAAAACGAAAAGTCTCAGCTGGTGCATCTACAGAAATGCAGTAACACTACACGCATTGATGCTCTGCAGTTATGCTGTCTTGGCAGCGAGCTTAGCAAGAAAACAATTTCCTGCTAATCGCAACAAATAAAAGAAAACTTTTCTGCTGATCTTAACAAGAAAACTTTTCTGCCTTTTTTTTTTTGGCATCGGCAAGCTGTAACTAGACACGGTTACACGCTCGCACGCTGACACGCAATGTTGCACGGGGTCACACACGTGCTGCCGCAGCAGGTGACACGAGTGCGAGCAATTTGACACGCGCATGGACACGCAAGAGCGCGGTAACTTTTTCTTTTTTTTAAAAAAAAAGAGTAGGTAAATTATGTTCTAGCCTTCTAGGGATTAATTTAATTTAATTTAATCTAATCCCAATTTGCTTGGCCCCGACACACGACGCTGTGTCACTGGCAGCTCACTGCAGGTGGCAACAAGCCAACGATAGCTCATGTTACCAACCGACATGAAACCAAATTGGGAGAAAAAACACCTACTAAAAATGTGATTATCATGCAATTAACCACCACCTACTTAACCAAAGGAGATTAAACCAGCTTGCAAATTAATCCTGACAAACCAATTTTTATTTTCAATCAGAGTATCCGAATCATCTGTAGCTGCTGATATTAAAGTGTTCATGGCATCCAAGAACCACACAATTACTAAGAAATTTCCAAGTAGGAGAGAGCTAAAAGAAGAAGTGGATGATGAAACAGTAATTAAAAGGAAACAAGACCTGTGATTATTAGTGATTATAAATATAATTACTAGTAGTAATTAGTTACCCATTGGGGAGGTTGTCGACGTAGGAAACGATCATCTTGATCTTGCTGCCGCCCTCCTCCGCCAACCCCGCCGCCATCTCGCCGGCCATCGCCGCCGCCACCCCATCCAGCCGCGCCGCCGGCGTCGCGCACTCCTCCCGCAGCGCCGCCACCACCTGCTCCGCCGCCGCCACCGCCGCCGCCACCATGGTCTCCGACCAGCAACCAATCGATGGATCGATCGAGGAGTGAGGAAGACGAGAAGATCCAAGAAATGCGAGATTGGTGGTCAAGATCAAAGGCCGGAGCTAACCAAGATCGCGTACACAGGTCTCTGGGATTAGGAGGAGGAGGAGATGAGGAATTTATAGCGGTGGCGGAATTGAAAGGGATTTCGTGGGAGGAAGAGGAGTTCGAGGCGGAAGAGGAAGAAGGCGGGGTTGGGTTGGGTGGGTGACGCGGCGTCGCGTCAGCTTAAATTCGAAGGGTTTTTTTAAAAGAAAATAATAATAAATGACTGAAATTGGGTTGAAAAATAAGGGGGGCGTTGCAAAGAGTGTTGCTTTGAATTCACCTCTGCCCACGGGAAACGTATGCTTCGGTTGACCCCCTGGGTTTGACTGCAATTTTGCGTTTGCGTTTTTTTTTTGGGTGAAACTTTTCGGTTCACGGAAACACAATTTGGCTTGATTTATTTATAAATTTTGATCAATGGTTTAGTTAACTTAAAAGTTATGAAAAACTATATTAAAAAGCACTTTTCTGTTATATAGTTATATTGATTTTATAGCTATTAACCAGTAAAAAAAGATTTTATAGCTATTAATATTATAATTTGGAAGAAAACAGGCAACTTAACTTGTTAGATTTTTTATGAATTAGACTTGACACGAGTGCTCATATTTACGATTTGTTATTATTCTTTCAATGACCCCTATGCTCGTATTTACGTCTCAGTGTCATGCAATGAGATGTATATGGTGAGTTAACGATGTGTGTGCGCGTGTTCATACGAATATTGTACGCGCATGTATGTGAATACTTAAAAAAAATTAAATCCTAGCTGTGAAACCTGGATATAAACATGTCCAGGTTTGTAGCTAGGATTTTTTTTTGACAGAGTAGTATATATATGTATCTAAGAAAATATTTTATGATAGATTAATGATTAAAGTTTAATCATTAATAGTTTTTAGACTAAACTATGAGTACGTGTTATAAAAAATCACATGGCAGGAGCAGTAAACTAGTGATACAAGGCCTATCTGAAGGTGATATCTCATCCTATGTCGTGATCCCTCTACATCTCTTTCACTATCTACTTTTGATGTAAGCTGCAACCTTTGACTTATGAGCCACTTCAGTATACGGCAGAAATTTAGGCCTCTTATGATACGTATGGATTTTTCATTTCTTATTAGTGATTTTTTTTATCTTTTTCCTTACAAAATTTTATATGATCTTTATATGAAACAACAACAATTGTTGTCGTAAACAAATGCGCACGCAGCCTGTATTATTAGTCATGCATGTGCTACATCCTTTGTCTCAAAATAAGTTTGCATTTATATATGGATTTAAAGATGGAGGGCGCAAGTGATATGGCTAATATTATACGGTTAGAATACATTTTTTTTTGTTAAAAACAATTGGAATACACAGACTACACAATATAAGTTCATAGGTTTTTCCTCCTTTTTTTGAAAAGCAATACTTGTGCGGTTGGCAGTTGAACACACAGTTTATAGTAGTAGTTGCTTGGAATTTATTGTCTTGATACTCCTATTTGAGAAGTGTGTCTTCAGGTTCAGACCAAAAGCTTATAGTCAAAAAGATACGAGTAGTATTCCCTACACACAAATTTTGGAGCTACTCCATCCGTCCTAAAATATACTTCATCCGTTTCATAATATAAGACTTTCTAGCATTATCTATATTTATTTAGGTGTTAATGAATCTAGACATATATATGCGTTTAGATTCATTAACATCTATATGTATGTGGGCAATGCTAAAAAGTCTTACATTGTGAAACGGAGGGAGTAAGTATTTTTAGTTATGAATCTGGATAACTGTGTGTCCATCATAGCTAAAAATTGCTATATTTTAGGACAGAGGTAGGTGGACAGAAGCAAAGACTTAAATTTGATAGCAGCAGCAGCCAGGTTAGTTGAGTCAAACCAACAAACTAATCAGCTACTGTTCTAAAAGACTAGAAGAACAAAAGAGAATTATCTCAACATACTCCCAAACCAAAATCGTTGGACAATCCTAGTGTACGGCTCTGCAAAAAAAAAAAATACAAAGCAGGTGGCTGCGAGAGAAGAGGCCGGTTTCAAGGAATTTGACCTGGACTCCCCTCGTTCTGGACTCGGAATAGCCATTAGCCAATAGCAGCCGGGTTTGGATTAGATATTTTAGGTGGATAAGGGTTTCATGGCACCTCACTCTGACGTGAGAAAACACTGCCTTTTGCATTGTCATGCTATCAACATCCTACTAACAAATAGTAAGAGAATAAAAATTTAAGATAGGAGAGCGTGCATGGCATTGTTATTAGTATTATTTAAAGTAGATGCAGTGTTTGAGCTCTCGATTTTCAGTTTTAGATTTCTGTTGTCTTTTGTAACTTACGTCCCTTTTGGTCTTTTGGGTCTTATGCAGTGGCGGAGGCAAGATTTTCATGAAGCCGGGGTAATTCTAATTAAAACTGTTACCCACATATTACGGTTAAAAAAAGTAAAACTATTTTATTGAAAACAATGGACTATTAGGGCCTGTTTGGTATAGCTCTAACTCCTAAATTTAGCTCCAAGAGTTGGGTCTGGAGTGGAGTTGTGGAGCTGCCTAAACCCAGCTCCACAACTCTAGTTCATTTTGTGAGAGAGCTCCACCCAGCTCCACTCCCAGTTTTGGTGGAGCTGAAACTGTTTGGCTGAGCTCCAGCTCCAGGAGGGGTAGAGCTGGAGCTGGAGCTGTGCCAAACAGACCCTTAGTAGGCGCGATCTCCTGCATGCATTGATGCTTAGGTGTTTTAATTCACATAACTAATTATTGTGGCCTCAAGTACATGCACAAACAGACTCAACCAAACGGGCATGCATGGAACAGGAAAAATCAGGCACCATCTTGTTATTTGCGTTCTAAAGTATGAAATCCATATACTCTATGAAGTGCCTATATTACACTTTATCAGGGTTACAGATAAGACATACCCTATATCCTACGACTTATGAAATATACCGATAAGGTATACCTTCACGTATACGGCTTATTTCCGTATACGCTGTTGGAAATTTATCTCAAGTTATGAAAAATATCTCTATGAGTTAATGAATAGCCGGAATCCTACTCGGAGGGGATAAAATCTTGGGATAAAATCTTTGGTTATACCGTGCCAGTTTACATATCTCTAAGTCTTTCTTGGGGTCAAGGTATTCCACGGTATAAAAAGGACCCCTAGGGAGAGGCAAAGCGCATCGCATCTCATCGCCAACACATCCACCAAAGTTTACGAAGCCGGAGTCCACAAAGCCAACTCGCCGGGAGATCTCGTCGAGATCTTCAACTACGATCTCGTCAGTATCGCCTGTTTCGGTTACTCTCTTTGTAATCTGTTCTCATCATCATCAATCCCATATAAACTGGACTAGGGCTATTACCTAATAAGAGGCCTGAACCAGTATAATCCTTGTCTTTTGTCTGTTTTGATGTCGTACTACGTAGACCCCTGTTCCAACGTACCACGATACTCTATTCATCCGGTCCGCGAGTATCACTCGTCGACACACTTTGACCGGGAAGATAGCAAATTGTTGCACAAAAGTCACTCTATCTCAATGGGTCGTGGATGGGGAGCCTAGGCAACTGCCCGCCCTAGTCGGGCGGTAAATCCGCCGCTGGTCTTATGCCTTGAACCACTAAGAGCTAAGCTTAAGGATAAAGGTTGTGTACTTTAAATTTTCATTTTTATTACCAATCACAAGAATTGTGAATATAGATTACGGTAGGTTATTGCCATGTTCGGCAATGGTGGGCTATTCATCTGCCACGCGTACGCCACGTAGGATAATACCGCTTTGGATTAGGTCAAGAGGGCTATTCGTCCGGTATAGACAGTTCAGGGTATAAAATATCTGGTTTTGTGGTTAGGGGGGTAATTTATACTATTGTCATAGTTCGAGAGGTAATTCGTACTTTTTTCCTTCACAATATAAGCGCGAAAAACACTACTACAGGATAGATTTTCCTGGACGCCCCTCTTTTTTGTTTCCATGCGGTTCGTAAGTGGAACCGCATGGAAAAAAAGTGGACAGGCTCCAGGATGTCGCCCGCACGGGATAACACATTATCCCGTGCGGGCGGGTTAAGCCAACCGCACACCCGCGTGGTCCACCGCATTTAACCTGGCCGCCCACCTCCCTCTGCCTGCTCTCCCTCGATCTCTCCCACTCCACTCCTCCCTCCCACTCTCCTCTCCTCTCCTCTCTCTCTCTCTCCCTCAGTGCACAGCGCGCCCCTCCCTCTCTCCCTTAGTGCATGACGGCGGGCGAAGAGGGCGGCGGATCCGGCGGCACCCGCCCCATCCCCTCCTTCCCCTTGCAGAACCGGGGGAGGCGGCGGCGGATCCGGCTGTGCGCGGCGGCGAGCGAAGGGGGCGGCGGCGGATCCGGCGGCGGCGATGCACAGCGGCAGCGGCGGCGTGCGCCCCCTCCCCTCCCTCCCCGTGCAGATACGGCGGAGGGAAGGCTTGGGGGGGGGGGCGGATCCGGCCGCGTGCGGCGGAGGGCGAAAGGGGTGGTGGCGGGCGAGAGGCGTGGCGGCAGGCAAAGGGGACGGCGACGGATCCGGCGGCGCCCGCCCCCTCTCCTTCTTCCCCTTGTAGATCCGGGGGAGGGGGCGGCGGATCCGGCCGGCGAAGCGCGGCTCTCCTCTCCCTTGCAGATCCGGTGGAGGGGAGGGGGAGGACCGGCGGAGCAGCGGCATACGTCGGCGACCGGCAACCGGATCTATCTCTCCCTCCTCTCTTTGTTATTTGTGATTTGTTCATGTGAGATGTGTTCTTGTTGATATGAGATGTGTTGATGTGTGTTCTTGTGAGATGTGAGATGTGTTCTTCTGAGATGGTTCATTTGCGCCGGCGACGGGAGCGAGCGGCGGATTCGTAGCCGGCGACCACGAGGGCGACGACGGCGGGCCTCGGCTAGGCAGCGGCGGACTAGGGTTAGGGTTAGGGTTTCTTTTTTCTTTTTTTTTCTCCGTGCGAGCGCCCGTACGCAAAGATTGGTTTTCGCTTGCGGGTGCGCCACCCGCACGCGAAAATCGCGATTTTTCCAGACGACTGGGTGCGTGCGGGCCGCCCACCCGCACGCGAAAATTGGATAGCCCGCCCGGAAAAATCGGTGTCGTAGCAGTGAAAGAAGCACAGAGGTCAGCAGCGAAAGAAATTAACGATGAAAAGATAATAAGAAAGCCAAGTACACCATTTGCTTTGATCGAATTCGGCTCCAACTTTTCTTCGCGTTTTTGCTCTCTATTATACGTAGGACTAGCAGTAATCAAATTGCAATTGAGATGATGCATTAACTAATCAGTTGTTTCCTCTTCGCCGACTTGTGTACATCGGAATCAGGTCTGTGGGCCGGCCACCTGCATCTCCGTGTCGGCCCAGTCCAACAAAACTGATCATGATCAATTGTGCAGCCATGATTCGGTCCAATCTTATTTCAGAGGCCGAGATTGTTAGCCCATTCACAAAAATTAGGTACCAAAAATGTAATTGTAAAATATAGGAAAAAATATATGAATACACTGTTTGGATAAACAGCAGGAATTAGAGAAGAGATTCAAAGTTAATTTTTTATGGGGGTCGGATCTCATGCTAACTTTTCTACAAAACCTCCTTGTCTTGACCATAGGAATTTCATAGGATTGTTCAGTCTCAATCTTTTGTTTCAATGAATCGAATAGGAAATTTATGATTCAAATCGTACAAATTTCATATGTTTTCCCTACAAATCGGTGCCCTAGGTTTTGTTTTTTCACACGGAGAGAAGCATAATTCTTATAGTTTTCTCGTTGAGATCAGACTAAACTCCGAAAATCCTATATGGCACATAATCCCTCCATCCAAAAACAGCCAAATTGGAGCTATGTATGTGGACATTGGGATGTCCTGATACATAGCGAAGATTTTATTTAATTTATTGTTTTTTTAACGAAGGGAATAAGTGCTGGCAGCCAGCGCACGCGCATGTGCATGTTGGGCCTGGTGGGCCACCTTTGGAAACGACAAGAATCAAAATCACGATTAGCGCTAATTACTGATTCCGCATTATCTGTTTTCCAATAAGCACGGACAATCCATGTGCTTAATTTGACGAGCCTCCTGCGGTTTTTTTTTTCTCAAACTGTTGTTGCAGTTTTTTACCCAAAAAAAAAAAAGAAATCTATACTTAGAATTTGAATCTTTTAACCAGAAATTGTAAAACTCTACTTAAATTCTGAAAATTTCAACTTAAACTCTGAAACTTACAACTCAATATTCCAAACTTTCATCTCAAAATTCAAAACTTTAAACTTAAATTTAAAAAATTTTCAACTCAAGTTTTGAAACTTTCATCCTAAAATTCAAAACTTCCATCGTAAAATTAAAAAATTTCAACTCAAATGTTAAAATTACAACTAAAAATCTAAAATCTTTCAACAATTTTTTAAAACCGTTTAACTAAATCCGCTCGGTCGACCTCCGCCCGGTAAGGCTAGTGAGGGGGCAGGGAGGCTGGCGGCGGCGACGACGTCGTCGAAAGGAAGGGCCTTCGACGGTGACGGCGACGGCTTCATCTCCACCACCAAGCTCGCACGCTCTATGGCCGACATCAACACCGACCTTTTCGACCTGTCCCTCTCCGCCTGCGCGATGGCCTCTCCCTTTCCCCTGACATGGCGCTCCCGCTGGCCACCCTTCTCTCTGTCGTCCGCGGCTGGTCGCCGGATGCCATCAGGGGAAGAAGCAAGAAAAGACAAAAAAAGAAAAAGGAAAGGAAAAGGTGAAGGATATAGAGGAGAGGGGAGTACTGAGGATGATATGTGGAGCCACATGGCCCACTTTTTTTTATTTTTTTTATTCTTGTAACTGATTATGTGGGCCTCACAGATTTTATTATTATTTCGCATTGAATTGCCTCGTAAGTGTGACGTCAATGCCATTTGGCAACGAAGACCTAGTCAACTGATCCATGTATGCGCCACATCAGCTAAAACTAGGGTCAATACTGCCAAGGGACCTCGTTTGCATTGTTTTGTAAGTTGAGGGATGTGTTGTATCCAGTTTTCTGGACTGAGAATGGAAAATAAGACTAGAGGACAATGGAGGGACCTAGAGTGAACTTATTCCAAAAAATCACAAGAACAGCGGAAGGTCCAGTCGAACAAAACAAGCCATGGTTTGGCCCAAGCTTATTTCAGAGGCTGAAATTGTTGGCCCAAGCTTATTCAGAGGCCGAAATCGTTGGCCCATTCCTGTAGATAGGAGACTTTACTCCAAAATCCCTGCAGCTTCAGTTTTTTTAGAGAGAGACAAAGTCGTACAACTCGTACAGTTCCTGGTTGAGATCAGACCAAGCCCAAGTACCCAACTGCAAATCAAATCCAAAACAGATTAGCTAAAAAAATATCAACAATTCTTTTCTTGACAAAAACAATTACAATTTACAAAGGCACCGATCAATCCCCAACCTCGCAGATGTATTTTTGTATGTGAGTTGCATACAAATTACATTATATTGTAACTATAACATGATACAATTACATCATAATTATATTATATAATGATGATATTTGAAAGTGTTTCACTCCAGAACTGACTAAAGTTGTATAGGCAGCCTGTCTAAACTGAAAGAAAAAAAAAGGAGCAACAGAAGAGCAAGGGCGGCATGAGCGTGGCATGTACAGTATATATGCACGTGCCTGCATGATAATGCAACTTGTCCTGTCTGCCTCAGGTCGTCATGATTCTTTGGGAGCTCGCTCGCTCGCACGCAAACATCGGTGGTAGCCTTCATTGTGTCGCGCCGCCCGCCCGGGCAGAGACACCATCGTTAGTTCACAGGCTTCCTTTCTTTTCTTTTTTTTTTAATTTCTCCCAGTTCTCTTCTCTGTTGGCTTCAGCGATGAGCTTAGATCTACTCCGTCCGTCCCAAACTAAACGCAACCATAAATTTTCGTGTCAAACTTTAATAGTTAATCTTATTTAATTTTTTATGATTAGTATTTTTATTGTTATTAGATTATAAAACATAAATTGTACTTTATGTGTGACTTATTTTTTTAGTTTTTTTTTAAAAAATAAATAAAACGAATTATTAAAGTTGGACACGGAAACTTATAGTTGAGTAGTAACTACTCCCTCCATCTACTTTTAATAGTTATATTTCTAAATATGAAAATTCTATTTTTATAAGCATATTTCAATCCAACAACATATCCTCTTAATAACTTTCTCGGATTTAATACATGACTCTCCATTATTCCACACATGATTGGCTACATGGGTATCGAAAAATGTAAATATTAATGAATCGCTTGTTTACGAGGAATGACTAGTAGCATGTTTAAATTAATGATAAGTAGAATTACTTATCCTTAGTCTGTATGTCAAGATGAAATATGACTATCAAAAGTAGATGGAAAGAGTATTATACAAGTTGCATTGACTTTTTTTTATTTAAACTTATATTTTGATTAAATTTATAGAAAAATTTAACAACGCCTTTAATACTAAAATGATTTTATTAAATCTTAGATTTGTCGACGTTTGATGTCGCGATTCCGGCATTTGCATAGTATGGGGATCGTTGGTACTAGGATATACGCGAGACTAAGGTAAAAGATGGAGACGGGGATTTTTATACAGGTTCGGGTCCCTGAATTGTGAGGTAATAACCCTACATCCTGTTGGCCGAAGCCGGTGTTGCTCTTTATTCATCTGGATCACACAAGTACAATATTTGGGGTAGCCTATCTAACTGTTACCGACATGGCGGTCTGAATTAAAGGTCTGACTCGTAGTCGATAACAGGGTAATCTTCCTCCTCGAATCCGTGCCCGGCGAGATCAGAAACAGCGCTAGATCCCTACGGCCGGCCTCTGTAGGTACCGGATAGGGTCGATCCAGGTGTATCTCTGAAGTCGATATCCAGCGGCTTGTCTTGGCATATGTTGGCTTGTATGTTGTGGCTTCTGTTGTTCCGTGTATGTTGATTGTCCCCTCTCCTCCTAGAGGGTCTTGTATTTATACCCATAGGTATCCCCTTGTCCAAATAGAACTAGGGAAACCAATATGGATATAATTCGAGTAGTTCTTGTCGTTTTCATGTACAACTCTGGTTGTCTTTCCTTATCCGGAACTCTTCCTATATCCGCAGGTTGTTTCCGTATAGGACATGGTATGTGATGCCGAGATTTAGTCAACTAAATCCTATCGATGGGTCATGCCGAGATTTAGTTAACTACTATTAGGTATGTGGTATCCATAACCCTGACAATAGCCCCCGACTTCGATGCAAATGAACGAATTCATATTCTCAACCGCGCGCAGACCTTGGAGTAACTGTTATCGTGCTCACGTGACCGTTCTCGGTGAATTCAAAGATAACGTTTGACTTCCTTTTTCAGCCTTGTGCGGGCATATAAAGGGTTTATCTGAGTCAATCTTACACGACCAGATCTTACCTTTTTCAGAACTCTTACACGACCAGATCTTACATGGTCTTTTGTCTCTACAGGATCCAACAAGGCCTTATCGGCTCTGCGCGTCCCCAACCGAAGTCCCCTTAGGTTCCTCGGAGGCCTTGTCAAGACGGTGTAAACGGACAGTAGGATAGGTTTCAACGCTAGGTGTCATCATGGTAAGGGATCTCTGGGTAAAACACTTGGCGATATTGTGTACCTGATATCAACTTCGTTGAAGTAGAGGTAATGGGAGAATCGCTACACCGCTGGTCGAGAACCAGTTAGTAGTCGTAGCTCGACCACTAGAAGTGGAAATAGTGGGAGAATCGCTACACCACTGGTCGAGAACCAGGTAGTAGTCATAACTCGACCACTAGAAGTGGAAATAGTGGATGAAATCGCTACACCGCTGGTTGAGGACCAGATAGTAGTCTAAACTCGACCACTTGAATTGGAAATAGTGGGAGAATCGCTACACCTCTAGTCAAGAACCAGTTAGTAGTCGTAACTCAACCACTAGAAGTAAATTTACGAGAGATCGCTACGATTGACTGGTTGAGAACCAGTGAATAGGTGTCTCTCGATCATTTGGAGTCGTGGTACGAGGACCGCTACGCTGCCGGTCGAAGACCAGTCATAGCTGTTCCTCAACCATCTGAAGTCATGGTGCGAGGACCGCTGCATTATTGCTGTAGTCGTATCTCGACCATCTGAAGTTAAGGTGCGAGAGATTGCTACGTTTTACTAGTTCGAGAACCAGCGAGCGAGTAGAATTATCTCTCGAACACCAATGGAAGTTGCGGTGCGAGAGATTGCTACGTATTGGTTCGAAAACCAGCGAGCAAATAGAGTTATCTCTCGGACACCAATGGACGTTGCGATGCGAGAGATTGCTACATACTGGTTCGAGAACCAGCGAGCGAGTAGAGTTATCTCTCGGACACTAATGGACGTTGCGATGCGAGAGATTGCTACGTACTGGTTCGAGAACCAGCGAGCGAGTAGAGTTATCTCTCGGACACCAATGGAAGTTGTGCGGTGCGAGAGATTGCTACGTGCTGGATCGAGAACCAACGAGCGAGTAGAGTTATCTCTCGGACACCAATGGAAGTTGCGGTAAGAGAGATCGCTACGTGCTGGTTCGAGAACCAGCGAGCGAGTAGAGTTATCTCTCGAACACCAATGGAAGTTGCGGTGCGAGAGATTGCTACGTGCTGGTTCGAGAACCAGCGAGATTGCTACGTGCTGGTTCGAGAACCAGCGAGCGAGTAGAGTTATCTCTCGAACACCAATGGAGGCGCTAGAGTTGGTTTATTACATGTGCCTCTCATGTGGCCAGCATGACTCACACACCCAACTTGTAGCATATCCGGATGTCCGTTCACAATCATGTCGGGCGATCAAGCCGACAACGTTCACGAGGAATTATCTGTTAACATCCTTTTCTCGAATAGTCCAGCCACGGCCAGTGCTATGAGATAGGTCGTCGGTCTTCATTGGTAGGTTGGGCGCGACGACTCTGCATTTGTCGAGATCATTCTCGATAATGCGGTGTACTCGACCACAACCTACTCGAGTGCTCAATTGTTCCTGAAAAATATTTTCTAGAAGGCAAGACATACAGCAGAGAATATCGAGTATGTACTCAAAAAACTGCATGGGTCTTCTAGTATTATCAGGATATAATGAGCAGATGTAAATATCAGGTATTATGTAAACTGTAAACAAGCATGATTTATACAGAAGAAAATAGAGCGAGCCCCCAACGTTAGATTTGTAGTCGATTTAACATCGGGGACACTCGCGCAATAGATATTGTATAAAAGACATGCTCTAGATAAACGTAATAAATTATTGATCTGACAATGTTGTATGATCTGAATAGGTACAATAAATTCGTAGATAAAATATTGCATACCTTTATAGATATATGCCAGATGTATCTACGAAATTAGTAGATTAATTTAAAAATCGATCTCACTAATTACCTTCTGTGCACCTGTCTGAGTAGCCCAGACATATCTTACCAAAGCAATTGTACATATGCACTGTGTGGATAAATGTTGATTGGTCCAAACATGCATGCACGTTTTTTTGGCTTGGATCTGTCTGTTGGTGTACTCTGTCGATGATAGTAGATGCCGTGTCCAGCTTGGACTCAGCGGGCCGATGCCTTGCACCAGCTAGCTGTAGGAGTTGATGCCACGCGCGGAACGATTTGTTTGCACCTTAACCTGGCTAGGACAGTGCGACGTTTGATCTCGATTCAAATCGGGCCCGTGTCCGAGGACACCCCATTGGGAATAGGACCGACTCATATTGGATCAATCTCTCGTGCTGTCGATACCGTTGGTCTTCCACCGCGACGAAGTCTTGAACCTTGGTCGATCTCGCCAGATCGAATATAATTGATGACGATGATTCCGATCTCAACGGGAGACATACTTCGGTCGGGTTAAATCTCCCCATAGCAGAAGTCGTCGAGTAGCTTGTTGTCGGAGAATCCATCTCTTGAACCCATCTCATCAAAATCCTGAAGTACCAAAGTCCCCTACCTGGTGCGCCACTATCGATGTTTGATGTCGCGATTCCGGTATTTGCATAGTATGGGGATTTTTTGGTACTAGGATATACGTGAGACTGAGGTAAAAGATGGAGACGGGGATTTTTATACAGGTTCGGGCCCCTGAATTGTGAGGTAATAACCCTACATCCTGTTAGCCGAAGCCGGTGTTGCTCTTTATTTATCTGGATCATACAAGTATAATATTTGGGGTAGCCTATCTAACTGTTGCCGACATGGCGGTCTAAATTGAAGGTCTGACTCGTAGTCGATAACAGGGTAATCTTCCTCCTCGAATCCGTGCCCGGTGAGATCAGAAACAGCGCTAGATCCCTACGGCCGGCCTCTGTAGGTATCGGATAGGGTCGATCCAGGCATATCTCTGAAGTCGATATCCGGCGGCTTGTCTTGGCATATGTTGGCTTGTATGTTGTGGCTTCTGTTGTTCCGTGTATGTTGATTGTCCCCTCTCCTCCTAGGGGGTCTTGTATTTATACCCATAGGTATCCTCTTGTCCAAATAGAACTAGGGAAACCAATATGGATACAATCCGAGTAGTTCTTGTCGTTTCCATGTACAGCTCTGGTTGTCTTTCCTTATCCGGAACTCCTCCTATATCCGCAGGTTGTTTCCGTATAGGACATGTTATGTGATGGGTCATGCCGAGATTTAGTCAACTGCTATTTGGTATGTGGTAGCTATAACCCTGACAAGATTAAAAAAATTTGTTTTGTATTGAATAATTTGTCCCACATAAGGCGACACATATCTTAATTTAATTCGAAAAAAAAAACTAATCATGCTAACTCCTCCGCTTCAAAATGTTGTTTGAGAGTTTGAGGGGCCGTACTTAACACGGCGAAATGGCGGTGGTGCCCTTGGGCGCCCTGTTTTGAATTGGAGAGTTGATTAATCTCCAATGGGCTAATGGATGGGGTCCGGTGGGTCGCCTGCTCCTGCTCCGGCGCGCCAACCGGGGAGGGGAATAAAAACGGACCATGACGTCACCTGACGTCACCCCCGAGAAGATTCCTTTTTCTCTCTCATCGCTCGCCTGTCATCTGTATGAGTATGCAGGTACGGGTACGTAAGCTTGCTGTCGCCGTACGTGTCCACAACCAAACTTCAAAAAGATTCCGCCCAGGATCCTTCTGTAAAAGACGAGTTGCTAGCTAGGTGACCATTTCTTTTTTCTATACTCCTATTATAATACGGCTACATGCGTATACGGTAGTGGCCACAGCAACCAGAAAACAACGACCAGAAATATATGGTAGCTAAAATAAATCTTACTCCGTATCAAATTTTAATAACATCATCAAGTTTTGATAAGATTTCTCATGTGTCTATCAGAGTTTGGTAAAAAGACTAAATAAATATATATACATTTTTATAAGTTTATCAAAAGAATAAAAGAATAATATGGTTTAAAATGACATCGACGGTTTTTCACCGTATCTTGCGGCACGTACGCTCCGGCCGCCGGCCGAATTACCGGGCGTACCTGTACTACTCCAACTTGTGGGATCGCCGTACATTTGGAATCCGGTGGTCCACCCGGCGGCAGACGCGCAACCCGTGCAATCCTGTGGCTGCGAGCACCCTACACGTACGTACGTACGGATCAAACTCACTCACCCCTTGTAACAACGGGTTTACCGTTCACTTGCTTGATACTACTACGACTGCAGCAGCACTAGCTACTGAATATTTGTTGGACGACCAAATCGCACCGGTGTTGCATCAACTTAATTAATGTGCAATCTGCTTAGTACCCCTACCACCTTTCAAAACGCCAATTCCACCGTACCAATTTTTACATGGTACGTACTACGCACCTTAGTATACGAGCCCAAGGACGAAAGGATGATAGTATGATATACCATGCCTATGAGAAACTTTCAGGGATCTTCCGGCTAGCTTCACAAGGTGGTGGGATACATGATCTGAGTTCGAAGCCTCACCCCTCCTAATTATTTGATATTATGTCATTTTCTAATATTCTCGTCTTTTTTATACCATGCCTATAGTATATATTTGAGCCCAAGAATGAAACGATATATCATGCATATAGTCTTGTTAAGTAGGCGCTGATTAGAACGTCATGTAGCAGTGATAGAAATAGTACTAAGTATATGAGGTTATTTACCTATACTACTAAATAAATGATCTTCACAGAACCCCTTTCTCCAACTCACATGCGGGTCGTTACAACGCCTGCCTACAATATACTCTATCCCGAGGGAGGGTAGATGGGCCACCTGCAAAAAGACATCTTTGCAGACGGGCCTCTTCCGTCTACGAAAAAACCTCCCTTCACTTGCCTCTCTTTTCACCTACGAAAATACATTTCACAGGCGGTATCTTACCACTACAAGATAATTGAGCTATTGCCACCAAATTATTACTATAAAAAATAATTCGTAGCAATATATTGTACTATTGCAATGATAATTTTTCTGTGGTAAATAAGTATATTTTATTGCAACGACCTACGATCGTTGTTTCATTAGTACTTTTGTTGCAGTAGAAAATGAGATATCGCCACAAAAAATCGTACTGTTGTAAAAAACATGTTCTATCGCCACAATTTTAATTTTCGTGGCAATTTACATAGTCCATGGTACTTTTCACTATTTTTTTGTTGCCACAATCAACAAATTCATTGCAATAAAAAAAATTGTCGTCTCATAATGTAACTTATTTTTTTCATGTGGACACGGATTGAGACAAATTTTATATGGAAACTAGAAAGATAGCCCGCGCACATGCGCGGGCACCTTATATAATGTGTGTGAATTTTATTATAAATATTTATGTGTGGCTGACTTTTTATTAAAATATTTTTACTATATTCTAAACTAAAATTAAGCTTATTTAGTGTGCTTTAGATGCTAGTTATTTTCTTACAATTACACTTGCAACATATAAATTCTAAAATAAAATTACTTGAGATTATGCAGTTTTGAAATTATGAGAAAGCATTATGTCAAAACAAAGAAGGTGGTTCCTATGAGAAAATTTAGGGTATTTTGACTCCCCAGAAGGATTATCTCGATACCCCAAAAGAAATCCAATAATATCAATTTTTGTTTGATTTTATTTTAAGTTATATACACACACACACACACACACACACACACACACACACACACACACACACACACACACACACACACACATATATTGTAACAGTCCTCATAAAATGTTTTTTTTCTATTTAGAATGGGTTTTAAATCCAGCAACATTTTTTTAGTTTTCAATTTATTTCAAGCCCTATTTTTTTTCAAAGTTCCATTCTATGAATCATCCTTGAAATGCTTTAATCTTTGCAATTTAGAGTGAAAATATAAATGCATTTATGGCATGGGGTAAAGGTATATGTTATAAATTTTATCTCATGAAATATTGAAGTAGTGGTCATAGTATTTTTTGTGAATTATCACTAAATTGAAGTGTCTTATAACAAATAATACTCCCTCCATTCCATAATATAAAGCACAACTATTTTTTTCTGATGTTCCATAATTAATATAAGGCGTGCATGCATGCATGCAATTAATTAGCACATCTTATCCATTAAATTATTATTTTTTAAAATCCTCCACCCTCAAGATCTCTAATCTATTGGGTGTATGCATTATATTTATTAGGGTGATACAAATTAGGAGGTGATAATAATAGTTTCTTGGTATTTGGGTTAAGGGTGGTTGTGCCTTATATTTTGTAACGAAGGGAGTACATGTTTCTAGATTGTTCTACATCAGGACTCATGATTTAAAATGTTAGCATGTTTTACCAGAAAAATAAAAAAAATGGACATGGCCTTTAATTCTTATATGGAATTGACTTGATATATTTCTAAGGCCACCTCAAGGTTGTATCATTATTAAGATTCCTAGGTGCAATCCACATGCTTATTGGTATGATCTTCAACCGACCACACATTTATTTTCAACTTGTTGTCTATAATGCTAGATGAGTACATTTATGATTAAAAAAATTATATATGTCACTTAAAATTCTTTTTCTCTAATTTATTAGTGACTTCATAGATCATATTTGTAAGTTGGATGCTATGAACATCATTATTAAGAACATTTATTTATTTCTGAAAAAGATTGTTTTAAAAGTATCAAGGTCAATTTGTATAAGTACATCACCCCGTATGCATGTTAAGAGAAATTAATTAAGTCGGTAGAAAGTCACTATATATCTAACGGGATATAAGTAATAGATAGAGGTCCATTTGTTTTTTTTGCCCATATAGATAATTTTAATTTTAATTGTTAAGGAGATAGAAAACAAAGAGAAAATAATGGCAAGGAGAGAGGGAGGTTTGGGATGTTTTTCTAAATGATCAATCTAACCATCTAAAATAATGTATTGGATGTTTAAGTCAAAACCGATGGTCGGATGTTTTGTTTTCTTGTCAGAATTTTTAGGATTTTATCTGATCTATGAGAGCAACGTAACATCTTAAGAGTGTTTATAGGTGGACTTTTAACACCGCATGCCGCAACGGAGTAAGAGAGATGCAAGGAGGTTTGGGCTTTTTTTTTAAAAAAAAAAGATCTAATGACCCAAAATAATGTGTCAATCGATTGAAAATAATATTTCCATAGATTTAAATAAAAACCAATGGTTGGATTATTTTTTTCAAAAATTCAAAGATTTTTCTTTGCTTTAAGAATGCCATATAATAGTTTAGAAGCATCTATGCGATGTTTAATGGATTTGAATGTCGCATAGGGGTGGGGAGAGGAGAGAGGTTTGGGTTTTTCTATTTAAAAATACTAACAATCTAAAAAAAGTATTGGAGTACGTACATACTTACGTGGGAGGACGAGAGGTGGGGTTTTACATGAGGAGGTAAAAACAGTCACAGAAATTCCCGATCGACCGAGCGTCGTTTCTGTATAAGGGGTACTATTTCCGATCATACCTTTTTGGCTATTTTTAAATTTTGTTTTTTCTAATTTATTTCTGCATTGTATTAATGTCGACACTGAGAAGTTTAAATGATAAATATGGTCAGTTACCGGCCGATCGAGCATCGTTTCTGAAGAGATGCTACCGATTCCAACCGTTTCCGACCGTTTTCACCCTGGAGGTGCGCCTAATCAATCTAATCTAACGGTTGATAATGTTGGACCACCGATTTAATTGAAAGTCGAGGGATGGATGTTTTGCTTTATCTAATCCAATGGTGTAAAATAATGGGTCCACCAATTTAAGTAAAATCGACGTTGAGATTAAATAATGCCACATGGCAATGTATCCATCAATTTAAGTAGAAATCGATAATCGATTACTTCTTTTTTTTTATGATTTTATAGTATTTCTCTAATTTAATAGCACCAAGTAGCGGTTTAAAAGTGTTTGTTGTAAGATGTATAAAGTGACAGAGGGAGAGTTAGTAGACCTAGTAGGTGAAAGTCTATTTGTGGGGCATTTTTGCCTGTGAAAATAATTTTGGTTTTAATTAATTTTTCATAAAGACAAAGAAAGAAACATATAGAAGTACGTAGGTACATTGCACATTACGTACGCTTGTTTGTTTGTAGAGGGGAGCTTCCAGATGTGATTTTTACTGCCAAATAGATCTAACGATCTAAAATAATGGGTCCACCAATTTAAATGAAAATCAATGGTCGGATTTATTTTTTTTTATTAGAATGCCACTTGGCGACTCGATAGCGTTTATAGGAAGTTTAATGGACTTTTAGTATATAATAGATTATAGCTCTCGACGAGATCTACAATTTTGTAGGTGATAACTTTTTCATTTGAAATCTTTTAGATATTCAAATCTATGATTCAAATCTCAGTTAGGTAGGCTCAAATGGAACGATATGCATTTTCCAACAGAATTGATGCATAGGTGAGTTGGTAAAAGAGAGCACGTGTGAAGGATAGGTCTTAAGTTCGAATCCTAGCCAAGACACGATATCAAAAAAAATAAACAGATAGGATGATAGATTAATATTTGAACTTTTAATTTGGTGCGCAAAACTATTGCCACATATGGAGTGGTGGCAATAATTTTTATTACAACGATGTGAAGTGTTGCAATATGTCTTTTTGCCACATCCATTCCGTGGCAACATCTAAATTTATTGCTACTAAATAAAAATCGTTGCAATAACCTATTACTACGCTATTTATTACCACGACTAGCAACAATTTTAAAATTGTGGCAACATGTATCTATTGTCATAATTTTAGTATTGATGCCACGTTTTTTTTTCGTAGCATCAAATGATTTTTCTAGTAGTGTACCTAAGTACACTTATATTTTGCACTATGTGACTATTGCTTCTGTTTTTATAAATATGATTTCTATTTTGCAGACAAAACAAATAATATCTTCAATATAATGTTAAGTTTGAACCCGTCACGTTCAAAGATGAACATGTACATTCATGCATTTGCAAAAAGGTGAACCTACCCATCGGACAAGGTGGGTCGATCGACCCAGCTATAGCCCGTGTCACCCCCACACCCCACATAGACACCTCTAGCCCTCCTAGCAGCATATCCTGTCAACCCACCAGCCTGATAAGTCAACAACTGCCCATCATCAACGTTAGTCACGTACTCCCTTTGTCCCAAAAAGAGACAACTCCTAGCTTCCCAATGCATAATTAAAAGAGAGGATAAAGGACCAAAACATCCCTCATAAATAGCAAATTAGTATTGATGGATAGGTAGATAAGGGGTATTGAAGAAATAAAATTTTTCGATTTGTAGTTGATTTATTTTGGGACAAAGTTTAAATTACAGAAGTTGATTTATTTTGGGACGGAGGTAGTACGTCTCACGTACATGGAACGATCAACGTCTTTCAACTCCGATTGGCATCACTGTTGGAGTTGGATGGTTCGTCTTGCAACCAACGCCGATGTTATACCGCCGTTCTGCCTGTTATTTTGGTGTATGGTGAATGTTATGGAGTATTGCTTCATTTTTAAATGAAAGGCACCATCTTAGATTTTTTTTCCTTTAGTTGATTGGTTGTAGTACTATATTTTCTAAGTTATTATAAAATAAATATGCGATATATATTTGATTGCCATTATCGAGTTAGTATATCTTCACTCTGTTTATATTTTAAAGCTGTGTACTCCTAGCTATAGCACTAAAGACCGAACTTAGTATGGACTAATTACAGCGATAACCATCGGTAATTGCTACTACTCCATGCAGTACTTGGTTTCCATATTTTTGCATGCGTCGGTCGTTGGAGGCAAGCAAGCAAGCTGCAGCGTCGTCAGAGGTAGACGCATCGATGTTGTTCTTCCATGTCCTTCGAATCTTCATGATTGCCGCTCTCTGCTTAATTACTGTTCTCTTCACGCACACCGTCCAAATCCCATCCATCTATCCATCCGTCCACACACCTGCAAGTTTAAATTCCCATGCAGTTACTACATGAACAGTACTGCTGTCAAGTTTAATTAATTTCGCGCCGCTCCTCCTTCTGCCTACTCCCTCCCCGGCACCGCTCCTCCTTCTGCCTACTCCCTCCCCCGGCACCACTCCGTCCTCCTCCGCTTGCTCCCTCCCCCGGCGCCGCTCCCTCCCCCAGCGCCCGTTAGTCCTCCTCCGCCCGCTCATGCAGCTCCTTCCCTACACACGCTCGCTCGCCCGCGCCGCTCCTCATTCTGCCGTTCGCCGCTCACGCCTGTGCCTGCTCGCTTGCACGCCGCTCCTTCCATCCACACCGCCGGTCGCCGGTTGTTTGCCGCTCCTGCTTCCACCGCCCGCCGTTCGCTGCTCCTTCCTCACTAGGAGTAGACGTGGTGCTAACATCTCCAAACGTCATTCATCCCATCCCCACCCCTATCCATTCTACCAAACAAAAAACTAGCATCATCTCATTTTATAAACCAAACAAGTATGTGAGATCACCCAATCCCTAAAATCAGGGATGGTTTCATCCTATCCCACATAGTCCCCAAACAAAACACATGCTTAGTTGTACGCAAAACGAGAAAGCTTATGAGCACATGGTTTATAACTATCATAAACTCAAAATTTTGGTTTTTTTGAAAGAAACTAATTATATGTAGAAAAGTTTTTTTTAAAAAAATAAACATAGTTTAACAGTTTAGAAAACGTACTAACAGAAAATGAGAAAGTTACCGCTCAGATCTTAGACTTAACTCCATAGACTCATATGAAAGGTCACTCATAAATTATTTTTCACGAATAAGCTGTTTGGTATATAAATCAGCTCTCGGTCAACCGATGAGGTTGTACTTTGGATACATGTGTGCGAGTGCATCTTTCGTGTATAACGTGGCCCTGTTCTTCCCCTCCCCACACACATGAATGTGTGTGTATTTAAACGGCTTTTGGGGGGTCACCTTTCGCAGGTACTATACCCCAAGAGCTGAAAAAATTGCAAGGCCGGGGCTTAGCCATATCTGCTAGCAGAAACCTGTAGGCTGGATCATGTACCAGCTGCATTTGATGCATACCCTATGCTTTAGCTAAGGAGGAGTACGATCGATTCATCAATATCGCTCGATCGGTGACGACGTCGTCCCTGCGACATCAGATCGTACTACTGCTACAGTACAGCTTTTGCCTGTTCCAATCACTAACCAGCCTGCCTCTCTCTCTCTCTCTGCCATGGATGGCTAGCTAGCTAGATCGATCTATCGATGCAGAGTGATTAGCTAGCTAGCTAGAATTGGTGAATTGTGGTGACGACGAGATCGTTAGCAACAGTGGCCACGAGTCAAGATGCTGTATATATGTATGGATGAGTCATCAGTGTGATGCATGATCTCACATCTCGTCACTGATGATCTCCAGCTTGAGCTTGCGCTGAGGTGAGCTGAGCTACACTGCTGCTTCTTTGACCTTCTCCATCGATCGAATCCCGTGGTGATAAACTGTTAACTGAGGTAATTGTAACTACTGCAGCTTCGTCTCTCTCTCTCTCTCTCTCACGAAAGATGCGTGATGCTGATGCATATGCGGTTTTTTGGATGTACTGTTTGGACGGTTGCATACTGTGCCCGTTCAATGTCAGCATCTCCATCTTCATATGTTGCTGCCCCGCCTCATCTCGATCGCCAACTTCTATTGTTTCGCTTGTGCTTATACTTATAAGTTAAAATTTAAATTTTAAAATTTAGTTTTGAAGTTAATTTTAAGATTTTTTTTATCATAGTTTATTTCACACCATTATTTGCTTTTCAGTAGTTTAATAACATATAAATAAAAGTTATATTTATAGGTTAGTTTTGAGAGCACTGCTCCCGTCCAGCAAACGGTACCCCCAGGTACCGGTACCCCTGGTACGAAACTTAATTTGACCATTGAATTAGAGCGGGGCACGATCGGGATTGAACTTAATCTCGCGAGGACTCAGTCTCCTGCCCATGCGCTGCATCCGCATCTGAAGTCTACGCCGTGTCACCGCCGCAATCCTTTCGCCCTACTCCGACGCGGTGTCCAAGTGCCGTCCTCTTCCGGCCTCTGATGCGGTGGTGTGGCGGCTCGCCTCTCGGCTGCCCCTGTGCGGTACGGCAGCTCGTCCTTCGTCCACGGTCACAACTTGTCCCCTCCCCTCCATCCTCTATGCATCTCGGCTGGTGGCACCTACGCAGTCTCCGGCACAGGATCACAACACCCTGAGTTTCTTTACGGAAGATGTATGAGAGAGATGAAGTATTTCTTTCCTGCTGGACATTGCTTTGCTGCTATATTCATTGGAAGAATCTGCTATGTTGATGGGAGAGGCTGAGTTTGATTTATGTTGTGTGCCAAGTTCTGGACCTAGTTCCTTGTCTTTTGATATATGTAATGAACCTACTTGATTTTGCTGAAAGTATGAATGTAATAGTAGTAAAAAAGTAGATGTTCTGAAAGTTTGTAGTTTCTTGCTCTGATGTGTAAACTGTTCTTTCGTTGTAGACCTTAAGCTTACTGTTTCATCTTAAACAAAATTAACATCGGCGGTCATTGAGCAAATTGTCAACTATCTTGAATAAAAGGGACACTATTACAACTAGTGATCCCATAAATAAACTTCTGAAATTCTTCGATCTCTTTTCTTTGCTTGCCCAATTTCTTCTTGCTTGTGCGATCCATGGCCAAAAGCCTTTCAGCCATCTCAATATCTAGCTTCGTTTTTTCTTCTTTCTGTCCCCTCCTTCTAGGTTTGCTAATGCTCGCGATCCAATGCATACCACAGCGATGCGATTCCCTGAACAAAGGCTTGCGATGGCGTCGGTAGACGAGCTGTCGAGGCCATATTCGCCGCGCTGAGCTAGTCGCCATGGTCACCTCTTCTTGTTGGTGCATTGAGGTCATCATCATCCAGGGGTAGATCGACTCCCAGAAATCGGCGGCGGCCGGACCTGGACCGGCTACGGGAAGGGCAAGTTGGGAATGGGCAGGTTGGCGACGGTTGGTTGCAGTGAGGGAGGAAGCGAAGTCCGGCGAGATTGGCTGTGCCGCCGCCAGGGACGACGGAAGGGGATCGGGAAGAGACAGATTACCGGGTCAGGGACTTGTACCGTCTCTATGAAAATTGACTAACCACGTAAAAATCCAATTCTGCCCTTCCACTAGTTCCATACACGCGAACAAAGGGGGAGGTACCCTGCACCGGATTCCTGTACCTCGCGGTACCGATGATTGTGGGTCGTTTGATCTGGCTGAATGGACGGTTACGATTGCAGTACCGCGTGGTACCAAAAATTCTGCTGGACAGTAAAAAATCTCTTTGATTTGCTAATAAGCAGTATGAATAAACATATGCATAAGCGAAAGGCTAGGTGCTACTACTTCTACTGTGGAAGTGCTCATGGAGGGGGGCCGAATGGCCGATCGATCGAGAAAGCATTCATCCATTCCATTCTCTCGCTCTCTCAAAAGTTGCAATCTTTTTTTTTTCTCCTCTTCTTCTTTTTCTTTTTCGTTTTCCAGCTCATCTCTGATGGATCATCTCTCTCTCCCCGTGTGGTAATTCCGATGTGATCGATGACGCGTGCATGCGTCGGAGTAGGAGTACAGCCTCTGTTGTTCTTTTTGGTCTTCTTCTTCTACTTCCTCCCAAAAATGCGTTGTGAGCGAGAAAAAGAGAAGCTTTTTTTTGGTGTGCGTGAGTGTGCAACTCTCAATATTTGTTGCCCGAAATCTTTCGAGTTTGCGTCTTTTTGGGCTTACACTGTCCCTTTTTTATCGCTGCGTCCAATCCTAATCCACTATTTATGCCTAATTAATTACTCCGTCTGTTCTTGAATATGACAACTTAACTTAAGTAGTGGATTGAACCTTACGTGGTACTGTACTATATATCTAGACATACATTATATCTAGATATATTGTACCAGGTAATATCTCATATAGTACTAGGATGTTATATTCTCTGGTACTCTCTACCGGTAGTACAGTAGGAATGGTCTGAATTGTTCGTTATTAAGGGTAAATTATAAATTTACTAATATAATGATTACGGAATACTTTATTATTTATGTTTTTTTTGTCTAAATCAATTTATGGTCATCCATTTTATTGGCATCACTCATATTTTATCGAAAAGAAAAATAAAAGAGAAAGAAGATTTAGTCACTAATAAATGACGATTATACCTTACACCTATTTTTTTTACAATAATGCTCCCTCAAAATTTCTATAACCACTAACTGAAATGGTAATATAAATAGATCTAAACCACTAGATAAAAAAGATAAACTGTTCATATTGCTTTCTATCAGTAGCCTGGGATTGGGACGGAGGAAGCGAAGAGAGAGAAAGAGAGAGGTGGTTTTGTTTTGTTTGTCCGGTAATGGCTGCCGCATTGGTGGTGGTGGCCTCCTCTCCTCTTCTTTTATTTCGAACGCGACGCCACCCACGCGCCTCCCCCTCCCCCCTGCGGTTTCCCTCTCTTATTCAAAACCTGTCTCGATTCTCACTCACTCTCACTCACTCGGACTCCTCACCCGCTAGCTACCCCGGAGCGCGCCGCGCCACCGCTCGACAGCGGCGAGATGGGCAAGGCGGCGCGGTGGTTCCGCAACATGTGGGGAGGAGGGAGGAAGGAGCAGAAGGGCGAGGCGCCGGCGAGTGGGGGGAAGAGGTGGAGCTTCGGGAAGTCGTCGAGGGACTCGGCGGAGGCCGCGGCGGCTGCTGCTGCGGCGGCGGCGGAGGCTTCCGGGGGCAATGCGGCGATCGCCAGGGCGGCCGAGGCGGCGTGGCTCAGGTCGGTGTACGCCGACACGGAGCGGGAGCAGAGCAAGCACGCCATCGCCGTCGCCGCGGCCACCGCGGCGGCGGCTGATGCCGCCGTGGCGGCCGCTCAGGCCGCCGTCGCCGTCGTGCGGCTTACTAGCAAGGGCCGCTCGGCTCCCGTCCTCGCCGCCACCGTCGCCGGCGACACGCGCAGCCTTGCCGCCGCCGCCGTCAGAATCCAGACGGCATTCAGAGGCTTCCTGGTAAGCAACGGGTGCTCGTCTTCTTGCTCTGGTTTCGTCGTCGTCGTCGTCGCCATTGTCGTTAATCATGGCGTGTGTTCGTGCAGGCGAAGAAGGCGCTGCGAGCGCTCAAGGCGCTGGTGAAGCTGCAGGCGCTGGTGCGCGGCTACCTCGTTCGCCGGCAGGCCGCCGCCACGCTGCAGAGCATGCAGGCGCTCGTCCGCGCCCAGGCCACTGTCCGCGCCCACCGCAGTGGCGCCGGCGCCGCCGCCAATCTCCCGCACCTCCACCACGCTCCCTTCTGGCCCCGCCGCTCGCTGGTACGCCGCTGGCTAAATCTCGCCGACGACATCGCCATGTATATGTTCGATGTTGACGTTGTGTGTTGGCGATGGATGCAGCAGGAGAGGTGCGCCGGCGACGACACGAGGAGCGAGCACGGTGTGGCGGCGTACAGCCGGCGGCTGTCGGCGAGCATCGAGTCGTCGTCGTACGGGTACGACCGGAGCCCCAAGATCGTGGAGGTGGACACCGGGAGGCCCAAGTCGCGGTCGTCGTCGTCGCGGCGGGCGAGCTCCCCGCTGCTGCTCGACGCCGCTGGGTGCGCGAGCGGCGGCGAGGACTGGTGCGCCAACTCCATGTCGTCGCCGCTCCCGTGCTACCTCCCCGGCGGCGCGCCGCCGCCCCGCATCGCCGTCCCGACGTCGCGCCACTTCCCCGACTACGACTGGTGCGCGCTGGAGAAGGCCCGGCCGGCGACGGCGCAGAGCACGCCGCGGTACGCGCACGCGCCGCCGACGCCGACCAAGAGCGTGTGCGGCGGCGGCGGCGGCGGCGGCATCCACTCGTCGCCGCTCAACTGCCCGAACTACATGTCCAACACGCAGTCGTTCGAGGCGAAGGTGCGTTCGCAGAGCGCGCCGAAGCAGCGGCCGGAGACCGGCGGCGCCGGCGCCGGCGGCGGCCGGAAGCGGGTGCCGCTGAGCGAGGTGGTGGTGGTGGAGTCCAGGGCGAGCTTGAGCGGCGTGGGCATGCAGCGCTCGTGCAACCGGGTGCAGGAGGCGTTCAACTTCAAGACGGCCGTCGTCGGCCGCCTCGACCGCTCGTCGGAGTCCGGCGAGAACGACCGCCACGCGTTCTTGCAGAGGAGGTGGTGATAACGTCATCCGAGCAATCCATGGGAATGAATGAGTGAGACGACGAGGAGAGCTTTTTGAGTTGGTAATTAGAAATAAGAATGCGTTTTAATGTGTTCTTGGGAGCTCTCTCGTTTTTATTTTTCATTTTTGTTTCTTTTTTTTTTGCTTTTAATTTGTGATCAATCATGTGGGTTTCTGTTCTTTTCTGAACTGTTTTTCATCCTCTTTTTTTGTGTGTGTTAATGGGTGCCAAACTAGTGTGTATGAGGAAAATTTGATTCATACTACACTTGGATGTAAATTCTTGCTAGCTATTCTCTCTGTCCCAAAATGAAACCTAGCTGTTGTCTTGTTATTTGGATGGTTCTTAAATGTTTTATCATTTTTTAAAATTAAGATATTACAAATACTTGAATTATGTGAAACTATTAAAGAAAAACTAAAGCTCCGGGTAAATTTGTTGAATAAAAAGCACAATTTAGATTAGTCTCGGATTCATGAAGTCATGATCCTGTTCTCCGACACTGGGACAGTAGCATGGGAAGTGGGACCAATTATGAATGATTTTGTGTGCTTGTTTTGGTTAGCTTCCAGGCTTTCTTGACATCCAAATCTAGGATATGTAGTACTACTACTAATCACTTTGTTGTGGAAAAAAATATAGGAGTATATTAGTTATATGATTTCGACAAAACTGAGGGAGAAACTAATCAGTGTATATGATAAATGTGCTCTATAGGAAAATGCAATAATCGAGACAAGAATGGATACATGGGTTTTATATAACCTGGTTTATTCGAAGTGTTCTATAATGGGCTTTATTCATAAGTAGTAAAAATTAAATCTAGACCGTCTTTTTCTTCTAATATATATTGTAATGTATATGTACCACTATCTCAATTACTGATAATAGAATATTTTTCTATTGATAGTATAACTCATAAATCAATATTTTTCTGCTGGTAATAACAGTAGAATCTAAGTAACATTAGTAGAGACCACATCTACTCAGTTTATTTAATGTTCTACAACTTATGAAGTTATTAGGGACGGTCATAGCACAACTCATCGAGATTTTTTCATGGATTGAGGGAGTTTGAGGTAATGGTTTGAAGGAGACCAAGACAAGTTTGCATATAACGTGGTAACAAGATTGTTTTGCCCTTGGGCAGGGGCAGCGGGGGCGATAATTATATACACAACAAGTAAGACGGTGATATGAGTATATTAGAGTCACGCCTGTGATGGAACCAGAATCTTATTCCTAAGCCTAGTGCTAAATTAGTATTATTTATATAATTTTATCTTCATGTTCTAATTTTTAGAATTTTAAAGTACAATTTTAATAGATATTTCAGGTCGGGAGTGGGATTGCACAACCCTACTCCTATATCTGCCTCTAAGTCACACCATTTGGCAGATACATCTAGGGCATGTTTGGCTGTCGTTCCCGCGGCAGCGCTGCTGCTGCAGCGCTTGTGTTGTGCGGTTGCAGTTTTGCTGCTGCTAGCTATCGTGCAGCTGCAAAAAATACCAGCCGAACATGCCCTTAAACCTTTGAATTTTCTCTAATTGAGAACACTCAGATTAGTTTTGAATTTAAAATTTTATTCCCACATGGACCATTCCTTTCATTATTTAGCAACCATTTAAATAGCTCTATCTGCTTGTGATTCTTTCAATTCTCTAGCAAGAACCAATAGCCTATTAGTTTCGCTTGTACTTATACATACAAGCAAAAATTTAAATTTTAACCTTAATTTTGAAGTTAATTTGGTGACTTTTTCATTGTAGTTTATCTTCAAACATTTGCTTTCAAATCACTAAGGACATATGTATATAAAACTTTTACCTATAAATTATATTTGGTAGCTAATAAGTAATAAGCCACACTGATAAGTAGTATAATATAAGGGAAACAATGGGGTTGCAGGTTTTGTTTTGGTCTGGAATTACATTTAAGGCTAGTTTTGAATAGCAAAATCGAACATAGATAATTAAATTTCCACAGTTTTGGTCTGGAATTATGTTTATTATGTGCAAATAGGAGTTTTTATTTGGGGGAGGGGGAGGGTCTTAGTACAGTATGTTTGAACAAGAATTACAAAAGGCCGAACCTTTTCAGAAATTTCCTGTTGTCTCTCTTTGCCAAAGCTTTCTGACCTTTTTTGTGTCACGTGTGCTTTATATCAAAAACTATTTTGAACCAAAGAACAAGCTTTGAGTACTAAGCTGGAAAAAGGAAATGAAATGTCGGTAATGGGAAATTTGGATCAGTACCAAAATTAATGATTATTCTTTATTCCACGGTTTGGTTTGTCCTACCGTTCACTCCTCCTGGATTAATATGATTTTCTTGATTAACTTCTACATAAAAATTTTTTACACAAAACACATATTTAGTAGTTGGAGAAACGTGTTCATGGATAATGAGGAATTAGCTATTCCAAATAGCTACTTACTCTCTCCGTCCCAAAAAGAAAAAAAAAGAATAATCTAGATGAGAATTTAACACTACCTAGGACAATAAATTTGTACAACCTCTTATCCATATTTATTATCCTGAGTGGTATCAAATCATCACCTATCTTGCCTTCTTTTTTTTAGATGGAGAGAGTAGAACTCAGCCTAAGATGATGGTACGTGATATGGTACGGCAGGAGTATTAACCTTGCACCATGAGTTGTTGAATTTTTATCAAAGTAGAGAACACTGAGATTAGTTTTGAATTTAAAATTTTTATAACCGTACATGGACCATTCCTTCATTATTTAGCAATCATTCAAATTAGCCCCACCTGCTTGTGATTCTCCAAGTTCTGTACCGAGAGGTATAAAGCAAGACTTCATTTGGCCAGTCCTCGACTGTGATTGTGGTGCATGGAAGCAGGTTTTGCTGCTTGCTGTTGCTGCAGCCGCAGCCGAGCATCCCCTCTGTTCTTTTAGCGAAATGTAACATAACACCAGCTAGAAGATTAATTACTTTTCTTTTTTGATTTGAAATGTTTATTATCTGCAAATAGGAGAGATCACTCCGTTTTTCCCTTTTTTGCGAGGAAACATCTCAGTACTTTTCAACAAGAATAAAAAAGGTTGATGTTTTTTCTTTTTTTTTATTGGCGTTTGAGCCGCGGAAAATTTTTAAATTTTATACTTAATTTTAAGTTGATATTGAGGTTTCTATTATAGTTTATTTTTCAGACTTAGCTTTATTGCTATCAATAAATTACTTTTAATTACTTCATGAAGTTTTCCACGGCTCATCAACCATAGACCAGATGATGAGAGGCTGTCAGAAATTTCCTTGTGCACGTCTTTCACTTTGCCAAAGCTTTCTGACCTTTTCGTTCCACGTGTGCTTCATATCAACAACTCTTTTGAATGAAAGAACAAAGCTTTTTGGGTTTTATAGAAGCTATTACTAATTGGGTAGAGATTGCGGTAACGAATTAACGATCACTACAAACAATAAACCTATCATGCAGCTCGTAGGCTGTTATTAACCGGGTAGAAAAATCGAATTGAATCCTACATGATCTACTAGCATTCTAGCTAGCTAACACACTTGTATTATTAAGTACTTGCATATACTATATAGCTAGATTGGGCCTCTTTTCATAAGGTAATTAGAGTATAGAGATTGTGATATGATTAGAACAAATACTAATGAGCATAGCAGCTCGTAGCTATGGGCGCTGTTATAAATTGGACCGCATAATCGAATTGAATCCTAGCCATATGATCTACCAATAGCATTTTTTTAGAGAAAACACTAATAGCATTCTAGCTTGCACAGGCTGCACAGTACTCTACTTATCATTTGGAATTCTTTCTGTAGATCCTACTACTATAGGGTACCATGCATGTAGATATTTGACCTCCTCCTTTAGATGAGCTACCAAAGCTAATGGCATACTCTCTCCGTCCAAAAAAAAACAAACCCTGGTTTTCGTGTCTAACGTTTGACCGTCTGTCTTATTTAAAAAAATTATGAAAAAATATTAAAAAGATAAGTCACGCATAAAGTATTAATCATGTTTTATCATCTAACAACAATGAAAATACTAATTATAAAAAATTTCATATAAGACGGACAGTCAAACGTTGGCACGGAAACCCAGGGTTTGCCTTTTTTTTTTGGGACGAAGGGAGTGCAGTATATATGGGCCTACCAAAAACACTCCAAGCTTTGTGCAAAGCGAGAGGCTCCCATCGGATGGCCTATTCAGTCAAAGAAAAGGCCAAAATTTAAATTTTCAAATTTAATTTTGACATTGATTTTGAGATATTTTCAACGTAATTTCTTTTTCAGCATTGACTTTTAAGTCACCGAGAACACATATATTAAAGTTTTACCTACAAATTTATTTTTATTCTCTAATAAGCCGTTTTGACTTATTACGAAAAAAGCCAAATAATGAGGCCCAAAGACTGCACCTCCATCTTTTGTTAGCTTAGCCTAGCTAGTCCAGCTAAAAAAGACAATGTATACTCCATATATCACGGTTTGTTTTGAATTCAGCTTGATTTGATTTGATTTGATCTCAATAGAACATTTGAGATTCGTGCTTGGATCGGAGGGAGAGGGGAGGAGGAGGATGAGGAGCGGACCACAGAGACACAAAAACTGTGCGCGGCGTGACAGAGAGGGAGTAGGGAGCGCTCGTGACGACGCGTGGGGCATATCAGTGTGCATCTCTCTGTCGCTCGGTCGGACTCCCCACTGCCAACCCGGACCCACCTGCTCCCTCTCCTCCAAAGCTTATCCGATCTCTCTTTACAGAAGCGCTCCCATTGGCCCAATGCCCATCGTATAATCCTAACAATAATATTATACTTATACTTCCTTTATATTAAGTTTATTTTTAGCTCATTTATTTTATCTCATAATAATTTTATTTTAGATTAACCATTGCATTCGATTTTAAAAATAGGAATTTGATTGTATTGGCTGTAGATAAAGTTATGGATAGTTGCATTGGATTTGATAGATTATGGACATTCTAGTCTTTTTGTTTTTTATTGGTATGTGCGGAATGAGTGAAAAATGAACTTATTCTGAGATAGGGGAGTACTACTTTTTTCTTTTGCGATTAGACGGGAAACACATATGCACATACACCACTGCACAAGTAACATCATACACACATCCATGCAAATGCATTATTTAATACATGCTCTAAAAGAGATGGAAACCCACCTACATGTGCCTAATATTAATTCGTGGGAATTATAATTTTAATTCTGGTGGGTGGAATCATGCACTCATGACTGCTCCCCCATACCACTGGTGTTTTCCCAAAATCTCACACTATTTTATTCCCTCGTTACCAAAATAAGTTCATTCAAAATACATTGATTTTTAAGCAGAATTTAATTTTATCTTAAAAATAGGTTGAATTTCATTTCTCAGTGTATGCATCAAGAAATTTTATTTCCGATGCCCCTTACTTATCAACTGTCAATATTGTTAATGAGAGTCCCCCTCTCTGTTAACATCTTTTTTAGATACTAGCAGGGGTGATTTCATTTTAAAACAAGGGAAGCATTTTAAAATTAGATAAATAAATTATTCCGAATAAAAATAAATTTATGATTATGAAAATACAAAGACCAAACATATGTAATCTTAGAGACTATATCAATATCCAAAAAACTATTTTAAAAAATAATGAAGCGAGAAATTATTCACAATAAACTTATAAAAAAATAAGGGTCTTAAAAATGGATAGGGGTTTGTTCCATATCGACGGATTTAAATTGCCTTTCTAGTGCAATTTATTGATTTTTTTTTGTTGAAAACATAGTGATTCAAATTCATAATTGCCTTATTTTTTTTCCCAAAGGAATGAGTTGTTTTGTTTGTTTGCTAGTAGGGCTGTATCTTTTGCTCCCAGCTTGTTAAGTTACTGCTTGTGATCGATTTGTCATGTTTCCGGCAACTAGCTCCAACTCCTGACTCGGGTTTGTTAAGTGGGCCTAATATGTTTTCGTTTGGTTGTGGGGTGGTATTCAATTTTCAAGCCTCCTGAGGTTAATTGTAGTAAATAGTTATCGAAAAGGATTTTTTTTTTGCCAACTCTTCAACTATATATATATATTTTTATCAAAACACAGTGAGGGGTCCCCACGGTTTTGATAAAAAAAATAGAACTAAAATAATATACAAAATTTGGCAGATGCCAGGAAAGAAAAGAAAAGTCAATCCATGACTCAAATCTGGCTTTAAATTTCTTCTCCAAAAAGAATCAAAAGGCTGAATTTCCTGAAAAATCTTAAATCACACCGTAAAGTCTTAAAAAACAGAGGACGAAGATAACATCATGCAAAATCGTGATGCTGGTGCTATGTTGTCAATATCACACACTTTCATTTTCTAGCTATGTATGACACATAGCCAGAAATGCCTATATAATGTCGTACTTAGCCAGAATGCTTATATTTCAAAATGGAAGGAGTACTTATACTAATATAGGAGTATATACTGACAAATTTAACTGCAAAAGATAAAAACAATTATTAATACATTTGCATACATGCAATTTAGGCCCCATTCGCTTCATTGTTTGGAAGTTACAACTTCCTCATTTTTCATTAGCGCACGTCTCAAATTGTTTAACAGAGTGTTTTTTTTAAAAAAAAAACAACCTTGTATATGATAGTAGAAGTTTCTTTTCTAAAAAATCAATTAAACTTGTTTTTCAAGTTTATAGTAATTAATATTATAATTAATTATGTGCTAATGATTTGTCTTGTTTTACATGTCACCAGGCCCGGCCCTGAGGAGGTCGAGCTGTGCCACCGCACTATGCCCTCGAAGTCGAGCGGCCCAACCCCATATATGTATGCTATGGATATAGGAGCCCATAGGCCATAGGAACTTAGATTTAGAAAGCCCGGGAGAGGAAGATATACAACTTATTTGATAAGAATGTTTTTTTATGTATTACATTTGTTAGAAACATCATTATATTATCAGAGTTGTATTAAAGAGCCTATCTTTCTAGCTTCGCTCCGGGCCACTAAATTGACAGGATCGGACCTGCATGTCACAAAGTTACCACAACGAATGGCCGAAAATAACTCAGCTTAGGTCGTGTTCTATAGTCCCCTCTCCCAATTTTCACTTCCTTGTTTTTCGTGCGCACATTTTCCGAACCATTAAATGGTGTATTTTTTTATAAAAAATATAGGAAAATTGCTTTTAAAATTATGTTAATCTAATTTTTAAAGTTTTCTAAACTAATGCTTAATTATTTATGCGCTAATGAGTTATCCCCTTTCCTATGCAGGGGAAAAGTTCCCAATCAGCATATCCCAACACAGCCTTAGTAGTAGTACTCCAGTTTAAAACATGGCAAGGAAGGGGTTGCTTTGATACTGGCACACAAATCATTTCATGTTCCAAATTTGAATGTGATGCTATCCAGATCCATATGCACCCCATCCATACATTATACCACCACTTGAGCATGTGAGATAGTAGAAGTTGGCCTGAACACAGTCAGGACTCAGGACCCAGGGAGAGACTCTGGCCACTGCTGTTGCCTATTGCTGCTAACTGATCTAGCAGCAGCAGTGAACTGAAAGTCTGAAAATCACCCTCTATTCAACCATCCATGCATGTTTTGCTCTGTTTGTGAGGGGCTACTTGCTTTCTTTTCAGCAATGATTAGGTTCTGATTTGATAGATGAGGAGGGGATAGATACGGTGATGCTGATGCTGGTGTTTGTTCCCTGGAGTACATTGGGGTAGTACTGCCACATTTTTGTTCTTTTCTCAAGATTCTTGTCCTTGAGCTCTGTTTTCCTTTCACCTTGTTCCAGGCCGGTCTCTGCACCTTTCCAATCACTCCGTTCTTTGCATTTGCCACTTGTTGGTTTTACATTTGACATCCTTTTCAAAGGAGGGACTTTGGAGGGTTTTTGAAGGAATTTGATCTAAATTCAACAAAAATCATTAATACCCCTAACCTTCTGTCTTAGTACGTGTTGGTTGGATAGAGACAGAGTAACATGTCCTAAGGGTTATTTTCGTCGGAAACAAGACAATGTCAAAACCGGTAGAGACAATTGGGCATAACTCATCGGGGGTTGAACGAATTGTGCCATTTGTAGTATCTAAACAAACCTTTGTGTTAGATCAGTTTTTAAGATATGGACATAAACTTATACCTCATTAGAAACACATAATTTCACAAAAATTCTAAATATAGCTTAACATGAATCGATACATCTACAAGAATCAAAGAAAAAATCTTGACATTTGAGATGAGACCTTATAATAGTTTGCGATGAAACAAGTCCTACCAGTTGGTCCCATGCATGAACCATGGGGGAAGAAAACATATGGCCAATTTGGTTATCATCAAACTTTGTTACAACTGGTGTATTGTTTGGTTAGAGAATGAGCAGTCCCACCATTTTATCTACGGTTAATTATGAGTTATAGAGCTTGTTTGGGGGAGCTTCTAGCTACTGCAGCTTCTCTCAAAATCAGAAGCTCTCCCAAACAGTCTAGCTTTTGGTCCAAATTCTGAGAAGTTGCAGTTGTAGAATCCAGAAAATGAACTAGAAGTCAGAAACTGTAAAACTCAACTTTTCCAGATTTTTAGAAGCTGGCTACCAACCACCTGCTTTTCAGAATCTTAAGCTCCCCCAAACAGGCCCATAATGCTTATTAGCGAATAAAAAATAATTTATGATTACAATTTTTATATATGTATTATTAGCGACAAAAAGCCAAGCTAAAAAAACTACTATGATAAAAAAAATCAAATAAGTTAACTCTAAAATTAAGACTTAAAATTTAATTTTGACTACAACTGATAGGCTGAAGAGTAAATGATGGAGCATACTCTCTATATCCCATAATATAAGGCATGGTCAAAATTGGCACGGTCTCCAAAACTAATTTTTAGCTTAAAATTTCTCATATACTATAAGGTTTGTAACAACAAAATTATAACCATATGAAAATAAATTTAAATCTCAATCTATTGATATAATTTTTAACAAATAAAATTCATTTCATATTATACTAAATGGTGGTCAAATGTTTTAAGGGTTGAATCTTGAAATACGTGCGCGCCTTATATTATGGGATGGAGGGAGTATAAAGTAATAAAACATGTTATACCACAACTGATGATATCTAACCTAATCACAAACCTAACAAACTATGATACGTCTAATATTTGATGCGTGTGATAATATGTGGCAGATAATTAAAATCAAGGACGCTACAATGATTCAAAACACTCAGCACACTATAAAAAAGATCAAATCATAATTACTCTTAGATTATACTCCATCCATCTCATATTATAAGGGATTTTGGATGGATTTAACACATCAATAGCACTGTAAATCTGGTCAGAGAAGGTGTCCAATTTTATAGTACTACTCCCTCTATCCCAAAATATATGGCACAACCACTTTTCTATCGTCCCATAGTATAAGGCATGCATGCATGCATACATACATTAATTAGCATCTCTTGGTCCTATAAAATTGATTTGTTTTAAATCTTATATCATCAAATCTCCCAATCACATTGCTTGTATGTATCAAGGTGATCCAACCAAAAAGTCAATTAAATGTTTTTTCTGGTCTTTGTGTATGAGTGGTTATGCCTTATATTTTGGGATGGAGGGAGTAGAATGTATCACATTTATCTAAAATCCCTAATAATATAGGATAGATGGAGTATTTAATTGGTTGGCCTGTATTGTGAATGGATGATGGAGCAGTTGGGGGTGGCAATGGCATTGCTTCGATCCCAGCTAGGGCAGCACATGGAAAGCGTTTGACCGGTCGGCAAAATGCAGGGGCTGCATATGCATGCTGGCTCGTTTCAATTCAATTCGGCGGCTCAGGTCTCGAGCCCCAACTACACCTCAGATATCACTAGTGATGCTCTCTGCTTGTCTAGCTAATGCCACCATCATGCATATCTTACTCGCATAATAATATATATAGGAGGAGGAGAGTATCTCAGTGCTTGGGGAGATGGGACAAGAAAAGAGCAAATTTCGCCGAATTCGAAGCCTGACCGGACCAGACAAGGCTTTGCTCGCTTGTGTTAGCCCCACACTGTCTGCATAGGATTTGTTTATTTGAGCAATTGTTTAATCCTTCGTTACAACAATAAACCTATGATAACCTGTTCTTTGAAGATATTACAACCATCTTAGATGAAAAATATATAAAACTAAAAAGAAAATTAAGGAAAACGGAAGAGTAGAGAGATGGTATTACAAATGACCGCAGCCACAATGCTAACTAATTCCCGCATGTCCATACGGATATGGATAAGTACCTGTCATCATTTTCATTCCTTTGATAGATTAGCAACTGACATCACTAAATAAGTCAACAATTCGAACTATAAAGTCGACGCCATTTATTGGATTATCAATAACCTAGCTGATTAGTCCTTCTAGATCTTGATCAAAGATGTCACTAATAAAGTAGACATCGACAAAGATTCATAGAAGAAAAACAAGCTCTACATATCTAATAGATTCATAGCACTAAACACGTTATTTCAGAAAATCCTAAAAACTTATGCTTGGTTAGAAAAAGAGATGGAACCCCTTCCCCCTTGCCGTTGGTGAGAGGGAGACCAGGGATGCAACATTGTCTCGAGAGTCATGGTGTCGACGAGCTGTTCAATATGTGTAATTTGTCGTGGATTTGGGTGACTTGTTTTGATTTTAAAATGATATTGGATCAATAGTAGAAATTAGGTGTATCAACTACGGGCTTTACATTTTGGAATAAAAAGCTATTATGATAACATAGAAACTCCGTGATTTTTAGAAACTTCACAATTCTTATTGAAATTTGAACATGTTTTCGCTAAAACTAATCAATCTTTTGCTAAGTTTAAACAAATTATTTTTTACTCGAGATATGTCAGAATACACTGGTACAATATTGTATAGGCCATACTATTAGCAATAGTGCAATTTAATCAAATAGTGGTAAAAATGAAAGGTTTGGTTAACTAGGGTTGGCAGTGGCGCAAGAGATGGGTGGTTCGACTTGTTCAATTTGTTATGGATTTTGATGACTTATTTTGATTTTAAAAAGATATTGGATTAATAGAAAAGTTTAGGTGGATCAGTATTTTACTGTATTTGTAATGAAAAAAAATATTAGGATAACGCCGAAACTCTGTGATGTTTAGAAACTTCATTTTTATTGAAATTTGAACATGTTTTTTTTGCCAAAACTAATAAACCTTTTGCTAAATTTAAACAAATTAGTATCTTTTTTTTTTCTCAAGGTACACCTATTGGGACCCAAAAAGTATAACTTTGTGAGCCCTACGATCTATGTGGAAAAATAAAATCCAAGAACCAGCTTAGTAAGTGCCTGAAGGATCTATGTTCAAATTTCAAAACAGAGTGAGTAATTTTTAGAACCGTGACTTGAAGATCAAAAACTATCAAGTGCAACAACAACCTTCTGGGAGAGACATTTGCTCCGGACCAACAAAAAAAATATCTCGAGGTACCGGTACCTCACGGTACCAAATTGTTTTCAATCGTTGGATCTAACAATGCTTATCCTGCCTAGCAAGATCCAACGATCAGAAACGATTTAGTACCGTGAAGTACCGGTACCTCGAGATATTTTTTGTTAGACCGGAGCAAATCTCTTTGGAAGAATTTGAGCCAAGTGCCCAAACATCATTAGCACATTCCAACCACACCACCAGTAAAACCCATATCATATCAATTTTAGATTTTTTTTTAAGATAATAGATAAAATCTGGCATTTGCTTTATCAGAAACTACACTCACTTATAACATATATTTATTTCTTAGGTAAAAAAAAAGTATAACAGTATCAGTTTCAAATAACTGCAATAACCAATGGGCCCTCACAAATGGGAAGGAGTATTTTACAACCCACAAACAGACAACCACTGATGCAGAGGAACGCATCATAGGATCTCTCATCATACTAGCGATCTGTGATCCGTATATATGGCCACTGATTTTGTCTGGAGAAAGGCAGGAATATGGGTAACTGTTATCCACTGCAGTGCCTGTCCTCAGTGTCCTGGATACACATTTACACATACTCCGTTCATAAATATAAACATTTCTAAATTATTTAACACATATTAAGAATAAGTGGAAAGACTTTCGCTCATCTCTTAAATCAAAATTTAAAGTTTTAACTTATTAGATTCCCTTTCTAAGCACCTAACAATTACTGATAATGCTTAGATTTTCGCACATTAGAACCGGTATCTTAGAAATACTTATATTGTGCACAAAATATAAATTACAGATGTGGCTGGCTGCATCCATCAGCCAGCCCAGCCCGATTCTGATGCTGATCGATTGATGAACTGAAAGCTGATGATATCATCTTATCTCACCAACACTCGCACGAGGCCTGCACTGTTCTACACACAGATGTTGTGCAGCCGCTAGCTGCTTCTTCTGGCAGCTAGCTAAGCCTTCAAATTTCAAAAAGAGACACATGGAATCATGCTTGCGTGGATTAAACATTGTTAAGCCTGCATCTCAGATGAACAATTATGTACATGTTGATCGAAAGAAAGTTGGAAAACAAGAGGAAGGAGCCACTGCAAGAATGCAGGAAGAATCCAAGAATTTCCAAATAATAATCAATATAATGGGATAGTATTTGTTTGTCGCATTCTCTCATCTCAGAAATTCCATCCTCATAGCATAGGGGTACCATATTTTGGATGCCTTTTTTTTTCCTCTCTCTCTCTCTCTCTCTTTTCTTTTGCCTTAAGCCATCAAAATTCAACTGTTCATGTCAGAATTTAACTCACATCTATGGTCCTAAAAATTCAAAAAACTTTACCATATTATTAATTGTTCACCTAAGTTAAATTAAAGGCACTTCAATTCTTGTCGTAAGTGTGTCATTTCTTTACAACTAATGTCACGTACTACTATAGTACTTACCACACAGTACTGCCTGTTCATACAGAAGTAATTATAAACACGATTTGAAAATTTTTAATATTGCAGCGTGACTGATATCATGTTCCAAGTTCTTCCTTTGATGTATATAGGCGATATATTAACACCTAAGTACACGTACTTTTTAAATCTTGTTAACTAAGTCTGACATGGGGTTAGTTAGTTCTGCACTGTACTTTCAAAACTTTGGGATTCTCTCATGTTTTCTACTACTGTATTTCATAGCTACTACTAGCTTCTAACAGTTAATATGATCATATAGCACTAATATTTTACTGCTACTAGATGGTTTTAATTATTTTGTTCAAAAATTTGTGGTGCTGCAGCTGTAACAAACCGGCATGCATGACGAACGAGATGCTGGCTCTTAGTGTTGTCCTTAAATTTGAGCAAATTAAGTAGTAGGTGAATCTTCCACGTAGTACGACGCCCTGAGATTAACATTGGATCAGGAAGCTAAGCATTTAATTTACTGTGTATTATTACTATATCAGGTGTGTACTTGGTTTTAGTGAAGAGCAGCTAGATGTACTTCAGAGTGCCTAATATGGGTAGTCTTACAAATTGAGATTATATAATAATATATATAAAAGAAAAATGTTGTTTGTGCCCTGTCACTGTTGTCGATGCTTATGTCGCCAAAAGATGAGGATTTTTACTGTATAATCTACTGGTAAGTATATATACTACTGACAAGGGCAATTTAAAAAAATATTAAAAAAAAGTACCAATTTAATTAAGTATATACGGATTTATGGAATCTCGGCACGCAATGCACAATAGGTATACAGAGGCAATTCTACCGATTTTAGTTTTATATTGTAATATATTCAAATGAGAGGGCAAATTAATCTAAACCTTTTGATCATTTATACTGGCAGAATACTGTAAAAGTTCTCACAACTGTTTATACCGAACCACGAGTTAAACTACATTTCTGTTTCCAGTGTTCAATCTCTCTTGTAGTTTTTTATCTTTTCAACTTTTTGTTTAAATATAATAAAACTCTAAAAACTTGTTTATAAAAGATTTTTTTTGCCAAACCAGCTTTATGTCCTTTTATTAAGTACCTGAATGATTTGTAATAATTATTTGAGATACAAATGAATTAATTAAAAAAATATAAAGTTGAAAAATAAATTAAAAATTACTCCCTCCATGCTGATAATATTAGTCGTTTTGAACAAGGGTAAAATCAATCTTTAAAATCTTTGACTATAAATAATTTCTAAAATATTTGTCTTAAAAATATGAAAACCATATGTGTAGTTTAGTATTAAAAATTACTTCAATAAAATCATATATATTTGTTGATATTTCTAAATATATTATAATAGAAATAGTTGTCAAAGCTACTTTTTTGGAGACCGTGCCCTTGTCCAAAACGACAAGTATTATCAATCCAGATGGAGTATAAGAAATTTATATATATAATTTTTTGAGTAAATATTTCTTAAAACTACAAATATTTTGATTAAACTATCGCAAAACTACATATTTAAGATGTTACATCATAAAACTACATATTTAATATTGAAATTATCACAAAATTACTAATTCTAGAGTTTAAATCACTGGCACTATTGTTATGTTGGAGCTACAAACGTTGTTGTTTTGCGATAATTGGCACTAAACCTGTAGATTGGGATACATTTTTTACTTTATTTTTATTTTTTTTTACAACCATCCTAAATTTGTAGTATTGTGAAAATTTCCGCGCTAAATGTATAGTTTGTGATGCAATATGTTAAATCTACAATTTTACAATAATTTCATATAAGTATCTACAGTTTTATGAATTTTACTTAACTTTTTAGCAAATACTCCCTCCGTACTCGTAAAGGAAACCGTTTAGGACAATGTTTAAGTCAAACCTTGGGAACATAAATCATGAATAACTCTCAAGTTGTTGTGTTTGAAAATGTAAAAATTATATGAATAGATTTGTCTTGAAAAATGCTTTCATAAAAGTATACATATATCACTTTTCAATAAATATTTTTATAGAAACAAGAAATTAAAGTTGTGTTTTGGAGACCGTGTCGCTGTTCAAAATGACTTCCTTTACGAACACGGAGGGAGTAAATGTTTAGAAGTTTGAGAAGTGTGCCCGTAAATAGGATGGTTCCGTTCTTTTCTCTCTCTCTCCCTCTCTCTTTTAAAAAAGAAAAGAACACAAAAAGTTAAACTGCTTGGATGATAGGGTAGTCTTGGAGGATGACATGTCAAAACGATCTAATCCGGAAATAAGTTCTGCAGAATTTGTTTTCAACATTTATCAAGTTCAGAAATTATAAAAAATCCTCTTGTACTTTAATAAAATATTTCATCCACTTAGGGTGTGCATTAGCATATGATTAAAATTAAATAGTGGGTTAATATGATTTTTAAAGAAACTTTCCTATATTTTTTTTAAAAAAAACATCGTTTTATAGTTTGGGCAGCTAGCGCGTGAGAAATGAGAGATTTGATATTGGGAATATAAACTTAAGAATACAGCCTTAGTAGTATACCACCACCTTTGTTGACAGGTGGTAAATGGGTAATTGGCAGGTGGTAAGTGGGTTAAATTAGAGTTATGTATGACATACCATCTTTGTTAGCAGCAAATCTGCCATGTAAGTACTGCACTAATAATTTACTCTCTGTTCGAATATGATGGAGATGAGGATTAGGTAAGAACATGTAAAACGAGAAATCCATTATTACGTGATTAATTAAGTTTTAATATTTGTAAACTTAAAAATAATTCTATTCGATATTTTAGAAAAAATTCTAGAAAGTTTTCTTACAAAAACACATTATTTAACGGTCTGAAAAAAATGGCTAACACAAACCAAGATAGAATCTACTGTACATCATTCAACCAACAGCCAAACTTTCTCAAAGGAAAAAAAAAAGGAAAAATCCGGTATGGAAGCATATGTGCAAAATGTACCACGCATCACACAAGGAGCAGAGAGACAGCATTGAAGCTCATAACGACGAGCCGTACAAGTACGAACGGTGTTGCTTTGCTTGCTGCACTCTGCAAGATTTATATTTGCTGGCCTGGTCTGATCTCTCTGCAAGATTTCGTTTTTATGGCTCCTGGGGTATTACCACTGTAGGTTTAAAACAAGCAAAGCATGGGTCACTCTGCTTTCTTGTGGTCCAGCTTCTTCTGTGACTCTGTGTGTGTGTGTGTGTAACTACTGTTTCTCTAGTCCTTCTCGGTTTCCTTCAAATTTTGGTCCACAGTCCACACACACAAACAATACTGTTAAGGCCAAAAAGAAAACATTGGGAAATGTAAGGGAGAGGGTAGAGAGAACATAAGGGCAATGTGGTCACTCCATGATACTATTTCATCTATTTGACTATATGTGTTTATTTTGTAATGACAAGTTTTAAAGTGATCTCTACTGATAGTGTAATCAATTTAAATCCATTATATTTTCTTATCTAATTCATTATATCTATTTATACTTACAAATTTAGCTACTAGTACTACCTTTTTTTCTAATAACAGTAAAACTCATAAATCGATGGTTTATATCGTTTCTAAGAGTAATAATACTGGTGGTAGAATATTAGTAATAGGCCACGGTCTAAATTAAAGATAAGTTAGAGTAGAACTTCTGTTCAATTGTTCTTTTTTCTCTCTTCTACTCTTCTTAAATACTACGTTTACAGTCTAAATTTAACACAAGTTCAGACGGTTTTAGCTTGTAAATATATCGATTTTAAACAGAAGATCATGTTCAAGAAACATATCTGACGCTTCCATTCGTTTTTTTTTTCTTTTGATTAACAGGAGAACAAAATATCCTATAAGTTTACAGAGACATAGTAATCCAGCAGAGAGAGTAATTGCTGAAGCAGCAGCACCAGTTACACTGAACAAAAAGAAGCAAAAGATTCAATGAGATGGAGATTGATCATGTAGCCGAATTAATACTTTTTTCCATGAGCAATGCTTCAATCAGAGACATTTGAAAGGACTCCCAATTGATTAGCCATATCTGCAGGCATAACAAACTTTACATATTCTTTTTTCCCTTCTGAATTGTAGTACATTACATGAGTTTCATCAACCAATTGTAGGCTTGTTCAAATTTCACTGTCATCCCCAAGCTTAACCCGGGTGCATTGGTTATTTATTGTTGTTGCACAAAAGAATGCTTAATGCACTGTGCTGATTTCTCTGTCTGCCTGTTCAACATATCTACTCGGAGTTAAGAGCCTATTTTTCAGTCAGGACCATCTCTGTGAGAGAGACAGCCAGCACAAACAATTGTCTGAAATGTGAAAGAAAATCTGTTCATCCAGGATGCGTTTCAGTGGCCTTCACTTCTCTGCTCAGCTATAACTACCATGGACACCAAATGGTTCAAGAATTTGCCAATGTGCAAAGCTCAGGATACCATGAAAGTTATTCTACCAATGGTCAAATGCGATAAGTTTCGAACATTGGGAATATAGAATATTTGGAACACAGGAATCCAATATGAATTTCATGGTTCTCGCTCCTGTAGAATTCATGTGAAATAACGATTCAAAAAAGAAAGAATTCATGTGAAAGTTCTTATTTCCAATTGGGCTATAATCTCTTCATCTGAAAACAACATGGGTAGTCACCTTGTTTGACAACTAGTGCCATTGAACACTTTGTCAATAAATCATGTGAAAATTTGCACTACTATTAATCTGTACAATCGTACATGGCACACACAATCATACACTCCTGAATTCTGACCTGCACCTCCTGATCACATAGTTTGGCTGATGAACAGGTGAGAATTAAACGGGCAGGCATACTTCCTGCAATTCAGTGTGAGGAAATCAAAGGGAATGTGCTGTTGGTGTACCTGAAAAAGGAAAGATAATATACAGTATACAAACTCCACAATCATTTTTTTTCTCAGAAGCATGTGAGAGAGAAATACCTTGCAAAAATGTATCAGGAAATGTCAGGCTCTGAATTCATCAGTTCTCTCTTCCTCCATTCCTCCCAACAAGAGAATTTACTGCAAAACAACATATGGCCACTCCCTCTCAGTTCTCAAGGCACACTCTATTTATGAATTCCCCTTATCTGAATCACAAATACTAGTGGCTGCTCCTGCTCAGTTCCTACCAGAATTCAGATTTTGCGCACACAACCAAAGCCTGCATTTTCATGTGACTTTGTCATGGCAGGAAGCAACATCATAATAAGTTGCTGAAATGAAGATGTAGGGAGGATGGTACAGCGATGATGGGGTGCAGCAGGAATTGAAAGCCTGGGATCATTTTCTGACGAAGCCTGCAGTGAATTGATCAAGAGCCTGCCTTATGTTGCTATGCAGGTAGTAGTAGACATGCAAAACGTTGGTAAAATGACTGCCTAATTAAATGGTTTGCAAGATCGAAGGAGAAATTTGGAAGACAAATTTACTTATGGTTGCATTGCGAGCTCTGGATTAGCATTGCAGCTATGAAAACCAAAAGAAAAAAAAAACTCCCAAATCTCTCCACAGGTAGGATGAAAATGGAACAGGTATTTCCTGCCCGGCCGCCAGACCAGAGACTCGTGGGAAGGATATGAAAGAGAAATGGGGTTTGAATCCAAATCCACAAAAAATATTGATTAGGATGTGAAAATAGTTGTATTCGTCCGTTTATCCCGTATTATCAAACATATATGAAAATTTATTCTGAATCAACCTACAAACATAATGGTACAATGGTTAATCACTATTTTATAAGCTCACAAGTAATATTACATAATTTTTTCCTTGATGTATCTTCTTTAAAACTCTAATTGCCTCCCTAGACTTAATATCTATGAATCAAAGATACAATAGAAATTCGTTCCCGAATCTGACTCAGAGGACAAAAAAATATGAGATAAGATAAAGGATGAGTGAAACGTTATCCGGGACTATCCGTACCTGGTTCTAAATTTAAAGGAAAATATAGGTTAATATACGAGAATGTCGTGATCCAATCGTTCCTGACCTAATTTTACCACCACAGGAAGTCCCACATTCTCCTGTCTGTTCAAAATTTCCGCTACTTTTCTAAAATATTGACTTTTCATTTCCCATGTCATTCGAAATGCATCATAATACATAGAGCTAACTTCATATTGGAAGAGATTGATCATTTGCATGTACCACTTCCCTTTTTCTCCCTTTGTATACATGGCATAAGGTTTTATGGGGAATATGTCACATACAAATAATATAATCCCCATTTTTATACTTCTGCAATTTTTTTTCTTGTGATAGAAAACCCAATTTTTTTAATGAGTTGAGGGAGTTGGTTTTGTTAGCAGAGAAGAAGTTGTAAATTGGGATTTATCGGGCCCCATATCAGAGGTAGGCCCAAGCGGGGAGGAAGGAGGCAAGTGGAGAAGGGGAGGAATAGGATACAAAGAAGTGAGGGGATAAGGTGGAGGAAGTGGAGCCCACTAACATGTGGGTCCTACTATTTTTTAATCTTCTTATTTGACTGATATGTGGACCCACATATTTTGTTTTATTTTTTAAATTATTAAATTTTGCTTCATGTGTCTTGTAGATATAGACCGAGTCAAATTAGCCACGTAAGTGCCACTTCAGCTGAAATGATAGTTGAAACCGTCTTGGGATTTATTTTGCATTGGTTTTGATAGTTGAGGAACCCGTTTTATCTGGTTTTCCGGTTGAAGGACGAAAATCAGATTTGTTGAGAAGGTAAGGGACCTCAGATGAACTTATTCCATTGAAAAGTCGAATGGCAAAAAGGTAAACAGGCCTGAATTTGCAGCCCACAATCCCTGGCCCATACCAAACCAGGCCCAAAGAAAACGTGCCGGTTGATTCCCCAATATGGGCCTCACCGGCCCATCTTGGCAACAGCCCATTTTACCACAGGTAGGCCCAAGGGTAAGCCCAACCCAGTGGCGCCCTTCTGCTTTCATTCATAGCTAAGCTTCCAACGGCTTCCTTTCTTCCCTCCCTCCCCTCTTGGCGCTCTCCTCTTCGCTTCCCGCCCTCCTCTCCTCCAATCCTCGCCGCCTCCTCCCCGAAACCCTAGCGGCGCTCGACGAGGCGGGCGGAATCCGGCGGATGCGTGGAGCTTCGCGGCTCGCCGTGGTGGTGGGGAGAGAGGAGGGGGCGTCTTCCCCGGTTGACGGAGTCGCGTCCGACGAGGCGGGATTCCGGGAGGGAGGAGAGCGCAGCACGGCGCGGCGGCGGAGCGAGAGATTCCCGCGCGTGAGAGGAGCGCGGAGGAGGGAGCTTCTTCGGTTCTTCCCCGTGGAGCGCGCGCGGCTGGAGCGAGCGAGCGAGGCGGCGTCGGATCCTCTCGCGCACGCGGTTTCGCTGGGGATTGGTAAGTTCGTGCTCATCACAACGTTTCTGATGCCATTCTGCACGCAGATGTGCTGGATTGGGGATTCTTATGGCGGCTTGATTGTGTGCGCGCGCGTGGGTTGGGGATTCTACACGCAGATGCTGGATTGGGGATTCTTATGGCGGCTTGATTGTGTGCATGTGGGGGGTACATTGCATATTGATTATGTGTGTCATCTTCTCGCGGCTAATGGATTTGCATTCTGCATTCTACACGCACTAGATTGCGGGTGGTAGACTCTGTTCTTATCGTGCCTTCCGCGGCTAATCGATTTGGTGGGAGACACCACTGTGGCACGATTGATGCAAACGAATGCTAAATATTTGGATTAGTTCATCCTTTATCAATCAGCTCTGCTCAATTGATTGTTCAATATGTCTTAAATGCTTATTGGGTACTTCGTAACTCCAATGAAGTTATAACTATGAAATGTTTACTGTAAATATCTTGTATTCTGTTATTATGGAGTATTTATCAAAGTACATTCAATTATCCCTTCTATTTTTTTGCTTCTAACTTATGCATGTGTCCTCTGGAGATAATATTATGTGTCCTCTATCAAGTTCTAATGACTTTCCTTTTGATATTGTTTGATGCAGCTTTATTGTGATCCTATATAAGTGGTCATAAAAATGGTTGTTCCACATTGCTACATTTACCTTATATTGCCTCTTCTATGGATAACAAATGCATCCGCCGTTACCATCTTCAATGTGAATTATATGCCCATGGAAGACAAGGTCAAAGGCCGCAAATTATCAGTAGCTGATATCCACCTAGGTGGAAATGTACTTCAATCTGGGTGAGGAACTTTACATGATCTATGTTCTCTCTTTCTCTCTCTCTCTATATATATATAGATCAACCGTTTGTGCACTTACTGAATTCTAACTTTGGTTGCAACAATTCATTTCAGGAACTATTATGCTGAACTGATACTTGGTGAGCCACCAAAAAAGTTCATTGTGTTGATTGACACCACATCTAATCTTCTGTGGGTTAATTCTATATCTTGTAAAGATTGCCCTACAAAAAGTGCATCCAGAGTAATTATCTACTGCTTTATTTTTCTTAACCTAACAGGTATTTGGAGGTGACTAAATATTCTGAACCAATTACACTTGTGTAGGTCCTGAGTTTCTATGATCTGGAGAATTCACAGACTGGACAACTTTTACCATGTAGTGATGTTTTCTGCAAACACCTATCCAGCTCCACATCTATTCCATGCCAAAAAGACCATCCATGCATTCACTTTGAAAAGTATGGCACTGAAAATTTGCTCCACGGAAAAATTGTCCAAGATTTTCTTGTACTTGAAATTGTCATCAACCATTACAAAACAAGCAAAGTCAGAACTAAAGTTCAATTTGGAAGCATTTCTCAACACTTGAAATCCTTATCCTCAAGCTTTACAGTTGATGGTGTGATGGGCTTGGGGCCATCCAATACTTCTCTGGTGTACCAGCTGGCAAAGTCCCAAAAATGGAAGAAAATGTTTGCTCACTGCCTTGATGGCAAAAGGAGTGGGGGCATATTTGTGTTAGGCCATATTGTGGGTCCAAAAGTTAGAAAAACTCCTCTGGATCAAACAAGGTACTTGACATTGTTGTTTAATATGACTGTGGTGTAGATGTATTCTTAATTGCGAGGTGATATTGACTATGGAGTATTTGCCAACGCTGTAGTTCTAGGTACCGAACTACTTTGCTGGAAATAACTGTAGGAGAAACTTCTCTAAGCCTTTCAGCTGGAAATGTTGAGATAAAAAGTCAAAACATGACAATATTGGAAACTGGTTCTCTGATTTCTTACCTGCCAGAGAAAGTATACCAGTCGTTTCTAGATTCTGTAAGAAAATTCACTTTCCTCTTTCAGCACCCTTTGCTACATTCATTTTACTTGTCAATATTTATTGTCATTTTTCTGTACAGATATTTTCTGATCTTGAGGATATCAGTGTCATAAACATTGGAGGCTATTCATGTTTCCACTATGAACGAAGGTAAATATGTTTATGATTTTAGAGATTATTTTTTCTTCTTCGGAAAAAATGGCATGTGCTTTCTAAGTTCTTAGGAAACATTAATGGTCTATCCTTTTTTTTGCCCTACATTAACATCATGTTCCATGAGATAAGAATGTAGTTTGTTCTATAGGTAATCTGTTCAAGTAATTAGATATATTAAATTTTCTTGCTGATAGTGATAGATTAACTTTTTAGCAATATATGAACATCTTTTTGATACATTTTGGTGTTGATTGCACAATCTTCACCAATAAATTGTTCAAAGTCACAGAATAACCTCCTCTCTCTCACTGGTCTGGGGAGTGGCGACATGTTTTGACTTAATGGGGCTACTAGTCCTCTCAGTTTTTCATCTTGGGAACAAGCGTACCAGTTTAGCTAGATCCATCAAACAACCAGATAACTAATCAACATGTTGTTTTTGTTAGTATTGATGCTAGGTTTCCAGAGGTTGTATTTCACTTCAAGGAACTGCTTACTTTGCGAGTCTACCCTCATGAATATATGTTTCACAATATGGAGGTATTTCGTAAAGAAACTATGCTGTTGCTCAAATATGCACTGAGAAAATATTGTGATGTATATTGTGTTATAAACTGTTTCTCTTTAGGAGCACTATTACTGTCTTGGGTTTTTGAGTTCAGAACAAAGGAATCATCGAGAGAAGGACTTGTTCATTCTGGGCGGCAAGTTACTAAGCCTGTACTAGAATTGTACTATTTGATGGTTTGCATATTTGACTTGGTGGTAGGTGGTAACTGCTTCTTGCGATTATAAACCTGTGGTGCAGGAAATTTGTTCACTGATAAAGTTGTTGTATATGACTTGGATAATATGATGGTTGGATGGACCGAATTTGATTGTAAGTCCTGTCAACGTTTTAGCTTCATTGACTTTCAAACTGCAACCAGTAAAATGTTGTTTTATACCAGGTTCTTTCGAATATTGTGTGCACTGTATCTGTTCAGGTAAATCCAGTGTGCATGTGAGAGACGAACCGACAGGAAAAATATATGAAGTTGGATCGCACAGGATGAACTCCGATGTGAAGTGGGATGATGAAGACGTGTGGAGCCATGATAGAGTGAAGTTGGAAACTGAACATACAACTCCAGCTGATAACACGTCTGAGAAAACAGAAGTTCACAGTGGACTGCTTTCACGTTCAAGAACCAGGTTGCTTGCGATGATTGGTGCTCTGGTGTGTTACGCGAGACGGTCAATAACCAAGCTGTTTGCGATGATTGGTGCGACCATTTGTTACGGGATTCTCTTGGCCACGTTGTTCCTCTGCACCACCTTCCGTCGATCTACCAGCTGGAGAAATATGAGTATGCTGAAATGGTTGTTGGCTCTAGTTGTGGGGGAGATTTTGGTTATCATTGTAGGGTTCATAGTTTTGTAGACAAAGCACATAGACATTGTTTCCCACAGATATACAGTTTTGAAGAAAAAGTTTTACACGTAGTGGATGACACATACAACTGCAAACAGCCAGTTTGTATAGTACCGCACAAAACACTGAAACAGGGGGTAGAGAAAGTTAACTGTACATATTTCCTTCCTGTTAAAATTTGAATGTTCCATTGATTGTAAAACTGAAACGAGGTTTGAATAATGGTTGGATTGAGCCTGCTGCCTGCAGTGCAAAATCGTGTTCAGTTTTGGTTGTGAAATTGGTATCTGTAACTTGCAATGTTTGCCGTATTCGAGAAGCTTTTGTTTGTGTAAGATCATCTGATGCTGTTCGTCTTGTGAATAACAATAAAATCTTTGATGATATCATTGATATGTATATATACTTAGAAAAAATGCCAAAGCATTACAACGGGTAAATGATATTTTAATTTTATTATCGTTATATGGTTTAGCTAGGGTAAAATTCACTGTGTGAATTTGCATGAATATTTTTTAAAGAAAATCATAGACTGTAATTAGGAGTTTGTATTTCATCTCAAGTTAGCATGCGGGTTTTTTTAAAAGAGATTTCTTATATGACTCTTTTTGTATTTTCAAAAACAAACAAGCTTAAAATTCAACTCAAATAGGGATATGCATTTCCAAAAGCCGCAGAGAAATTAAAAACCGACTCAAACGAGGTACCATAATAGTAATAGAGATTACTTTACATTACATCGTTATGATCTCTTGTTGGCTAGAGATGAGAGGATGAATGTAACAGGACTGCAAAGAGGACGGAGGAAGCGGGCGAGTTCATCAATGGTGAATCCGAATCCGAATGCATCGTCCGCGAGCAGCAGCGTTCCCACGCTATGGAAGAGCCAGGCGGCGGAGGCGGCGCCGAGCGTCAAGTAGTGGTGCACGCCGGCGACGCCGCGGCGGTCGGCGAGGCGAAGGGTGACGACGGCGGCCGTGGTGCTGAGCCAGTAGAGCAGGTTTCCCGCCAAGAAGTAGCGCCACCACATCCCCTGCATCCTCGCCGCGTCGGCCTCGGCGGCGGCCGGCGTTAGTGCGGTTGGGCCGCCGCAGAGCGGGCGTCGGGGCCCTTGGCCAGGTGGCGGCGCAGGCATTCTTGGTGCACGGCGCGGCGGCGGCAGCACGCCGGCGTGGCCAGCGTGTCGCCCACCTTGAACTCGCCGAGGCAGGCGTGGCACCACCGCTCGGCCTCCGCTCCGGTGTGCCTCGGGCAGAGCGGCAGCACGACGACCGCGCCGTCGTCGTCGGTCGCCGGTGGCAGGTACAGCTGCACCGGCAGCCATTCTTGCGTGGACGGGCGTTCGTCGTACACGCCAAGGTATCGCACGTCGACGAGGAGGAGGTGGAGTGCGCCGCCGGCGCCATCGCCGGCGACGTCGGTGGCGAAGGAGCATAGCTCGTCCTCGAGGCGGCTGCCGTCGGCGGGGAGGTCGAGGAAGCGGCAGAGTGAGAAGGCGAGCCAGCGCCAGGGGACGGACGCGGCCGGCGTGGGCTCCTGCAGGGCGAAGCGCAGGTCGACGACGGCGTGGGCGTCGGCGCCGCTGCCGGCAGGAGGGTGGATGCCGAGGCGGACGACGATTTGCTTGGCCACCGCCTCCGCGTCGTCGCCATCGTCCTCTCGCGCCACGCCGACCGTGCCGATGGTGACCGTGGCGTTGTTGTAGTGCACGTGCACCACGCGGGTCGCCGCCGGCGACGATGCCATCGCCGTGTTCCGCCGTGTGCGGTCGCTTATTAGGGATACATAATAATAATAATAATTGTAGTTGATATTAATTTGTCGAAAGAGACGTATTGTGTTGGAGTCGGTTTTACAATTTACATCAGATCGATTGAACATAGTACTACAGTAATTTCTCCTGATCCGTTTAGACTTTAGAGATGGTTTTCGTGGATATCATTATCATCTATTCCTTCCGCCCAGTAATATAAAAAATTGTTATGCCATTTTTAGCAAATATTAAGGAAGTGCTGTAGGAACAAAGCATGGAGAAACATCCAGGGGTATTCCGGCTAGCTCTATAAAATGATAGGCTAGATGATCTAGGTTCGAAGCTTCACCTCTTCTAATTATTTGACATTAGATCATTCCCTGCTATTTACATCTTTTTTAAAGGAACACAGCATGATATAAAATATGATGGTTGGGAGAATAAAGTAGTAAAAAAAGATGTGGGTCATCTATATGGAACCGGATCCTCTGATTCTACGTCAGAGGGACATCCACGTCCGATCACCGTTCACTACGCATCCAACGGCAGCATCATTTTTAAGCTCATAAGCATTGGATTCACAAAATGATAAAATAGCAAGAAATCTTAGCCATTGAAATGATCGGAATCTTCTAGAAGTTGTAAAATACAGAGAGAAGGAAGAGTTTGAGCCACTCATTGCGTCTCATTGGTTATCTCATGTTGGCCTCCCAAAGAAGCCTAGGGCTGGCTTGGCGTAGCCAATCAACCCAAACGATTCTTAGAATATACTCCATCAGTCCAGAATATAAGAAGTTTTAGAGTTGAACACAGTTATTAAGAAAGTAGGTAGAAGTGAGTAGTGGAGGATCGTGATTGGATGAGTAGTGGAGGTAGATGGAAAAAGTGAATGGTGGAGGGTTGTGATTGGTTGGGAAGAGATTATTGGCGAAGAAGTTGTTATATTTTGGGATAAATCCTGATGGCTAAAAAGTTGTTATATTTTGGGACAAAGGAAGTATGACCAATTAAATAATTTTAGAAGAGGGAAAATTATTCTACATATAACACTTTATCAGTCAGCAACAATCAAAACAAATATGTAGAAAAAAAGTTAACATCTCAAAGCTTATAACATAATTACAATTATGATGTGCAATTTTACTAGACCCAGGATATTTGGAACCAAGGTAGTAGTGAAATTTAATTTTGATTCTTACAATAATATCACAAGTTTAGCATAATTATAGTAAATTATTTATTTCCATTACAATATGTATTTATTACATATCAAAACAGTATAGTATTTGTATTGATCCTACACTTCCGACCAAATACTTTCTTCGAATATTAATCAAGTATGTAAAACAAAAATATATTTTCTAATAGTGGGGGATAAACATATTTATAATATAATATGATGATAATTGGGTTACACAGCAATAGAGATAACATGATTGCAAGGTGGTGGCCCAAGCAGTAGCAAAAAAAGACACTTACAGTCGTGCGAATAAAAACAGGAAACACCAAGGAAAAGATAAATACAAACCCTAAGTCTATACATTAATTATTGGTTTAGCTGAATGGTGAAAAAATTATTGTTAATTGTAATAACAGCTAATAGATAGGTTATAGTCGCGCGAACGTGCATCATTCACTAGTTGCTTTGAAACACTAACAGAAAGGGATAAATTGATTGCGCGACGAAAAAAAAATATACTGTTATATAAAAAAGAATACTAGCTTGGAAATTGTTCACGCTTAGAAAAAATGATACAGGCCCTCGGCAGGTTTTTTCTTTCTTTCTTTCTTCAAATGCAACACAAAAACTCTCTTATGAACGCGCATGGATCTTTCTTCAAAATACAACACAAACACATACGCCCATATAAACGCGTACATCCGTGCATATCATAGTCAAAAATGAACCACGCAGGCAAATTAACGTTGTTATCTATACGCTCTGTTTCAATTGACGCACTAGTGATCAATATCGATACATACATTGTTCACCAATCCTCGATATATAGGATGGTGACGCGCCTCGCTAAAGGACGTTGGCCTCTCTGCAGCAAAGACGTGGCAAACAACGAATTGAATGTGAGGTTGGGAATTTGTTTGTGCCGGCCGGTTACAATGGAAGAGAACAGCGGTGGTGGAACAGTCTGATGGATTTTAAACACTGCAAACCAGACACAGATGCATAGAATTCCTAGAGTCATTTTAGTGCATCGTATCTTGAAATCAGTAACGTGCTAAGCATCATCCACTGTAGGAAAAAAAATCATGGCCAGAAGTATCCGAAAACAAAAGGGAGTATACATTTCTCGCCTACAAACATTTCATGCGTACAATGCAAATGTTTCACATCGTTTGTACCCATAGAGCATTTCAGATTCAGCATTCCTGTTAGATGGGCAAACCCAAATTCCTGAAGCTGCTGAACAGTCTATGTCTAGTAGCGTCCAGGTTGACCCATTGATGTACCTTGCTTCATTCTACATTGCATCTCCCAGATAGGCGTTGCAGGCTTGCAGCACAGGGTGTCCTCTAGGTTAGATCTATTGACTGAGTCTGTAGCTCCTTCCTCTGAAGGCGCCTGATCCGGTGTTGGCGGCCGCGGGTCGGACCGGAGCGTTCGCCTGCACACCTATTCTGAATCGAGCAACAATCTTATGTCTGTACAGCAGTTAAGGAACCATGGAGCGTGTACCATCGAAAATATAGTAGTAGTAGCTATTGAACATGGATTGAAATGCTTTGGCCATGAACCCATATAAAAAAGGATACACCCACATTGGTGTCTTCAGGTAGTTCTTTCCGGTGGCTAGCGGGTGCAACACTGAGAGGAAGTAGTACGTGTGTCCAACGAGAATTCCCAGAAGGCCAGGGAGTATCTCTGAGCCAAATATCACATCCAACCCAAGCATTGCCCATGGTAGATAAAAGGACTGCAGAAATGGAGTATATTAACCACAATCAAACATAATTTGCTCCACAAGACTTGAAACCAATATTGATGACCTATAAAGGGCATCGAGTTCTATATATGGTAGTAGTGAAGCTTACCCTCAGTTGGACAAGGCCATACATGCTGATCTGAGAATTCGGATATTCTCTGCTCCAGACATAAAGAAGCATGCTGACCATGGGTACTCCCAAGAAATAAATATCCAGGAAGGGAATAGCTGACAATGCCTGATCCAAGCAAGAAAGATTTATATGTAGTATGTGAGTCCAATGAATTGAATTTTTAAGGTCTGATTAAGCTGCTAAAAATACAGTACAAGCTAGCACTGACCAGCAGTGATATGGCACCAAATATCATCATCCACAAGAAATCAGCTGTGCGCTTTTCAAATGCACCCTTTTCTAACTGCACGCCGTATCTTGCTCTGCATGCCCAAACACACAATTGATTCAACCAATGGCTGCAAGTTTACTTATTGTAATACTCTGCATGCTTTCAAACACACAATTGATTTCAACAAGACTTACATCATCAGAAGGCGAATCCCAAAGTTGATAGAAAACTTGCCCAGGAAAAAGAAGCTTGTAAATAGCCTCCATATCTGTAAGGCCCAGAAACAGCTCTTATATTGAAAGTAAAATAGCAGGAGTGCAACAAATTACAGGTGCCAATTGCCAACATAAGCATAGGACAAACTGCAATGCTTGATTACATTGGCCAAATGCTAAACAAATTTGTTCATAGGGCATTGTGTGGACATACAACACTATGCACGGTATAGAAGGTGCATGTCGCAACTAAGTATCAGTTAGTGTTTGAGAGGGGAATGGGGTAGACAAACAAATCCTCAGTCCTAATGTGTTTTTAAAAAATTCGGGTGCAAAAACAAGGGGCAACAATAAACTGTACTGGTAGATAACAGAACAGACAATATATAAACATATGCTGACCTGAAATTTCTTGAACACAAAGGGATAGTATAAGGCAAGAAAAGGTGGATTCAGTATCTGGAGCTGGCACAGTACAGTGGCAAAGAAACACAATGTTCCATATGCCTTGCTTATTGGTGGAAGTGAGTTGTAGTACCTGAAAAGGGAAAGTAAGTAATCGAGTATCCAGAAGCAGCTGTAGCAAAGAGTTATGACTTTGATGTGTTCATGTTCTAGCTGTAAACCTCGATTAACTAGTAAAAAATTACATCCATCAGTGAGCAAAAACAAGTGCAATTATCAAACAAAATGAATAGTTTATCAAATATGATCTCGTTCAAAATTTCTGATTACATTGTAAACCAATATGCTAAAGCATGCTCAAAGAGAGACTGTCACACTAACAGCAGAGGATCTAGGATGAAAATTACCGGATGTCCTGTACCTATCACAGTTCTAAAACTAACAGTCTAGTTATATGCTAACATGGTCTAAGCTAATGGAATTCCAAACTCAGCCTGTGTCCCGTGTACCAGGCAGGTACTATATATATCAAGGATATCAACTCAGGTTATATATTCCATATACATTACAGACGAACAGTACTTCCCACGTGTACCCGACAATAGAAACAAACTAACACAATTGCAAAGCCTTTATAACAGAAGTGTCACTCATTGTCGATTCAGAAATTAGCTCAATACTTGTAGCAATTTCAAAACCCATAGCAGAGCCCCAAGCAGTTAAGAATTTAACATAGGAAAACAAAATTCAGCAAAGCTAAATGCATTTTAGAAAGCGACCAAATTATTTCAATAACTTTCAACTCATACCAAAACAGCGACCGCCTTTAATGACCACAGATCATAAGAGCATACCCAATGGCCAATGTCAACCCATGCTACCAAGCTTCAAGCCAGAGTTTATTACAGGCTGTTGTATTCACCGTGTGCAAAATTTATCAACAAATAAGCTTATAACTATCCAATTGTGCATCTAGGTTTTGAAGACAGTGAAATACTTCAACAAATAAGCTTATAGCTATCCAACTGTGCATCTTTATGTTTTGAAGGCAGTGAAATACTATAACATACTCTATAATTTATGCGCATTGGAGAATGAATATTAGCAGATATGTATTGGAGAACAAAGACTGCAACTATCTAATTTAGGTCTTTACTAGTGGAACGAACCGAGAAGTGTGCTTCTGACTCCAAAATTTACAAATAGCATCAGATACAACCTTCCCAACCAAAACATCAATTTGTTCCAGGCGCATGATTGTGCTTTAGCAAGGAGTGTAAACTCTACAACGACAATACAATAATATCCACTTGTAAACAGCCAATTCATATACCTCAATTTTCATCAAGTTTGTAAACAGCCAATTCATAGACCTCAATTTTCATCAAGTGAGGCCATGCCAAGGAATCCGTCAGAACACTCCTACTTCACAGTTCCCACCAATGCTAAAATTACTTGTCATAAACTCGTCAAAATCATCAAAAGTAGTGTATTAACTAATAAGCTTATATCCATCTAAAGACACCTGCAGTTACAACAGCCCAACCCAACCAATCAACCCAAAATCCTACACGCGATCTCTAATTCCGAACCCTAAGAGCCCAAGTTTAAACCACTAAATTCATTGCGCCAAAAAAAAAACTAAATACACCACAACGACCCACGCCTCTCTAACCTTGAAAAATGAAACTAATCAGCTATACTCACGATAAATTTAGCCCGGGCCCCTCCTGTAATCCCCCCTAACCCAGGCCAACCTCGAGTGATCTGAGACGCGGCATCAGAGACTAACAGAAACAGATCGGGGGGAGACTGAGGGAGGCTCACTCTGCCGGGGAGGACATCTCGTCGGCGGCGGCGGTGGCGGCGGCGGCGGTGGCGGCGGCGGCGGATTCGAAGCCTCCTCGACTCCTTCTCGTCGGCGTCGTGTTCGGGGGAGTTCGAAAAATCGAAGTCGAAGGAGGAGAAAAATAATAATGGGGAAGTCGCGTTCGCTTCGTCGCCGGGGCGGAAGGTTCCAGAGTCGAGAGAGAGTCGAGAAGGCCAGATGGGAGAGGCGGGATGGGCCGTGGATCCTGGATCGGACGGTCGAGGATGCTCGGACACGTCGACGTGGGCGATGCGGGGAAGGCGATTGGTCGGAGACGTGGATGGGGCGCTGAGGTGGCCGGGGTGGCGTGGCAGCGGGCCTCTTAGCCGTTGGATCAGAGTGGGATCGCTTGATCCTACGGCAGGAAACAGGAAACACTGTACGAGCATATACCGAGAGTGAACATAGAAATAAGAAAAATATAAGAATATAATAGAATTGTATGTCGAAAACACAGAGAAACTCCATTTATAGGATAATGCTTACCATCGGCCGTCCGGCCAGAAAGAAAAAATCGAGCGTCCCAATTCAAAAGAACAACAATGTAGATGCATGGTGAACCAGTTCGATAGATGTACTCACAAGCCAAGGGAGCGTGCATGCAAGCATGTTTCAAAATTTAAATTTTTTTTCTCTTAAACTATTTATTTGAATTTCTAACTAATTATATTATTAGATTCATTGCAATTAAATCTTTGTAACAAGATATCACATGACTACATTCCGATGACTTTTTTTTACTTTTTAAATGTTGCATACATTGTTAATGAAATGTTCCAACAAGTATCTGTTGATGTTTCACTAATGCATTTGCAATATTTCATATTATCTTTTTTATATGTTTCAGCGAATACTTTTTTATGTTTCATCAATAATAATAATTCGATGTTTCAAGCTAAATATAAAAAATGTTTCACTAGTCGGGACATAATGTTTCATGTAATAATGATTATTGTTGCAGTCAATACTTTTTATATGTTGCATCTCTTCGAAACAATTTATGAAATAGGTTGAAACATCTCCACAAGTGATGAAACAAATTTATTAAGTATTTGTACAAAATATTTTATGTTTCATATGATTTTTTTTATGTTTCACTCATTGGTATTTAGTGTTTCGTGTAGTAGTTGTGATTGCTTCATTTAGTAATTTCTATATGATGTATTTCTCTTAATCTGAAACATTTCACCATGTGAGTTGCAACGTGATGAAACAACTTTCCATGAATGGTGAAACAATGGTTGATTTTTCGAAGCATATGTATATTTTTATTAAAATATAACTATGTGAGATTTTGTTATAAATATTTAATTACGATGAATCTAATGGTATAATTGAAACTTAGATAAGATATATAATTTCAGAGAAAAAAATTAGGCACATGTAATACGAGGGAGAGAGAGTATGCAAGCAGCAGCAGCACAAGCAACATGTACAGGGCAGGCAAGCAACACGGCAAGCAGCAGCATATGCAGCCAAGCAACGCAGCAAGCAGATGTGCGGCAGTGCGTGGTTGGGCGTCCGATATTTGTGAAATATTGGACGTCCGACGCGTAGCATCCTCCAAATTTATAGGATGCTTTGTTGTTTGGAACACAAGTTTTTTTTTAAAGAAAAACACATGGATGTTATGCCTGAATACAAGATTAAAATTCTATCCTATGATAACGAGAGTGATAAAAAACAATAACGTCGGAGAGCATATGTTTTAGAATCCTTTAGAGATCCTATATTTTCATGGGAATGTCTAACATGTCAGTAGTGGCAGATCTGAAAGATCATGGATCCTTTAAAAAAACCTTGTGAAAACACGCTACTATGAGAAGGTTTTTTTTTTGGATAAAATTTTTTCGCTGGTGGCACAGTCTGCCGCCTGTGACAAATAACCAATGAAAATAGAGCCTTTTCACCTGCGGACGACTAGCCACCAATGAGATCCCCTCTTCACAGGTGGCCATGCTTAAGACGGTAACCTATGCTAAAAAAATCATCACAAGCGATGAGATTACGCTGGCCGCCAAGGATGTCGTCATCGTTGTCACTGAGCCGCAACCCTAGCCGTTGTCACCACCATGGGCTAACGTCACCGAGCCTGTGTGCAGAGTCATTGCCGAGGACCGTCGCTGCCAGATCTGATGGTCCCACACACTATCGTCAGTCGTCTTCTTGCTCCCCAGCCAGATCGACCAACGGGGAGGCCGGGGTCACCAAATACCCAGATCCGGTGGCCTCGACCTCCTCATTGGTTGATGTGGTGGTGGTACTTGTTGACGGCGGTTTCCTCATGGCAACATGCCACGACAGTAGCGCGATTAGGCGTTGTGCCTTAACGGCGGGTGTAGGGAAGGCCAAAGATGGAGTGAGAAAGATGGTAGGTATGAGGGGCAAGGCAACCGAGGGATGGAGGGTGAGGCAGGACCTTTTAATATGGTGAAATTTTATCGCGAGCGATGCTCTTTACCTACCGCCAGCGAAAACCTATTTTTACTAGCGATGCTTAAGAGGTTCGCCTCAAAAAATAACATGTCCGCCAATGAAAATCGGCTTTTTCTGACGGCCCATGACCCATAATCCTCCAATACATTTTTATAAATGTTTGTTTCGCTTCTCCGCCAGAAAAGAGGCGGCATCATAAAAAGTTTTTTATAGTGTAAATCACGTGACAAAGAGATAGAAACGTCGGCTATTTAATAGATAGATAAAATAACGGTTTGTCTAGTTAAATCATAAAAATAATTATTTAAAAAAGGAAAAAGTACGAATTACCCCCTCGAAACTAGGACGACGGCATGAATTACCCCCCTAAGCCACAAAATCAGTCATTTTATACGAACTAGCTATACCGGACGAATAATCCCCTCGACCGAAAATCCAAAGCGGTATCGTCCTACGTGGCGTGCGCGTGTTAATCTAGTCAGCATTTTTTTTAAAAATGGTGGGGCCCACCTGTCATACTCTCCCATCTCTCTCTTCCCCTCTTCCTCTCAATCTCTCTGTCACCGTCTCAGATATCGTTGGGAGCGACGAGTTGGTGGCCGACGATGGGCGTGGCGGTGGCGGGGCGGGCGGCGAGCGCAGCGGCGGGGTGGTGGAGGAGGAGGAGGGGTGGTGTTGTTGCCTCCGATGAACGCGATGGAGATCCTGCAGGAGATGGTGCGCGTGCTGCGGGCGGACCCGCACGCGTTCACGTCGGTGCTCTTCTTCCTGCTCTGCCCGGCATCGGTCGGGGTGCCTCCTGCTGTCCACCGCCGCGCTGGAGGGTGCAGCCGTGCTCCCGTTCGCGCGGAAGCTACTCCTCGCGGCGGTGGCGTCGGGGCTCCCGCTCACGCATTTCGTCAGGCAGCTGGCGCACCACCTTGCCGCCACCCTCATCGCGTCCGTTGTGTCATTCTCGGCGACATTCACGCTCCTCCTCGCCACCCGCGCCGCCGTTGCGTACGCGGTCATGGCCGTCTACGCGGGCAAGCCGCTCCTCGCCGGCGCCAAGCCTGCCTCTCCTCCTTCCTCGCCCTCCTCGTCACCGCGTGTTCCACGCTCAAGTCGATGCTTTACCCGCCCGACATTGTCGTCTGTGCCGGCCTCCTCACCGTTCTCGCCTTCTCCGTGGTGGGGGCAGGGCAAGCGGCAGGCGTGGCGGGGGCGCGGAGGGCGTGGTGGAGAGGTGGGCGGTGGCCTGTGGCCAGCGGGAGTGACGGTGCCCGTGTCCCCCTGCTGTCGCGCCGCCCCGCTGCCCCCGTGTTGCCGTGCCCCCCCCCCCTGTCGCGACGGAGGGCGGTGAAGTGGCGAGGGTGGAGGCGGAGGTCGTTTTCGCCCTTCCGCTCCGAGCCCCCGGTGGCCACCGCCACCGCGCCCGAGCTCGTCGTCATCGTCTTCAACCTGGGTTCGTCAGTCTCTCTGTCTCTCTCACCCTCTCTCTCGGGCTGTCGGGAGGTCGGCGCGCACGGCGGCGGGTCGACATGGCCGTGGCCGCTGCCCATTCCCGTGCTCTACCGCAGCCCCCCGCACGCCGACCGCCTGTCCGCGCGCTGCTGCCGCTGCCCACTGCCCGTCGACGCACGCCTGAGAGAGAAAAGGGGGGAGGGGTTGAGAGGTAATGACATGTGGGCCCTATATTTTCTTTTATTTCTTTTTGTTGATTGGATTTCCACATCAACGCCACGTGTATGCCACGTAGGAGAAAAACAGCTCAGGATTGAGTCGGGGGAGTAATTCATCCGGTATCAATAGTTCGAGGTGTAATATGTCTGGTTTTGTGGTTCGGTGGGGGGAGGGGTAATTCGTGCTTTTTCCTTTTAAATTAATAGGTATGTACTCTTCACCGATTGCAGTAGCACCACTATGAAGAGTATGCTTTAAAGAGCTTAATTTACTTATAGATACCAACCTCATGCATTGCAGTGGGATTTTATGAGAAACATTAATCTAACAGCTGATGGCTCATAGACAATTTGATCCAATGATAGAAGCACCAGTTTGATGATGCATTAAGCTCCCTTATACTCCCTCTGTCCCTACATATATAAGGGATTTTAGGTGATATGACGATTCGTAGTCTTAGGATACGTCTCATCCATTCAAAATCTTTTATATTTTGGGACGAGAGAAGTACCAATTAATGCACCTAAGTGGTGGTTACATAGAAATAGAGGATTAGTTTTCATGTACAATATTATATCTCTGACTACTTCTTCTCTATAATTCTTCATCATTTCAGACCCTGTTTAGATCAGGGGTGAAAAAATTTGGCGTGTGACATCGGATATACGGACACACATTTAAAGTATCAAACGTAGACTAATAACAAAACAAATTACAGATTTCCGCCTGTAAACTGCGAGACAAATTTATTAAGCCTAATTAATCTATCATTAGCAAATGTTTACTGTAGCACCACATTATCAAATCATGTAACAATTAAGCTTGAAAGATTCGTCTCGTAATTTACACGCAATCTATATAATTAGTTTTTTTTTAGGGTTTAGGGTTAATACTGTATGCATGTGTCGAACAGGGTGAAAAGTTTTTGCATGGCAACTAAACAGGGCCTTAGTCAAGTGACAAGTTACTCTCATGGCACATCATTGTGTATAGGACTGAAGGAAACCCTGCTGTTGGCAAGTTGTCAATGTCTTTTTCTAAAATGGGCTGCATGTTATCAAGGTCTTTTGTCGCATTGTTGACAAACTTGTATATCGCCACCTACGACTCCACGGGTTTTCGATGTGACTTTGTTTGGCCTCCATTATTTACTTCTTCTTGTACCACCCTTGCCTCATAGTTCATTCCACATAGAATTTTTACACCTTTAGTGAACTTCCAAGTTCGAAGGCCTCCATCACTAATATCATTAACACAGATAGTGAAATTTAGAGAATTATGGGACCGAGATGCAAGGGAAAGGAGAAAGGGTATCATGAGAGCAGAAAGGCTCACAAGTGGGCCAACCTCATTGGCATGTAAAATACATGCATATATAAATGTATTTTCTTGAAAATGTTACATTGAATGACGATATTTTAAGGGCTTATTGGGCTAAAGGTTTACTCTCTCCGTCTCAAAATGAACAAACGGGATGTGAAACATCCTAATACTACGTATGTGGACAAGCCTACAAGAAATTTCATCTCTTACATTATATGAGTAATTCCATATATTTACACTATATATTGCAAATCTTACTAGGAAAGAACGATTGGTTGCCTATTTGATTTCTTAAAACTGTACTAGATAAATTAACACATAAATAAAATAAAAATGAAAAACATAAGTCACAGAGAAGAGATAGCATACAAAGGAGAGAGATAGCAATCAAATGTTGAAAAAAAATGTTACGGCATTTCGTGAAAAAACTTTTAATTATATAAAGATTTTAAAAAAGTCAAATAAAACTCTTTTTCAAGTTATAATAACTAATAGTGTGCTACTCCCTCCGGACTGATAATACTTATCGTTTTAGACAATGATGAGGTTAAACTTTACAATCTTTGATTATAAATTATTTTTAAAATATTTGTCTTTCAAATATGGTAACTACATTTATAGATTAGTTTTAAAAAGTCATATATTTCTTAACACTTTTATACATATTATAATGAAAAATAATAGTCAAAGTTGTTTTTTTAGACCGTGCCCTTGTCCAAAACGATAAGTATTATCAACCCAGAGGGAGTAATAGCTTGCTCTGGTTTCCGTGCTCAGTTGTTTGATAGGAATGAGTGCAGCCTCAGGCTGTGTTCAGTGGTGGGTGTTGGAAACACATTACCCACGCACGGAAAACGGACCGCATTAGCACGTGATTAATTAAGTATTAGCTATTTTTTTCAAAAATAGATCAATACGATTTTTTAAGCAACTTTCGTATATAAACTTTTTTAAAAAAACACCGTTTAGTAGTTTGAAAAACGTGCGTACAGAAAACGAGAGGGGAGAGTTGGGAACTCATGTACCGAACACAAGCCTCAGGCTAGATTCGATTGATAAGGGTAGGGGTGAAAACAGTAACGGTAATTACCGGCCGACCGGCGTTCGTTTTCGACTTTCTACCGGCCGAGCCATATGGAAATGGTAATCGACCGAAACAAAAATGGAAATGGTAAAAAATATGGAAATGAAAACGGAAATGGTTTTGCTGTTATACCGATCGTGTCCGTATTTACCGTATTCTCGCGGAAATTACCGTTTCTTATAATATGGTAATTACCGTATTCTAAATATGTCGATATTATAGGACATGTCTATACTTAACCCACAGCTTATAGATTGAATGACTCTTCAATAAAATCTCTAACTTTTGTACATGGCTAAAATGAAGTTAATTTATAATTTATATAGTATAAGCTTGAATTTATGTATATATATATAACATACTTATGTAAAGTTAAATATATGTTTTTATAGTTTAATGTTTCCGTATTTGTTACCGGTTTCCGATCTGTACCGACATGTTTCCGTCCGTATTGTTCCGTTTCCGGTTTTCCGATATTTCCGATATCGTTTTTGTTTCCGACTTTACCGTTTCCAATTTCGTTTCCGAGAAAAATATGGTTACGGAAATGGTTGAGGCTATTTTCCGATCGTTTCCGACCGTTTTCATCCCTAGATAAGGGCATCACCAATGTATATTTACCAACTAGTAAATAAGGTGGGACCTAGTAAAAGTAGGTATTTATTGTTAAAAGTTTCACAATGTATAACTAGCAGGGTTCACTTTCTCGCCGGTAACCGCGCGGTAACCGCGGTTACCGGGCTTACCGTGGGGGGTCGGTAACGAAAACCGGCGGTAGGGTTTGGGCAAATTTTGCTCAAATTCAAAAATTTGAAAAATAATCGAAAAAAATCAAAAAAAAATCATGGATGTAAAGCTTGTTTTGTATGTTGTTATGGTGAAAAAATTTCATCAAAAAGATGCAGGTAAATTCAAATTTGAGCGCAAAACCTATTGTGAATTATAAAAAAGAAAAAAGATTAAATGGAATGGGCCAAGTATGCACTGTTCACGAGGCCCAATAAGGCCCACAATGGGAGGAAAATATCTTTGGAAGCCTCTGCTTCGTTTCTCTGGCGAATCCTACCGTTTTTCCCCTCTCTCGCGTAGCTGCGCTCAGGACCGAAGGGGCGACGGCGTGCGCCCGCGCCAGATCCGCCGCCTCCGCGCCGGCGAGGCCGGTTCCCGCGCGGTAAGCGGCGGTAACCGCGCGGTACGCGACGGTAACCGCCTGGGTCGACGGGCAAGAGGTAATCCCTCCGTTTTGAAGGTTTTCGCGCGGTTAGGAGCGGTAACCGTGCGGTTTTGTATGGTTACCGTCGGCTTCGTAATCTATGAGACGATATACGTATGTGCGGTAATCGTGTGAAAACCGTGGTAACCGTCCACCCTACCATGGTTACCGTGGCTTGAACCGTGGTATGGTATTTTTTACTGTGATATGCATGGACATATTTGGGGATTTAGGTCAATAGAACATATTTTTACCAATATGCATGTGAAATACATTGGGAATATGAGTTTATTTCGGCATTTGGTTGCCCGTGCTTGGCTAAAACCATGCATGTGAAGTATATTTGATTGCTTTGGTCTATGTACATATAGGTTAAATTAAATACGTCATAGTATGGAAGAATTTGGATGCATGCTTACCAGTGTACATATAATTACGTCGTATTATTGCATAATGGGAGGTATGTTTATAATTAGCAGTGATAATTTCTCATGCATTTGATACAGGGTGGAGATGTCAGATAGTAGGGACCCTGTGTGGGAGCACGGGGAGAATATCCCACCTGGATGGCGCTGTAAGTATTGCCATACAAAGAGGGGCGGTGGTGGGGCAACAAGACTAAAGCAACACTTGGCTGCAAGAGGGAAGGGGGTTACATATTGCAATTCAGTGCCTCCGGATGTCCGTGAGTTCTTCTGCCGTGAGTTGGACAGGATAAAAGATGCAGGTGACCAGCGTAAGAGTGATAGCGGAAGAAGGGTTGAAGCAGCAAGGGTCAACTATTATGACCTAACAGGTGATGCCGACGAGGAGGAACAAATGGAAGCAGCCATTGCAGCCTCACGACAAGACGAAAACTTTAGGAGGGATGTTGAGGAGCGTGGTGGCACTTATGAGCATGGCGGTGGGAGTGGATCCGCTCAGCCGGAGGCACGGAAAGGTAGAAGTAACCCAATCACCAATATGCTACGAAGGGCTACGTCTCATAGGGAGTCACCTGCTGTGAGAGATTACAACCTAGCATCTGCCAAGGCCCCTGTGCAGCCACGCATTGACACAGGATTCTTCACAAAGAAGGGGAAGCAAGCTAGGCAAGCCATTGGTGAGTCATGGGCAAGGTTCTTCTTTACCGCCGGCATTCCTGGTAGAAACGCCGATAATCCATACTTTGTGAGCGCCGTTCGGGAGACACAAAAGTGGGGTACGTATGCATCTATTAAGGAACTTCTTTTTTTCTAACTCATTGTGCACTACTTATTTCATACGTCAATTGTAGGTGAAAGTGTACCTTCTCCAACTGGTAACGAGATAGATGGAAAATATCTTGATTCTACAGAGAAGGATGTGAAGAAGCAATTTGATAGGTTCAAGAAGGATTGGGATGAGTACGGTGTTACTATAATGTGTGATTCTTGGACAGGTCCGACGAGTATGTCGGTCATCAATTTTCTGATATACTGCAATGGAATAATGTTTTTCCACAAGTCCATTGATGCGACCGGGCAAAGCCAGGATGCTAACTTTGTGCTGAAGGTATGTATGGTTCATGCAACAAATTACTTCATCACCTGTTATCGTCAGTGTTAGGGGCATGGACTAATTTTTATTATGTTATCTACCAATGCAGGAGATAAGGAAGGTGGTACGCGAAATAGGCTCGGAGCATGTTGTTCAAATTATCACTGACAATGGCTCTAACTACAAGAAGGCGTGCAGACTACTACGGCAAGAATACAAGACAATTGTGTGGCAACCTTGTGTGGCACACACAGTTAACTTGATGCTTAAGGAGGTTGGAAAAATGCCAGACCACGAAATGGTGATTGAGAGTGCTAGGAAAATTTGCAGATGGCTATACAATCATAACAAGTTGCATGCTATGATGGTCTTAGCTATAGGTGGTGAACTGGTTAAGTGGAATGCTACAAGGTTCGGAACAAACTACATGTTTCTCCAGAGTTTCCTTAGGAAGCGAGATCTTTTCATGCAATGGATGGCTTCCTCTGTCTTCATGCAAAGCAAATTTAGTGGGACTTTGGAAGGTAGATATGCACATGCATGTCTATCTAGTCTGTCTTGGTGGGAGAACTTAGAGGCAGTAGTGAATTCTGTCCAACCTATGTACTCATTCCTTCGGTTTGCTGACGAGGACAAGAACCCCAATTTGAGTGAGGTACTTTTGAGATATCAGTTGCTCAAAATGGAGTACGACACTCTTTTTGCGAATCAAAGGGACAAGTTTGAAGCATACATGGAGATCGTGAACAGAAGGATGCACGACCTAACCAATGAGACTCTCATCAATGCCGGTAAATATTGGTCATAACATAATCCACATGGCATATTATGTAACTCTTACTTAACATGTGCCATGTTTTGTAGCTGCCGCATTGAACCCTAGGACGCACTACGCGTATTCTCCAAGTGCTACTGTCTTCCAAGACCTCCGACAGGCATTCGAGTGGATGACGGATATCGATACGGCTGCCGCCGCTTTGCTGGAGGTTGAGATGTACCGACGTAAGACGGGTGAATTTGGGAGGGCACTAGCAAGAAGGATGGCCATAGATGGGAAAACTTCACCTGGTATGTTTCTAATCATGGAACTATGATATATCTAATTGATCTTGATGTATTCAGAATTATGAAATGACATGTTACTTGGCTTTTGCAGCACAATGGTGGTCTATGTTCGCCTCAGACACGCCGAATTTGAAGAAGCTTGCGTTGCGTTTGGTTGGTCAATGTTGCTCCTCCAGTGGATGTGAAAGGAATTGGAGCACATTCGCATTCGTACATACGAAGGTCCGTAATAGACTTACCCACAAGAAGCTCAACAAGCTAGTGTACGTGAACTACAACCTTCGCCTTCGAATTCAGCAAGCAAATGCCCAAATTAGGGTGGAGGACGATGATCCCCTTCAAAGATTAGCGGACCTCTCATTCTATGAAACTAACAATCATATCAGTGCCTGGATGGACAATGCTCGCTCTAATGCTTGCCCCGAACTAGATGAAGATTCAGCTGAGAGTGACGCTCCCCTGCCTAGTCAACTTGTGTCTGACCTAGTCAACTTGGATGACCTGCGAAGGACCACGGGAGCTTCTAGTATTGCTGAGTGGGCTGATACGAATGTAGGTGACACTCATATTGGGAAAAGGAAGACTCGAAAGCCGCCAAAAGCACGTCCATCTAAAAAGGTAAAGGGCAAGGGTCCACGATCGACTAGTGTTGATAGCGATGAAGAGACCCAAGGAAGCCCAGAGTACCAAGAGTCCAATGATAGTAGCTCAAGAACTGAAACAGATGACGGCGACGATGATGGTCAAGGAGGCCAAGGCACTACTAATGTGCCTCCTAGGGGTCACACCCAACAATCAGATCACCACAGCCCCGTTCAATTCACTGGTGTGATATAATTCAGTTGCAATTTCAACCTTCATCTTCCAATTCAGTACTGGATAATTTTCTTGCAATTTTTTGATTTGCAGGTGAGGGCGACTTCACTCATGCTACTCAGGACCAGGATCATGGTGCTCCAAGCTCTCAACGAACTACCATTGCACCGGGAGTCCGACAACAGCAACAATTCAGTGACATACAACAGGATAGCTCTAGCTCATTCAGTGCCTCTAGCTTTGAAAGTGGCTATCCAACGTATGTGTACAACCGTCCCCAAGCTTCTGATTATCCTGCTACTACATGGGTGTATGAATGGCAAGAGCCTCAGTGGTATGCTCAATTGTACACTCAGTGGCAAACAACATCATCATGGACAGGTCAAAGTTGGGAGGAATACAAGGCGGGGTTGCTACATTCACATGGCTTGATGCTCATGTCCACAGAGGAGTACAATATGGCATATAATCAGTAGAATGCGTAGCTATGCATGTCCTTGTTTATTTCCTTTCATTCGAACTAGAATTGTAATCGTGGACATTATACTGTGGACTCTACAATATAGAGTAGGTCATGCCGAATTTTTCTGTTGTATAACCACATCTTAATTAACTAAAATACTCACATTTTAGTTTTTTTCTATTATTTTTTTCATTTTTCTTATTTCAGTTCCAACATAAACTAAAATACTCACATTTTAGTTTTTTTCTATTATTTTTTTCATTTTTCTTATTTCAGTTCCAACATATCGCGGTTACCGTCCTCTTACCGCGGTTACCGTACCAAACCGTGCGGTTACCGTGTCCATACCGTGGATTTTTAATTCAAAAATTTGAAAACGAAATTTGTGCGATTTTTCGCGGTAACCGCACGGTTACCGCGGTAACCACCATACCGCGGGGGGTCGGTAACCCCCCCCCCCCCCAAAACGGTAAGGTGAACCCTGATAACTAGTCATAAGGATCAATACATGAAGGGAGAGGGATGAGGATCAATACATGCCAAAAGAATCAATGTTTTTTTCTCCTTACTAGTCCCTTCTTCCCAAATTGATCATCATGTAATAGAATCCAAAATTTCTCAAATTGATCATCATATAACTGTATGGACACGGATTTCATCAGAGTACAATTAATGCAGTGTGGGAGAATGTGTACATGCTATGGTGTAATTGGCATGGAGTTTTAATTGATGTATGCATTGTGGGAGAATGTGTGCATAGTGTCTTGATTGATGTGATTTAAATTATTCTTCGTCTTGGTGCCTAAACTTATATGATGATCAATTTAGGAAGGAGGGAGTACTAGGTTGCAGTGCTCTTGTTTGGTAATAGCTATTTACTGGTTCCACAATACTTAGGCTCCGTTCGTTACCAGGGTTCCCAACCTCCCTCCCTCGTTTTCCACACGCACGCTTTTCAAACTGCTAAACGGTGCGTTTTTTGCAAAAAAAAATATTCTATATGAAAGTTGCTTAAAAAATCATATTAATCCATTTTTGAAAAAAAAAATAGTAAATACTTAATTAATCATATAATAATAGGTGCTTTGTTTTGTGTTCCGGGGAACCCCTCCTCCCGAACACAGCATTACTAGTACTTGGTATGAAGATTAAAATATTGCCTATTATCTGGTTTGGGAGCACATTGTGGATGCCCTAAACCACAAAGAAAGGTCCAACAAAAATATAATTCCAGTAGGATTTTTATATTTCTACTTTCAGTAGTTTAAAAACCAAGTAAACAAATAGGAAACAATAAAAAAGTTGGCATTAAATAAGTATGGAAATTTAAATTTCAGCTACGAGTTATAAGCCAGTAAGCAAATAATAGGGACGAAAGTTTGGAAGGCCAATTAGAAGTGCCTTGTAACCCAGATTGAGTTTTTTTTAGCAGCTCAATCGCTTGCAGGAAAACTCTACTACTTTCATGTACTCTCTGTGTAAAAAATCAACTTCTATCTACAATTCTACTATGGTCCCCATCGTTTGGCATATTCATATGCTTATCAGCCAAAATTTGAATTTTCAACGTTAAATTTGGAGCTGATTTTGGGGTTTTTATCGAAGTTTATTTTTTAGCTTTGTTTTTAGATCGCTAAGAACACATATATAAAAATTTTATTCACAAATTACTTTTCGTTTGTAAATATGCCGTTTGGCTTATTCCACTAATATGCCAAACGATGGCTCCAGTCCAGATTTTTTTGGGGGGATTTTAATAAAGGAGGCTGTACGCTGTAAAAAAAAATATCTCCCGTACTCCGTCCGTCTACAAAATAATCTAATATAGAATGTGAACTATCTTTTTTTTAAAAAAAGAATGTGAACTATCTTAAAACAATGAAACAATGAATTTAGATAAGTGTTTGTCTAAATCCATGGTTCTATTTTGTGTTAATTTTTTTTGGAAAACGAGGCAGTACGTGGCAATCACATGATGGGAGTAGATGAGAATATTTTCAGTTTGGATCCGGTCGTCCGTCCACGGCGCGTTTGGCAGGTCAGGTGCATGTGCCGGACCAGCGGGCGTTCGTACAGGCAGTTGCGATCCGATTCTCTGCACCCCCGATCTTATCCAGACGCCACGCCCCAACCAATCGACATCACACGGTACGAACCACGGCAGTCTCGTAGTACAGCGTACAGCCTCCGGTTTCCGCTTCTTTCTTTCCAGCCTCTTTCGTGGTTAGAGAGAGGCAGTTCCTGTATTTTGGGTTTTGTTTATGCAGAGCATCACCGACGCATTGCCAAAACATTTTTAATCCCCTAAATCTTTTTTAAATCTTTAATAGTATGATTTAAGGGATAAAAATATCTTTTCCTTCGAGACAGCTTGATTTAACTTATTAAAAAAAAACAGGCTATGTAACTTCCAAACAAAACTGGTCTCTTTGAGAGACATTCCTGATACGTGGAAAGGTGGAAAGCGAGATTTAAAGAGAAGGAATGTTTTCTTTATATAATGAGTTTAGGAATATTGTTGGTCGTTAATTATATGGGATTGTGAGTGGTATATAGGACAATTGTTAGCCATGCTCTTATCACTAATTAAAAACATAGCTTTAGACCTAATTTAAGGGTAGATTACCGAGTACTTTCTTCGGTCTCAAAATAATTTTATTTTTTACATCTTATTGTCCCAGATAACTTCATCTTTTAATAATTTAAAATCGTTGTACTAGAGTTTGTGAAAGTGGGAGGTTTATTAAAGTGAGAAATTAACTATATTAAGATTTATTAAAGTGGAAGGTATTCTAAATTCTCTTACCTTTGTATTGGTGTGTATAGGATGTGTGGAAAATAAGTTATGTTAGACAAAGGGAGTGCATTATTACCGTGGATTAAATATTTTAATAAGCTAACTGCACCTGTTTTTTAAGTTAGAATATTGTGGCATAGATATGATAAACACGTGACGCGTGCTAAAATAGGAGCATTGCAAAGTTTGTGAAAATGTATATGTACTATGTTCATGGTCAATTGCTCGTATTTTTGCATGTCCGCGTCATGAATTAGCCGACACAAAGCTTGTTCCTTGCTCGCTACTTAAATCTGCCTTGTTGACTCGTTTTCTTCTGTCCAGCATCCGTGGGCTCCAAGAAAGCCATCTAGTGGATCTTCATATCGTCCTACCCAACGATCTGATCGCTGCTGGAGAAAAAGACTTTAATCCCGGTTCGCAACTGTTTTAGTTCTGGTTGTGTAACAGGGACGTATAATCCGGCATATTTATTCCGGGACTAAAGATACATTAAAAAAATGTGTGGTATGTGGGATTCAAACTTAAGATCTCTCATCTCAGCCCTTACGTGCGCTACCATCGCACCCACTACACATATTTGATTTGGATAGAGACGTTTTCTTTTTAAACTAACCATGGAATCATCTTTAGTCCGGGCTGGTAACACGATTCAAAATTAAGATCTCTCACCTCAGCCCTCACGTGCGCTACCATCCCACCCACTACACACATTTGACTTGGATAGAGATGCTTTCTTTTTAAGCTAGTCATGTAGACATCTTTAGTCCGGGTTGGTAATAGTAGGCGGGACTAAAGATGGATGATTTTAGTCCAACCGGGACTAAAGATCGTTGGGGGCCTGACATGGCCTGACAGTTATTGAACCGTTGCTAAAATAATCTTTAGTCCTGGTTCCTATTTGAACCAGGACAAATATGATTTTCGGCATCGGAATAAAGATCAGTTCTCCAGTAGTAGATAGATTTTTAGACGAAACTCGACGTTTTGGATATAGAGAAAGAAGATGGAGGAAGCATAAATACCGGTAATAAAGTGGAAATTAATGTGATGAATCACTAATACAGAAACCGACATAGGTGTCTGCTGGGAACCAGCTATAGGTGCCGGTTTTCTAACCGGCACCTATTGGTCGGCACCAATACAAACAGCCGACACCTATGCGGAAAATAGAACCGGCACCTTTAGCTTTGCTCGAGCCAAAAAAAAAATAGAGAGAGCCAGCTCGAATTGAGCCGAACTCACCATCCACACTCCATCGTCGTTCCTCCCCCGAGCCCATCCCTACTCCCCTTCATCACCGCCTCTTGGATCAAGATCAACTCCAACAACAAACTAGTCATCAAGAACTAGCGAGTAGTACAAAGCATTAAGAACTCAACAAGAAATCAAAAAGAGAAACTCAAGAACACATGTCACAGGGGTTTCAAAAAAGAACACATGCCACTGGTAGCCACCTCACCCACGCCACCGCCGTCCTTTTACACACTCACCGTCGTCGTTGCATGGGGAGGGCACGGCCGCTGCCGCCGTCGAGGTGTGCCACCGCTGCCTCCGCCAAGCGGGAGCCCGCCGCCTTCTCGCTGGCTCTCCTCCCGCTGGATCTAGAGGAGGGGAGGGTGCGGCCACCGCCACCACCTTTGCCAGGCAACCACTGGCCATGAGAGCCCGCTGCCTCTCCACCGGCTCCCCTGTCGCCGAATCTAGTGGAGGGGAGCTCGCCGTCTCCCCTCCCACCGGATCTAGCGGAGGAGAGGGTACAGCCACCGCTGACACCTCTGCCAGGCAGCCGCCGGCCGCGGGAGCCTGCCGTCTCTCGCCTCCTCCCCCCACTGCCTCCCCTCCCGAGTGCTCGCCGCCTTCGCTAGGCAGCCATCAGCCGCAGGAGCCCGCCGCCTTGACCGGGCAGCCACCGCAAGAGAGAGAGGGGAGGGAGAGCGACGTGAGAGAGATGGGAGGGGAGGGAGAGAGAGACGAGAGAGATTGAGAAGGATAAGGCAAAGACGAGTAGATAAGGACGCGGTGGGTGTGGTGCGCTGATGGCTCGGCTTAAAGTTATAGGTGCTCTTTTTTAAAAAAAAGTACCTATAATATATTATAAGTACCGGATTTTGAATGATACATTTTAAGTTGCTGTGTACTATATATACACGAGAAAACTCATTTATATAGGATTTGTTACCCATAAGTTAACCGCACATATTACATAACGCTATTTTTTTTGAGTCGGAAATAGTACCTACAACTCCTCCTTCAAGATCCTTAGGAATTACAAAGTCAGGTAAAGTTCATACCCATTATTACTACACAGTTACATAACCTTTACCCTTTTTAAGACATAAAACAGGAGATAAAAATGCTCAAACTATTTTTATCACCTGACAGTGACACGTGGCACGCCAGACCATCAAACCCAATCCATCTCTAATCTCCATATGATATCCCATCTATAAATTTCACCCAAAAACCTCTCCTCCTCCAAAAACAAGCAGCGATCCCAAAAATCCAAGCAGTTTCCTCCTCTCCAAACCAGGCTCATCTCCATCTCCTTCCCCGCGCGAGAGAGAGACCCCTCACCTTCGCCATGGACGGCGGCGGCGGCGCGAAGAAGAGCCGGAACCCGCACAAGGCGCCGGCGGACTACCGCAGCGACCGCAAGTCGGCCTCCGGGATGAGCGGCGAGCCCAAGAAGGGCGGCCGCGGCGGCAAGTTCACCTGGGAGGGCGCCGACGGCTACGCCGACGAGGACCTCGACCTCATCTCCCCCAAGAACTCCACCTCCCACTCCAAGTCCGCCGCTTCCGCCGCCGCCGCCGACAGCAGCAGCAACAAGAAGTCCGGCGACGACGAGTAGTAGGCAGGCGGCCGCCGCCTCCCCCGGTGTCGCTCGGTCGGTGTTCATCCCCTCGCAATCCTAGCTGTTCTTGGAATAAGTGTGTCGTGTTCATCGGTAGTGGTTGGATCGACGGGCCATGGGGATTTGTAGATATATCATCATTATCTATCTTTTAACTCTTGCTAATGTTGGAGTCTTCGGTTCGGTTCTTTGGCCTAAACCGATTTATCTTTTATCTCAGCCGTATTAGCAATTGAAAATCCTGCACTTTGGTTGAATTTGCTGCTCTTTGTTTTCCTGATGAATCTATCGTCTTCAGTACTCATCTGAAGATATTTGCAGCTCTAGTTGACGATATTTACTGAAGATTGCAGGTTATAAATTTACCAGATACTCTAGGATCAATTAATCCTAGTGCTACCAACTCTGAATTATCTGAACAGAAGATGGAAGTTTCATGAATCGGTGATCTGATCTAATCAGTATCTGCAGTGTGATACTGTGAATCTGTGATACACAAACTGACAGTAATGACAAGTCGCTCTCGTGATTGCGGCATCGCGGTCCATTCATTGTCCAAGGCCGATAATAAAAAGAATGATTATCCGTCATCATCCAGAACCGATAAATAAAGGGAAATGATTATCCAAAAAAAAATCATCTATGGTCTATTGCGGTATTGCCTATTGGTCTCTCAAGTCAACTATTCTTAACCTTTTTTTTCTGGGCAGACTGATTGCACTGCACTATTGCACTACTGGTTTTGCGACTATCTTCAGTGGACAGTGGCCTGCAGCAATGAGCTGAGAGAGGTAGGATCTAACCAAAAAAAAAAAACACACCATTGTGTTTCTGTGCCAGAATTTTGTTGGATTTTTTTAATAAAAAAGTTCAATTCTTGTAAGAAGTGGAATTTTTTTTGGACGTTTCAACTAATACAACATATTAACTACTACCCTTGAACCACACTTGACACTTCCCTTCCTTTTTCTTCTTTCCAGATTTATTTATTTATTTATTGATTCAATAGCAACATTGAAGCATGACTGCATGAGCAGTAGACACTAGACTGTGGTCGCCAATTTGTCGCCATTGACGGGTTAAAGCTGTGTATATGGCCGATTTTAACTTGAAAATATAGCAGAATTCAGTTCAATTCAGTTTTTGGTTGAGCTGATCGATCTCGATTTCTGGCATTCGCTGACATGCTGTTACCATTGCACATCTGTGAAGTTATCATTGAGATGTTCTAATGTATTGAAACAAAAGTGTGACCGCTTTGCACAAGTTTTAAACTCGTGTCAATACCAGAGTTTACAAAACCGCGCGGTTACTGCGGTTATCATACATGGTAACCTTTTCAGTTTTTAAAATCATGGTATGTCTCGCGGTTACCACGCGGTTTTCGCGGTAGCCACCTTACCGCGGGGGTGCGGTAACCGCGCCAAAAACAACAAGGGGAATCCTCGTCAATACTCAATAGTTGTGAGTTCTGATTAATCAATTCATGAATTTTCAGTTGAAGAGATGAAAACTTGTACTGTACCTTTTAGAACAGGGGCCAACTGAAGGATCCAAAATAAAAGAGAGTTCCAGCTAGCTTTGATTCTACCCCTTTTCAATGAGAAAATTCGACCTATAGCACAGGAAAAAAAGCGGTACCAAAAAATAGCATAAAAAGTTCCCACTTTCGATCTATAGCATAGGCCACCATTTTTTTTCGCCCGGTAGCACTTCCGTCGCATTTTGAAGTAACGGCGTTAGATCGGAGTGGAGAAAATTTTTGTCGGACTCATTTACCCTTCGTTCCCCACGTGTTTGGCCGCGTGTTCGGTGACGCCGGCGGCGGCGGAGGTCACGGAGGAGTAGAGGCCGCTGCTTAGGAGGCTGTTCCTCGAGGAGGGGCGGAACTCGTCCGTCGGGTCGTCATCGTCGTCGTCGGACATCGCCGAGCTGGACGGCATGTCGCCGGACAGCTACTGCATCTGGGTGTCCTCGCCGTCGCCAGCATCCTCGCCGTCGCGCCCCCCACGGAAGAGCGGGTCGACGGGGTCCATCACGCGGTGGCGCCGCATCAGCGAGCTCGTCATCGGCCGCAGCCATAGCGACGGCAAGGAGAAGTTCCGCTTCATCTCCGCGCTGTCGTCCCTGGCCAGGGAGCACCCCAAACCGAAGCCCACGACGAAGGGCGCCACCGCCACCAAACCGCATTCTTCACTGACGGCGGCAAAGAGGCCGCTCGAGGACGAGGACGACGATGATGACTTGGGCGGCCCTAGTGTCAATGTGGATGGATGTGGGCCGTTGTATGCCCTCGGGCTCATCAGCTCCGTCATCGCCGACGGCGCTGGCAAACACCGCCGTGGTGGTCGTACTCGGCGTCGCAGCCCACACCTCCGCCGTCCTATCCCTGCTGCTGCTCGCCGTCGAGGTTGCCGCCTACCTCCAGGGGTGGAACCTCGAGGAGGTGGCGTCACTCCCCGCCGTCGACGGCCTCTTCGCCGCGCCTCCATTGCCCTCTTGCTCGGGAAGAAGGGCAAATGAGTCATTTTTCATGTCGACTCACATGTTTGGATGGCAAATGTGACGGGAGTGCTATAAATCGCAAGAAAATTGGTGTCCTGTGTTTCTGGTCGAAGTAGAAAATTTGTCGTGCTATTTTTTGGTACCGGGTTTTTTCCTTTGCTATGGATCGAATTTACTCCTTTTCAATTGTAATTGGAAAATGTGTAGCTAGATCATGTCAAGGTGCTACACCCTTTTCCAATTGTGCTTTTAAAAAAAAGAAAAGGAAAATTGTGTAGATAGATCATGTGAAATTACGTTGAGATAATTTGAAATTATACCTTTTCGACGAAAACCAAAATATTTTGAGGTTTCGGCACGGGATGAAAGCAATTTCTGAGTAAAATTCTACACTTGACCAAAACTTAAATTCACAATAGTAAATCTAAACGAAATTCATCGAAACTTAGGTGAACTCTAATACTAGGGTAAAAAAGAAAGTTCATCCCACGGTCTGCACAGTGCATCGCAGGCTCCCCATCAGGAAAAAGAAATAGAGGGGGGCCTCATTTCACGCTCGCAGAAGGCAGGAGAAACTCACCCTTGTCAAGATAGCATGGGGCAATTCTATTTCTTCATGTTGGACATCCACATAGCACACAAATCTAAGTAAACAACGATAAATTATTAAAAACTAGTGGTAGGTGAGAAACTGGAAGAGAAATTAAACTTCTAAGAAATCTTTTATATCAAAGTTAGTGATAGGGGAGCATAGAAAGACTAATGACTTATGTTGACTTTGGAGCCTAATGGTAGAGGCGTGTGTAACCATGAGTCCACCATCATAGTAGAAAATAATGATTTTGCAGGTATTTACTGTAGCAATGTTGTAAACACAGGAACTATGCTAAACGGTAGTATATCGTATTATTATTTATTTGGTACTGTAGCATACTGTAACGATCAATCTCGTTCGTTTGCTATTCACCTTTAACTTTAACAAGTCAGGGGATCTCAATCCATTAACGTAGAGGCAGGGTTTATGATTCCGATGAAATCCGACCAGATTTCACGAAATTTCGACGTTTCAACGAGGCTTGGAAGTAGAAACCGTCTGAGATTTCGAGAAGTTTCATCCAAATTCAAATTTGAATTAATAAAAAAAGAAAAAAAAGAAAAAAAAACTTATAAATACTATGATATTTATAAAACCTATTGGGATATAATTTTTTGAAAAAAATTATGTATTGTGTGTATTTACTGAAACTTACATCAGGAAAGAAAGAAAAGAATAAAAAATTAAGAAAAAGAAAAACTTACATGGGCCAAAACCAACCGGAATTAAAAAAAAGGAAAACACTTACTAATTGAAATTTCGATCGGAATTTCGGTAAAACCGACCGGTTTTCGAGAACTTGTCGGCAAACTCGAGGAATTTGTATTCAAATTTTAGTTTATGAAATTTGTTCGGAATTTACCGGTTTTCTACCAGATTTCATGAAATTCTGAATACCGCAAGTGTCTGGAACGGAAGGGCATGTCAGAATTGTAAACCCTGTGTGGAGGGGTTTTTGGATTTCCGATTTAATTAAAGAAAAAGAAAAACAGAGAGAAAAAGAAAAGGAAAATCGTCGGCGATCCATCTCGCTTCTGCCATCCCATCCCCGCCCGAGATCCATGCCGGCAGTCCACTCGCGGCCCCCCCCAAGATCCACCCGCGCAAGTCACAGATCGCGCCGGCCATGGCCATCGGCGGCGACGCGGCGAGCATGGTGGCCGTCGGCCTCGTGTGGGGCACCACCAACGCCCTGATGCGCCGGGGCGCGCTTGTCTGGGACCACCGCCTGCGCTCCCTTCCCGCCACCTCCTCCTCCGTCACCGGCGTGCTGCGGCGGTGGGCGGAGCTCCTCCTGACGTGGCAGTACTCGGCGCCGTTCGCCGTCAACCTCGCGGCATCCGCCGCCTTCTTCAGCCTCCTTGGCGCCGCCCCGATCTCCGTTGCCGTGCCCGTCACGAACGCCACCACCTTCGCCGCCACCGCTGTCGCCGCCGCCCTCCTCGGCGAGGGCACGCGCGCAGCGCCCGCAGCGCTCGGCACGGCGCTCATCGTCCTCGGCGTCTGGGTCTGCATCTCCTAGCACTTCAGGTTGTGAAAAGGGACCCTTTCTTGGGAATTTCTGTACTTTCTTTTTGTTTCTCTTAAAATGATGGAATAGTATGTACTCATGTTTGATGAAATTTTCTGTGCAAAGCTTTTGGAAATGATGAATGAATTATGGTCGAATTTATTCAGCACAGTTGCTGTGCTTGGAATTCTGGAGATTGAGCAAACAAAATGTGAGCCTGTCTCAGCAAGCGATTCTTGGAATTCCATGATCAGTGTAGATGAATCCTCTGAAGAAGATCCGAGTAAGTGACAGGTTATTGACATTCTGCAGTTCACAACTCTGTTTGCCCCCCTGACTCGAGCTAGCTAACATTGATGCCAACTTGCCAAGTGTGCATTCATGTATTTTCACAAACATTTGATGATCTTCTCAATGGCATTCATGTATTTTCAGAAGTTTTCAAACTACACAAAATGCAAAATCCAAAGAGAGTGTAGCTTAACTCAGGAGAGGAAAATTTCTACTCTATGATAGAATCTTATCAGCCATTTATGCTAGTCTAATCAATAGTTCATTACTGAGGCTAACTAGTTGTAAGTTGTAACTTGCAAACACTGGTTTTGTGCACACAATTAATTGTCATGATTAAACTCTAATGAGTGATCTTGTGACTTGTGAGCATGCCCATTCTACTGTCTGATGTGAATCCCTATCAAAGGAGCATGGCCCATCACCATGAGATTTTTTTCAGCACTTTGACAAGGATAGCCATAGACCAGTACAAGTGTACAACTGAAATGTAAGAACAAGTAGTACTTGTCTGTAAGAGATTTTTTCACAATGATTGACAGCGATTCACTTGTAATATTTATCCTATCCTTTGTTGACTCATCCTCATTGTGTCCATGAATCTACACCAACTACCATGGATTACGCTGTCAAATTGATTCTAATTATGTGATCATGTGAATACAGATGCAGTATATAAATGCAATATGTATTGCAATCTTGAAAAGGCTGGCAATAATTTTGATATGCAACAGGTAATAAGCTGGAGGGCTCACATGCATCTCCTGCCTCCATCCTGGACACACCTTGCAGGATGGATGGCTAGGATTGATGATCAGCAAGCACCTCCTCCAATGGATTATGGATGTCTCATAATCAGAGTCAAAGCAGAGGAGAAATCACAAATTCACAATTCACAACTACCAGCAGGCATGGGGAGACAGCATGCATGGTTGATGGTCCTTGGCAGCTATCACCCAAAAATTCAGAGTGAGATGTTTGCTGCTGCATCTGCAAATTCAAGTACATGGGCTGATGGGCACATGGCTGCATGATCTGTATATCTGCAAGTACTTTGTGGAGTTTGTAGCACCACGGTTCATAGCTTTGACCACATCAAGGTGCTAGTTGCAGTGAAAGTTGTGAAGTGGATGTTGCAGTTGATTTGTGGATGTTTTGCTACCAGGGCAGAGGAAGAGTAGATACAGAAAATAAAATTACTCCCTCCAGATAAAAAATAATTACGTTTGACTTTCTTCTTTCATGTTCCTTATAGTGTGACTTTGCGCACGGTTTAATAAAAAAATGTACAAAATCTTTTTTATACAGCATAGGCTTGTCACGGAGCTTGGTGTTACTGTATGGGCTTGTCGACAAGCAGCTGATATGATAATATACTTACCTACATGGCACTTGCCATGTCATTCGCGTTGGTCTTCAAAAGGTTTGGGTTTGAAAATAAAATTTTATAGCATCTATGAATAAAATATTATTTTCTAAATGTTTAAATAATAGAAACACTAGTAGAGGCCTGGTCACTCAATAAATTATATTTTATCTAGAATTAAGTAGCTAGTCGTGTAATAACATAAAGGACTAGAAATATTAACTTATTGCTTAAAATGAACTTTACATGTACAATGGAGATGCTCTTGGACCCCTCTAACTGTCGAATGCAAACAAACCATTGATCCATCGAAGTTTTTGGGGCTTTCATATTACGCAAATGTATCGGGTTTGCTCTTTAGAGCGAGTACTGTATGCATCCAAGTACTTACCCCTAAGTGTCATGAAGCTCACATAATGAGGTGGAGAAGAGAAGGAAGGAAAGAGGGGAGTCATCCCTTACATAAGGAGCAACCTCTATACAAACTCCAAGAGGGATGAAATGAAGGGATCAGTGAATTAAGACTAAATAAATAAAATAAAATTATCATGGTACATTGGGACAAGTTCGCCAAAGGCAATATATTGTATATATTACTTCTTAATTAAGATGACTATTACCTCTATTATAAAACTTGATATTAAGCATACATCCATGCTGCAACTCATTTGCAACATATGGGAGCCAACATTTTGGCTCCTTGGCTGCTCCGACTGATACAACAGATACTACTTTTGTGTAGTTGCTGTGTTTATTTTTTTCGAGCATTGTGTCTCCTCCTCTCCCCCCTCCTCTACAGCTCTAGGCTATAACCCGAATTCCCTCCAAATTCACTGTATTAGTGCATCGCTTTCTTATTTTTGTATGTTGTATCCATTAAGCTTGAGACATTTGAAACATTAAACTGAATCTCTCATAACAACTCTCTTGTTAGTTTAAGATATGCCTAACCCTTCACTTCAATTGCAGAAAGTATCAGGGGCTATTCAAAAGGCTATTCTATGACTGCGGCTATTGCAACAAGGGTTTACCTTTTTATTTTCAAAGTGAAAATTGCTCCTTATCGGTTTACCGAATACCAATAAAAAACAATAAAATTTTGTCAATGTTGCATTAAAACTAGCTAATACTAGGCAATATTGGTTGAAAGCATTTGGGAATTTCCTAACTGTGCCGATACCGTTTTCATAAAACTAATATAATAGTAATATCTTTACCGATTTAACCATTTCTAAAATTTAGTCTCTCTAATTTCTATGAGCACCGCATTAAAATTGACACTAAATAATTAAATTCATACATATAAAAATTTCCTAACCGTTTCCCTAAAAAATGATAAAAAAAATAATGTTTCAGATCATTTTCAACTTTTTTCATCACTACCGGGTGAAAACCGATCGGTTTTGTGAACCCTGATTGCAGCTTGCTATTGAATTCTTGGTTGCAACAATATTCCTGTTGGTTGCGACACAGTGATAACCCAAGCTACCCAAAAACCCCTAATACCTTGTGAAATTCCGATAATATAATTTAGTTGATAACTATAGTGCTAAATTTAAAATACTCGATATGCCGTGTGTTTTATTATGGACCAAAATATAGGCACACATTTTTTTTGTCAAACCGCTAAAATGCAGTAGTACCTATATACCATGGAAAGCCATATAATGTGTGCAAATCAATGCTTTTTTCATGTGATCATTGGTGAAAATACTTTGCTTAAGACATCCGATGCCAAAGAAAATATCGGATGCCCTTTGCATGAGGCCCCACCGCCCCTCCCCACATCTCTCTTGCCATTTGCATAGGACATGTTAGGCCGTCTTGTCTCTCCCCATCTCTCTCACCATTTTCATCAACCCGAAATACGACGCTCGGGCGTCAAGATGTCCACCACTGCGGCTATAATCTCCGGCGAGAGCTCTGTCCCCGTCCTTGTAGGACCTTGGCTCCCATCCACCTCCTCTTTTTCCTCCTTGTTGCCGGTCCCCTCCATGGATCTTCCTCCCTCCGTTCTCAATCCTCTCCATGGAGGAAAGTTTGACGGCTTGACACAGGCAGGCGGCGGTGACCATATATGAAGGAATTGGCAAGGTGGTGGCTGGGCTCCGATGACGGAGAATCAATAGATGTAAGCAAGAGAGACATATCTGGTGGTTGGACTAGATGAAGAAGGAAGGAGGTAAGCTTTTTTCCTTTTCGGGAGTTTTTTTTAAGAATGTTGCAACATATTATTTCGCTCTATTTTTATTGTATGTTGCATCTTGGTGTATATTTGAATGTTGCGTCTTGGTGTATATTTGAATATTTCACTCTATTTTTATTGTATGTTGCACACTTTGATTCTAGGGTGTTGCAACCAAATTCTTCGAGTGTTGTATCTCGTTGCAACATTTTCCTTTAAGCAGTGAAACATTTGTTTACCGAATGTTGAGACATCTGAAACATTTTTTATCGATTGGTGAAACATGTGAAACAATTTTTTACATAGGATGAAACATTGTCCGTGCTGTGGCCCTCTCCGATCATTGGCACAGATTAATTTGGCTTCACCATGACAAAATGAGTAGGTAGACCGTGAGAAGAATTAGGGTGCGATTGAGACGTTTTTAATTATTACAAGAACATCTTTCGAATATAGAAATATACTAAGAAATCAGGAGAAAAAATATTTTGGTACCTATCTAATACGATCATCTACCATTCCTTCCCCCAAAAAATAGCCAGAAAAATACATTGCCTAATTCAAAAAAAAAAAATCGGTGCACACAGCACAGGCACCGCACAGCTATCTCGGCAAAATGGCCTTTCCTCTTTTCTCCTCTCTTCGGGCCTTCCCTTTCCCTTCCCTCCCGCGACTGACTTTTTTTCTTTTTTATTTTTCACCTCCCTCCCAAGTCCCAACTCCCCACTCCAGCAGCACACGCGCGTTCCCCCCCAAATTCCAAAATCTCGCTAGGGTTTCCCCCTCCTCCGCTCTCACACTGCCTCGCCTCCCCGGATGGACGAGACCCTAGCCTCCCTGCGCCGCCCGGTAACCCTAGCCCCTCCGCCGAGCTCTCACCCCCCTCGACCGCTGGATTCGCCATTTTTTTCTGATTTTTTTTTTGGATGAATTGCAGAAGCGCGGGCGGCCGCCGCGGCCGCGGGAGGACCACTTGGCCGCCGAGGACTTCGAGGAGGAGGGGGAGGATGAGGAGGCCGAGGCGGAGGCGCTCGCGCGGCCCCAGACGAAGCGCAAGCGCGCGGCCAGCGCCGCGGCCGCGGCCGCGCTGGAGGACCAAACCCTCATCGGTTCGCCTTCTACCCGTTCTTCCCATTCTCCTTTGCGCGTTGGTCGCCGTGGTCTCGCTGGAGTGTGGGGGTTGGTTGTGCTTGGGGATGCACTGCTTAGTGTGTAGCTGCTGAGTTGACGAGAGTGAGAGCTAGTTCGCAGTGACGCGGGATAAATTAGTCTATGTGGCTCTCTGGGTGGTGAATTGGTGATTCCTAAGGTTGAACTGAGGTTGGGCTAGTTTAGTTCATCAAGCAGTGTGATTTTCTGCTTTTGTAGTTGGTCTAGAGAATTTTGTTAGGATTGTTTCTTTTTTCAATCAGGAAATTCTAGGTTAGCTGAACAAAAGACCATTGATTTCGATTGGACTGTTAGTTACCTTGGTACTCCCTCTGTCCCAGTTTAGAGGGCGCGCGTAAATTTTTTTGACGGTTTACCAGTTTAGAGGGCGTGGTTCGTTTTTCACTGCTTTTCTTCCTGGAGTACCCTCCGCATGCATGCACATGACGCTTGGATATGCCCGCTCAATAACTGATCAAGCGACGCAACCGGCCGGCGCGTGGAGCTGCACATGTGTGGGACCACAAGGTTACATGCATGCAGCTGTTACTAATCTGCATGTGTTTGGATCAAACCCATTTTATTAGGGGCAGTTTAGGAAAAAATAACTCTGCATGTGAGCTGGTCTCGGTGAATTTATTTGTGCGCCCTCTAAATTGGGACGGAGGGAGTACTATCACCTGTTACTGGTTCAGTACCCTATCAATTCATTGGTAGTGCCAAAACCTAGCCAAATTTTGGCTCTACCAATTATTTGGTAGGGTAGAGTTCAGATTATATATGTTTGATTAGCTACCAATTTGTTTGATATAGTGAAGAAAGTTCTAGAGTGTTGCCAAATTAAATATGGGCATTACCGCTTTGGCTCTAATCCAAACAAATCACACTACTATTTAAGCTGCCAAATATTTGGTAAGGCACATTTTGGCATCAATCCAAAATGACCCATAGTATCACAAGCCGATCTTGAAACTGCATGGAGAGTCATGATTTATAAAGATATGTGCTGACCTCAGCTGGGGTTGCCCTAACCATAGTCCTGCCAGTACTGTAGTGCCTGCCCAGAATGATGCCAGAGGCTTGTAGATTATGCATCGAGATTTAAAAGATCCTATCATAACATGCTGCTCAAAATCTATGACTTAGACACTTACTCGGCAAGTTATTTTATCTTCAATTTGTGTCTTATTCCTAAAAACTTGGAACTTGCAGATATTATTAAACATAATGGCAGGCTTATCAGCCATGCTGTCAAAAAATTGGTCGAGGATTATGAATCAGATCCAAAATCTGTGATGTTTCAGATATTAGCGATGCTATTTGAGGTAATAGATGTTAACTTCTTAATGCAGTTTCTTTTGGTTGCTTATTTCATAAACCAGTGAATCTTATAATGACAGGCTTGTGGAGCTAGGCATAACTTTTATGCAGACTACCTGTATGAGGCAGATGTGGATGGTGTTGTGTTTTCCCTTGTCGAGCTAGCAAAAAAGGTATCCTGCTGCGATTTTCCCTAGAAGAGTGAATGGAGAATAATTTTTTGCAGCCTTGTGATTATCCAATGTGCATGCTATGTTTATCCTACATGTTACTAATCTTGAAATGATATGCAATGCTCTCTTTTGGATGATTTCTTTTAACCTTAACTTGAAAATAGGGAATGGTTGAAGATAATTACAACACCAAACAGAAGGATCTCAAGAACTTCAAAGAAAATCTTGTTTCCTTTTGGGATACCTTGGTCCATGAGTGTCAGAATGGCCCTTTATTTGATGGTAGCTTATTCCAAAAAATCAAAGACTATGTGGTTGCTTTGTCATGGTAATTTATCTAAGCTATACCTTTTATTTTCTTTGTGTTAGACACTTGGATGCATGTATCTAATGTGCTGTGGTGTATTTCAGTACTCCTCCAAGGGTTTATCGCCAAGTAGCTTCATTGGTTGGGCTCCAGCTTGTGACGTCCTTAATATCTGTTGCTAAGACTCTCAGTGGACAGCGTGAGACCACTCAAAGACAGTTGAATGCAGAGAAGAAGAAGCAGACTGATGGACCGATTGTTGAATCTCTAAACAAAAAGCTAGCTCATACTCACAAAAGCATTACTTACTTGGAGGAACTAATGCGGAAAATATTCAGTGGGTGAGGACCTGAACTTGCATTTTAATGTACACTGTTTACTTTCATATTTCTCAAATTTGCCATTCTGATGTGGTTCACTTACTGGTATCTGGACAAAAATATTTGCATGTGGCTGTTTTCTGTACATATCTCAGTCTACTATGTCCACTTAATATATTATTTTACCACTTGCAGGTTATTCATGCACCGCTATCGTGATGTTGACCCTGAGATCCGGATGTCGTGCATAAAATCACTTGGTATTTGGGTTGTCTCGTACCCATCACTTTTCTTACAAGATATATACCTGAAGTATCTAGGATGGACACTTAATGACAAGGTACATATTTTAGTTCTATGATTTTTGGTTGAACCTTGTCTGACCAATGAGATGTGCAAGTTTTGTTATGTCATTTTGTGCAATCTTTGTTTTTGTAGAATGCTGGGGTTAGAAGAACTTCTATTCTTGCCTTGCAAAGCCTGTATGAAGTGGATGAAAACATACCTTCTCTTGGTCTCTTTACTGAGAGATTTTACAGCAGGATGATCCAGCTTGCAGATGATGTTGATATTTCAGTAGCTGTGTCAGCTATCGGACTCATCAAGCAGTTACTGAGGTGAGTTTTGGGCAAAATCTTTTGCCTGTGAAGAGATCATTTGGTCACTGCTGGGCAACCTTACTTTTTTTTACCAGAGCTTTCCTAAGATATGGTAGTGAGTTTGGGGTGTATAACTTTCGATTGTACAGTTTGCTATTAGGGTTTTTGTAGATTGGCCATGCCGCTATGTTTTGAGAACTAAATTTTCAAGCAATAAATTGTATTTTTTAGCATTTTCCAGCATAATGGAATCATGGATTTTAGCCAGGAACCGGTGAATTAGCTTCCTTTCATCAAATACCATAGAGAAATAGGGGATAGTTCATCACTAGTGTTATCATTAGCTTTAGGATGCAATAGCGCAGTTCAATAAATATTCTCAGTATTCACAATTCAAAAATATTTTTGACCTGCACCATTGTAGAAATACATTCAACATGCATTTACACAAGCTTTTGATTTGGAACCACCATAAATACTCGCTTGTTGAATGAAAATTGGTCCAAAGAAATTTGCAGAAACACAGGCTTAAATGTGCACTCTTAATTCACAATAAAATACATAAGAGTTGCATATTCAAAACAATGTGCTATGGACGAATGGATCAGTACGAGTGGTATATGGTATTTGACTTGGCATTAATCTACTCATGTGGTAATTGATTGACTTGTTGGGCACCATGTGTGCCTTGTCTATCCTGAACTTTACCTAGCAATCACCCTTGTTATTATTTACTAATATCAGTATTTGTCTTACCAAAGTGTGCTAGGGGACCATGCATTTTTTTCAGCTTTAATTTTTTACATGCATTACTGCAGCAAAACAAATAACTTTTCTGTTTATTCCTTTTGCAGGCATCAACTTTTGAGCGATGATGATTTAGGTCCACTATATGATTTGCTTATTGATGAGCCTCCGCTGATCAGGCGTGCAATTGGGGAATTGGTTTATGATCATCTGATAGCACAAAACATCAAAACCTCCCAGTCTGGAGCAAGAGGTACTTGTCTCTGGAATGTTTCTGCTTTTATGCCACCTTATCTTGCTATCAAATAACTTTCTTAGTTCATCTACTGATTGTACTATCTAATTCCAGATGGAAACAATGATTCATCAGAGGTTCATATTGGTCGAATGCTGCAAATCCTGAGGGAATTTTCAGATGACCCAGTCCTGAGCTCTTATGTCATTGATGATATTTGGGATGACATGAAGGCTATGAAAGTATACTCAGTTTTGTTTCAACTTATATTATCAGTATGACTTAACCGCTATAACTGCAATGTCCTATTCTGTAGGATTGGAAGTGTATAATCTCCATGCTTCTGGATGAAAATCCATTAACCGAGCTTACTGACATGGATGGAACCAATCTAGTTCGGATGCTGCGAGCCTCTGCAAAGAAGGCTGTTGGGGAAAGGATAGTTCCTGCAACAGACAATAGAAAGATGTACTACAATAAAGGCCAGAAGGTGTCAATGTCATTTCTGTCGTATCATATGTTGCTGCTGCAAGTTGATTGTTTATTTCTTGATCGTATCATTTGTTGTATTGCTTGTTTAGTGTTGCTGCCTTAGTGGTTATTTAGGACTTGTAAGTACTATGCGTAGAATGTAGGTTTATTTTGTTGGATATTGGCAATGTCCTACACCTTTGAAAGTTAGTCTGACAAGTTAATCTCTTAAAAGACCTGTTTGCTAGATACATCCATTTTTAAATATTACACTGTTAGACTTTATTTGGTCAAACTTTTGAAACATTGACCATCAATATCTCTCAAAATATTTTGTTTGGGAACATAAAAATCATATTGGTAGTTTTTTTCTTTAATTGTACTTTTACAATATTAATTTTTTTAGATATTATTGTTATATTCTAATAGAAAATAGTGGTCAAAGTTGCACACCCAAGACCAAAGAAAATCAACAGTGTCATCTATTTAAATACGGAGGTAGTAATTGCTAGTCATGTAGATTGTAGTTCTGAATCTGTTGCCTGCTTGTTGAATCTGGTTTGTTTGTCGTACCATTGTTCATGTATTTGTTGAATTGTTACTGAAGCATTATTATTCTGCAGGAAATATTGGAAAACAGCAAGCATGAAATAACTACTGCTTTGCTGAAGAAATATCCACAGCTTTTAAGAAAATACATATCTGACAAAGCTAAGATATCACCTCTAATTGATATGATGATGCTTATGAAACTTGAGCTGTACTCACTAAAAAGGCAAGATCAGGTCAGTTGAATAGCTATTTATTCTTCTGCACAAACTTTCTGCTTGACTTGTTGACAGTTTCGTGTACATTTTGGTTCAGCATTTCAAGGCTGCCATAGATCTCATTGCGGATGCCTTCTTTAAACATGGTGACAAGGAGACCTTGAGGTCTTGCATCAAGGCAATTACTTTCTGTTGCACTAACTGTCAGGCAGATCTTCAAAATTATGCTGAAAACAAACTGAAGGATCTTGAAGACGAGTTGGTTTTGAAAGTCAAAACTGCAATCAAGGAAGTAGAGGTATGCATGTCTTATTCACAGTCTCTTTGTTTTAAAGCCATGAAGGTAAATATGTTACAATCTACATTGCAGGCAGGTGATGATGAATACTCCCTCATGGTTAATTTGAAGCGATTTTATGAGCTTCAGTTGTCAAAACCTGTCAAAAATGATGGTTTATTTGAGGACATGTACAGAATCCTGAGTCATCTAAAAGATATGGATAATGAGGTATGAACTATTACCTTGATTAGCTATTACTACTCCAGTCTCCCTTTGCAGAGTTCACTGTCGGTACTGTATTAGCTAATATGTTCATGTTTTAAATAATTAGGTGAAGAGCTTTCTCCTCCTTAACATGTACCTTCAATTAGCATGGTGCCTGAATGCTATTGATGGTGAAAACCCATCTGAAGCTTCCATTGACGAACTTTTATCCAGGCAAAGCTCTCTTTTTGAAAAACTCTATTATTACTTGGTGGTTCTGCCTACTTATCAGAAAGAGGGAAGGAGCACCACTATACTTTCCTGCAGAGTAAGTCTTCTGAGTTAAACATTGAAGAAAAGAACACATTTTTTTGTATTATGTTGTATGCTGATCTGCAGGCTGTATGTCTTGGCTATGTTTAGCCCACTGACTTGATATTGCCTTGTTTTTTTGTAGGTCTGTGTCATTACTGCTGAGATGTGGTGCCTGTTTAAGAAGCCAAAATATTCTTCAACAAGGCTCGAGAGTTTGGGATATCTCCCGCAACTAGATGTTGTCCAGAATTTCTGGAAACTATGTGAACAACAGCTCAACATACCAGGTTTTGATGTTACACAGATTCTATACTTCATTCGTTGTATAGCTTATAAAAATAAATTTCTAAATAAAACCTCATCATCATGTTGGTGCTACTCTTTTAATTGAAGTTGATCATGTTCATCAACAGATGAAATAGAAGATGAAGATGCAAATGAAGAATATATTGAAGACACAAACAAGGATGTTGTCATGATTGCAGCTGCAAAGCTAGTGCTAGCTGATACAGTTTCAAAGGTCTCTGCTACGTTTTCTAACTGTAATGAACTGTTAGGTCCTCAAGCAATGTTTTCCTACTACATCTTCTGTTGTACCATAATTTGGTCACCTTGGCAGCTTCCTATTGTCAGACAAACTAAGTTTTCAATTTTATTTCTGTGTGCAGGATTACCTGGGCCCAGAGCTTGTTTCTCACTATGCATCCCATGGAACAAGTACTACAGAGATAATCAAACATCTAATCACCTCGCTTCGGAAAAATGCTGACAACAACATGGGTGCCTTATTTTTCGAGGCACTGAAAAGGGTAGGTATTTTGTCCCACCTTCAAATGCACACAATTATTATTTATTATAGTAACTATTGAGTAATTATATTATGTTACTGATTGTCGATTAGGAATTTACTTGTTCCAGCTTTTACAATGTTTAACAAACTTTAAAGGAACTTCTGACTTTGTCAACCATATCTTGTATTTTGGAAGTATTTTGACTAAAGACACTTATACTAAACTCACTTTTGTATTAGAAACTTTTGCTTTATCTGCTTTTAACTGATTTTATGTGTGTGACTTTCTTTTGTAAACTTTTCTTTATTTTCATCTAACTAGGGATATGAGCGGTATATGGCCCATGTAAGTGATGGGGAAAATCAAACCCTCATTGGCAAGTCTTATTCAGAATGCCAAGATCTTGCTGGTCGGCTCGCGGGGTCCTATGTTGGTGCCTCGCGCAATAAAAACAAGTCTGAGATCTTGAAGATAATCCAAGACGGTGTTTCTTTTGCATTTGTGGACCTTCCAAAGCAATTGTCTTTCCTCGAGGCTGCTCTACTGCCATTTGTTTCTAAACTTCCATCGTCAGATATACCAGACATGTATGGCATTTACTCTTGTCATTTATGATGCTTCCATTTATTTTATTTATGCACAATTTTCATTTATTTCATTGTATGTAGCCTGATAGATGTACAGAAGAGGACTCAAGATACTAATACTAATGAAGATCCAAGTGCTTGGCGCCCGTACTTTACGTTTGTAGAGCATCTACGCGATAAGCATGCAAAGAATGAGGTTTTGCAGGGTATGTTGAACTCTTCCTGAATTTTCCCTTTTTTATGTTACATAACTGCAAATCTTTCTTATTGAAAGTATGGCCGATTCTATTGTTTCCTATCCAGAGGAAAAGGAGGAAAAACCTGTAAAGCGCAGGGGTCGGCCAAGGAAGGTTAGAGATGTACCTGCAAGGAATCTTTTTGATGGACACAAGTCTAGCGATGAAGAGTCTGTTAGTGACTCTGATCAGCAAGGGCATGGTGAAGACAATGACGACGATGACGCAGATCAGCCTCTGATCAACACGTTTAGGTCTTCCGCATCCAAGCTAAGATCACTGAAGGTTTCTCAGCAAGGAACAAGCGGTCAGAAAGGACCTTCGAGGGCATCAGGTAAATGGTCAAGGATTTTGCTCTTTCCACATCAGTCGGATGCACTGACGAATCTACAGCAGCAACCATGGTTTCTTTCTCTGTTTCCATTCTATTTTTGTGTGGTGTTCCCATTTTCTAATTACAGTGTGTATTTTCAGGAAGCAATAGCTGAGGGCACGCACTGACGTCGTTACGCATGACTGAACTTGGCACAAATGAATGCAGCAGATTTGTGGCGTTGTAGATGATTTGTACCTAGGTGCTCACCCTTTTGGTAAACAACGTGACATAGACATTTGTTAGGTTTTTACCCCTTCGCCATGTATATTATGTTCAGTAATAATATATGTAGAAAATCGCATGTTGCATTGTACCAATTTGATCGATGTATTTCTCCTGGGTTCCGAGACTAAAGAACACTTGCATGCGAGAGATAGGGAGAGCAGCAACCATTTTTTATTTATTCAATGGAGAATCCGAACCTTGGATTGGTTTGCATGGGAACCAATGAGCCCGGCAATCCTTGCATACCAAACCCTCCATTCTAAATTGATCTACATATATATATTTTTTGAGGTTATTTCTAAATGATCTACATATTTGTGTTCATTCATTAAGTCTATTTGTTATTTGTGTATTGGAGTAAATAGACATTGATGCATGTATCACAGGTATTTATAACCCACATGCAATATCTTGATCTGCTATTGGCTAGGAAATAGTGAGGATGGTGCATGCATCGAGTTTGCTGCTAGAGTAAATATAGTACGAGAGAGTTATTAGCTTTTCTTGATTTTGGTATACCTATGAAATATGTAGATCAATTTGGAATGGAGGGAGTAATGATTACTCTTTCGCTGTCGCTCCTCTTCGTCGAGCCGCTGCCATCCCTCCCATGCCGCTGTTGCTGTTGTAGCCACTCCACCTCGTCGAGCCACCGCTGACCGTCCTTTTCATCTAGCCACCGTTGCGCGGCAGCCGTTGCACAAGGAGGGCGGCGGGAGGAAGTTCCTCTCAGGCCGCCGCCGTCGCTCCCTTCCTCCACAAGCCAGCGTGCCGCTCCCTCCCTCCGTGAGCCAGCGTCGAGCGAATCTTCTCCCTCTGTGCCTCGCGGCCGCTCCCTCCCTCCACGCACCGCCGTGAACACTCGGCGAGAGAGAGAGAGAGAGGGGATACGGGGGAGAGAAGGGAATAGATATGGATAGGGTTTGGTCGATGATATTTTAGTCATTAAAAAGTAATTATATTGCTTTCTTTTTGTTGAATGAAAAGTTAACGGTACTATAGTACTATAGAAACAGGGCCAAACGGAGCACTCATTTTTAAAAAGTATGGTTAAATAAGCAAACTATAAAAGGTAAGGTCATATTGATAGTTAAGCTTCAAAACAGGGTCAAATAAGTAATTGTCCCTATTGTGTTTTTGAATAGCAAGAAAATAGCGCTAAGTCAAACATTTTTAACTTTATTACTAAAAAAAAGATAAAAAAGATAAATCATATGAGAATGGATATTACTGGATTTATCATTAAACAAACTACCGTAAGATGCAATTTTTTGAAACATTATAATTTTTTAAATATTATTGGTCATTATAGTATCTTGAAGATTCTATCAAAGTTTAAAAATGATTATATTTTGATACGGATGGAGTACTAGTTTTGGGTTATCGCCTGGTAATAATCACTTTAGTTAGTACCGGTTTGTTTAATAACATTCACAATTTGTTGTGAAAGCATTTGATTGAATTTAATTGAGTTGATGCTGATGTTGGATGCGGCATTAACAGAACAGAAACTGTCAAATGGATTAGCTGAAATTAGGTGCATAATTTCTTTCATAGTTATTATTATACCCTACCACGAAAAGGCGAGTGGGTTTGCTGAAAGAATATAGAACATGTTCTTTTGCGAATTCTAGGCAGGCAAAAACGGAAATTGCAAATGGATAAGCAAAATAAAAAAAGCCATTTAGGCTGCTTCCGTTTGGGAGTGTTGGGAATCCTTCTCTTCTTGCAAGTAAAATGTAGCGATGGATTAGTCAATATTAGCTAAAAAATCTTAAAGAAATATATTAATATAATTTTAAAGTAATTTTTGTAACAATTCTTTTACAAAACACATATCGTTTTAACTGTTTGGAAAGTGTGTGCATGAAAAACGAGAGTGAAAGTTAAGAAAGTGTCTAAAGGATCATACATCACCCAAGAATCTTGGGACCATTGAACAACACGCATGTAAAACTTGTGTTTCGAAAGAACCAATACCCTTTTAACCAATAATGTTATTAACAATCATGTGGTGTGCATTTTAAAATGTTCATGTGTTAAGCATGTGTTGTAACCTACTAAACTTGCATATACTTAATCGTACTTTCTTTCTTTGTCGTGCCTTAAAAATAAAAAACACAATATAAGATCAACTTTGCCCCTTATCATTCTTTTCTACCATCATTGTCTTTAACTAATACTCTGTCTACACCACTGTTGCATTCCACCTATCTTTTGCTTAATTCCTTTGATTTGTCATCGTTTTCCTTACTTGTTTTCAGCCATAATATTTAGCGGCCCTCTTTTCTTCGAGGCTACCTACCTTCTGAAGATGTTGGAAGGCATTAATTCAAATAGCAACTTGATAAAGCCGTATAATCAATGGCTGGATGCAGATAGCCTATACCCGCAACTTTCAATGACACTAACTTCTTTAGGATTGGAGGCATTAAGCATAAAAAGATCAATAACATGACAAGTCTGAAATTCGACGGTTTGAGTGGATAACCTTGGAAACTACGACCATTGAACATCGAAGTTGGAACCAGTATGCGTGTGGCTGACGACCCTATAGTAGTATTCGTCTAATGTTGATTCAAGTCTATATGTGAAGTGGATATCGCTGTGTTTGACGAGTTCTAGCATGAGTAATTTTCTTTGTTGATGATTACCAATCTTCTGCAATGCAATGCTATTTTCATCTCGTTTGGCCTGTCGAACGTGTGCCAAACAAAGTCTATCATTCACCGATATTTTCTTCTATGCTAATCGAAACACTTACGTCTATGCTGACTCCTCTTATGTTCAAGTGGATAAACTCATCTTTCTAGACATAGAGTGAAGATGGCACCATATAACACTATGACTTTTAACTTCACTAGTGAGGTCATAATGTTATAATGCAATAGAAGGAATTGTAACGTACCACGTAGGCGATAATGTGAAACGTAGAATGTATTCTTTACAACGGGTTGGGACTTGGGAGCCCTTCCTTTTCAAAACACAAAACAGAGCAACATATTAGCACACGAGTAATTAAATATCAACTTAAAAACTTATTAAATGGATTAGTATAATTTTTTAAATTAACTTTCTTATAGAATATTTTTTCTTTTGCAAAAACACGAAGTTTAGTAGTTCGGGAAGCGTACGCGCGGGAAATGAGAGATTAGAAGTTGGAAAAGGCAAGAAAATAACACACCTTTACATAAAATTTAATAGTACAACCAATTGTTGGCTCCAAAATTATTCACACCAAGAATAGCTATTGTCGACGGATAATACCCGTAGACCGTATTCCGAGGGTATTGGGGTACACTGGAGCAAGGATCTACACGATATGACATCAATCACATAGAAGACAAAGATTATACTGGTTCAGACCCATCATAAGGTAATAGTCCTAATCCAGATTTTATGGACCGTGAAGAAAACTACAAAGATTACAATAGAGAACAACAAAACTGTAGAGTACCAAATAGATTGTTGTCGAGATCAACTCGACGAGATCGATCGGCGACTAGGTCTTCTAGTCTTGCGGATTGCTTCTACTATGGTTAGTGGTGAAATTATGATTCAATGACCCCGTACCCTCTAGAGGTCTTTTATTTATACCCCTAAGTGCCTTGACCTCTAAGTAAAACTCGGAGAGAACTTTATCTGTACGAGATCTTAAAGTCCTCATCCCCCCCGAATAAGATTCTAACACCTATTCAGAGGAACAATTTCCATATATCTCAGCAAATTCCTTATGATTAAGAAAACCTTTCCGTATACTTGACGGTATACCGTATTTGTACACAATGTAACTCCGAGGATAGGAGGCATCCCTTATCCTTAACCCTGACAGCTATAGCTAATATGGACAATAGCCAAGTATTAGATTACACACGTTTTCCCATAAGCTATCTTTTAAGTTTTTTAACTAATTTTTTTTCTGTCTCATTTCAATTCACACTCAATCAATTCTCTTGCATGGCATGGGAAGCATGGGAGAAGAGTGGTTGCAACTAGATTTGGACGACAAATAAGCCGTAAGGTTTCGATTCATGTGCTGTAGCTGGTGACGGAAGATATTTCCTACTTTATATCTCTTTCCATCTAGAATGATGCATACACGGACAATATTATCGCCCGCCTACTGACTACGCTCTACTTTTCTTTGTCCTTGGAGAATTTGGTGTCGTAGTTTTTAGGTAGGATTCTTCTGTAATATAGAAGACGCCGCCGTATTACGGAGAACTATTTTGGTGTAAAGAAAAAATAAATTAATTACAAATAAGTTCCTGGACAAAGGACCAAACTGAAAAAAGGACACACTCTACTGTTCGCCAACCGCACCTCTATACTCTCCCTCTCTTACGGCGGCCGGGGCGGAGGAACGGCCGGCCATCTTCCGCCGCCTCGCCTCGCCTCGCCTCGCCCCCCCGCGCGCGCCGCCGGCGAACAAACCCGGGAGGCGCGGCGCCGACGGCCACCTCTCCTCCACAACCCCCCACCCTAGCCTCCTCCTTCCCACCCCGTTCCCCCGCGGTCTGCTGCCCCCGTCGCGCGCACGTCGGAGAGGCGGCGGCGTGGAGCCCGGCCTCATCCCACCGCCAGCCCTCCATCGCGGCTCGAATCGAGCCGAAGGTATTGTTACTCCGTCGCTGCTCTTCACCTGGCGCGGGCGTAGATTGGAGATCCGTCCCGGTTTGGGTTGCTCTCTCTCCCTCTCTCCCTCCCTGCGAGTTATGCATCCGGATTCTTATTCTGGGATTTGGCCTTTGTTTTGATGCGTGGAGGAGGAGTTGAATCCTCCTAGATCCATTGCTAGTCGAGTGATTCGAGTCCGCTCTGCTGTTCGGTGCACTGTAGCATCAATCATGGCCGACGATTCTGGGAAGGAGCAGAAGGGGAAGTGGGATACAAGGATTTTTTTAGGTTTTCCGTTCCATGGCTGCATGCTTGCGTTCCTAACACGAGTTGCGTTGCATTGAACTGATCCAACATGTTTGCTGTATGAACTCGTTTTGGGCGGCTTCACTGCACACGCAGAGCCCGCTCAGGCGCTCATTAGTAGTTAACCGATTTAAGAACATAATAGAAGGGAAATATATAAGATGTTGCGTTATGTTCAAGGCCAGGAGAAATGAGGTTCAACTTTTGGCTGTTTCACGGTGACCTTTGCTGCATTCTGATTGTCTGACACAATTCTAGGCTGAATCCAGACCAGTCAAATATAGGTTTGGCAGATAAAGGTTGGCCCATTTTTGCACTAGATGTTATTCAACTCTGCTTTAGGCCTTCAACTGTACACACACACACACGCGGCAAATGTGTCTCGAAATAGTCGTTACACGGGGAATCTGTTCATTTCGTTAGAAAATCTTTAAATGCCATGGCTTGCATATTGGTTAAATGATTACTTCTATCATTTCCCTGAGCCCACAATGCTCTTTTTCACTCCTGTGCAAACTAGTGTGGATACTTCTCTAACTAAAAAATTCTCATTTTGTTTCTTAGGTTCAGATGATAGACATGGTGTCAGTTATTGAGGAGCTCAGTGGGCTAACTTCTAGAGAACTTGGAGAGATGCTGAAGGAGTCAGAGAACTTTGTCTTGCAGGAGAAGACAGAAGATGGTGGTACAAAGCAGGTGTGTATGTATAATATTTGTTGTCATTTGAGTTTCTTTTCCCTGACATACATTTCTCTTCGTAGGTGGACATGGAAAAGCTTGTGTCCTCGCTTCCTCTTCACCTTCTTGCTGTATGTTTGGAACTTGAAAGAGGTTCAGATTTAGCGTATGTCCTCCGTGGTATGCGCTTCTTGCATAGTTTGTCTGAGCTATCAGCTCGCCACACTAGGCTGGAGCAGGTTTACTTCTTTCAATATTTCACTCAAGCCTCCCCATTTTATCCACAAATAATTCATTTTTTTTCTTTTGAATCACGATACGCTTTGAGCATTCTTTTTCTTTCATCTCTGTATTGTTTTATATCTCTGTATTGTTTTTGTTCCCTAGTGTTGTGAACTAAATGCAATGCAACTCTTTTTTTTTGTCCATCTTTAGTCATTGCTAAGTTTAATCAAGTCCAATTTGTTTATTGATTTCATTTTACTCTCTGTTAAAATTGAACTGGCTGATGAGTGTTGAGAAACACATGTTTATTTATTGCAGGTTCTTCTCGATGATGTGAAATTATCTGAACAAGTCATGGACCTGATATTTTTTGTGCTATCTATTCTTTCCCACTGGAAGAAGGTTCGGCAAGTGCCACCAAATTATATATTGAGTTCTATGTACTGTTTTTTTTAAGATTATCATTTCATACTAATTTATGGTGGCAGCTATTGTTTTAAATTAGGAAAATCATCTTGGTGTTTCTCCTTTTATACACTCATCACTTGTAGCAGCCAGTCTTCATCTGTTGACAAGTTACTTTTCATCTCAGTGGCATGAACTTGTTCATATTCTGCTTGCACATCCAAAGGTAACACATGTTAATTTAGAATATGTTTAACTTAGTTGTCTTTTCATGCCTAAACGAAAGCATGATAAGTAACCTCCAGAATTTTGTGATGACTTTAAAATTAACCTTGAAATATCATTGATTTTTAATGCTGTTTTACCTTGCTTTAATTGTACCTGAATCCTTTATTATTTTCTATTTTTATCCTCCTTACCGGCTTGTCTATAATAGTCTCTCTGTGGTGCAAGATGATTTTGTACATGATAATGCCCTGTTATTTTTGGTTTTATCGTTATGAGTTATGACAAAATAGAGCCGGCAACATGATTTGGGATGTGAGCCCTTATTGTTTTAAGGTCAAATCAAAATTCATCTGAACATTTTACCCTGTCCTGACATGGCATTTTGTGGTTTAAATCATCTATCAGCGATAAATCTCCATGTAATTTTGTGTACAGCCTACTGTATCAGAAAGCCATGCTCTGTCAAATGCAACTTTTGCTGTGTTTACTTTAAAGTTTCTGTTCTAACATATAATTAGCACACCAATATATTTTTTCCTTTGAGCATTACCACTGTTCAAACTTGTATATTTCTTTGTTTGGGGCATTTGATTGCAGGGATACATCTTTTGCATCATTATATCATTTCATAAGATAGTGTATTACTTCAGCTATCCTATTGTTTTCCTTGAAGCAAAAATACAAAGTCCATACTAAAGTTTTAGTGACTTGTGCCCATTGCATATTTTTCTTGTACTGTAATAATATTTGACTGAATTATGTCACTCTTGTGTTTATAGATGACAATTAGAAAGATTACTTAAAAAGAAAAAAAAAAGAGCACTGGGTTACTATTGCAAATTCTTTGATCATGATTCACGAATGTTTGCCAGATTGCCAGCAATACATGGATTTGACAGTTAGGCAATTATTCTTCGTTGTTTTTATCTCTTTATCTATCTTAATGTTTGATGTTTCATGGTCAGGTTGATATCTTTATGGATGTTGCCTTTGATAGCCTGCATGATGATGTGAGGTCACTGAGTCACAGGTTGTCAACATTGAGCACCAATACCTTTCCTGTTGGCCCTTTTGACTCACGACTCACACACTTCATCTGCCAACAGTGTGAAGCATCATTGCAGTTTCTTTTGTTACTGTGCCAGCAGAAGTTGTTCCGAGATCGTATTTTAAAAAACAAGGTCTCAGATATGCTTACAAATCCTGTTTCCTTTTATCTTTGGTATCACTGTTGATTAAAAAATATTTAATTGGATATTCTCTTCCCTTCATGACATATCAACATATACATGTTATATCATACTGATTTGATGAGAAAAATGTGTGTACCTTGAGGACTGTTTATTTGTTCCTCGAATGCAGTGTTCCATTAGTTTACATGCTTTGCTCTTGTTCCACAAAACAGATCAGTCTAGACTAGCCTCGTTCAAGAGACATGTTTTATGTTTTTTTTTGAGCCCACGTGTCTGTGTATTCCTATAAATTATGAGTACTAGCGTCAAATCTGCAATTTGTTACTATATATTATTACATTTGATGTGTTGGAACTTGGAAGCTAGATCTGAAGTAACCTCTTTCTTAACGCAGGAACTCTCTAGGAATGGAGGTATTCTGTCACTCTCTCGATCTATATTGAAGTTAGGTGTTCCAGAGTGTCTGAAGGGATCAATTGATATTGCTGCTTCCATGTCCAGATTGAAGGCTAAGATTCTTTCTATTGTAAGTTGGTCATGAGCCATGACTCAAGATTGCACTTCGTATAAATAATTAAATAGAGTGCTACTATATTTACTGTTTGCACAGTACCGAGTTACTAACTAAATCCTTGGTGCAAAACAAATGCTAGTTGCTCCAACTTTGTGAAGCTGAAACTGTTTCTTACCTTGATGAAGTCGCCACTTCACCAAAGAGTATGCAACTAGGGCAAACCTTGGCACTAGAGGTTAGTTCTACCAGGGATGATCGCAAACTTTGAAATGTTACCGACTCTGCTACCCGTGGATTTTTTTTTCAGTTACTGACAAAATTCTTATGTCACATGCAGGTTCTTGATTTGCTGAAGACTGCGTTTGGAAGAAAACAAAAACTTACCTTGGATTCTCACGATAAGAGTTACCCTATGGGTTCTGTGCTTATCAGTGCGTTGCGTCTAGTTGATGTCTTTTCTGATGATTCAAACTTCAGATCTTCATTTATAACTAATACTGTAAGAGTAACTATTTCTACCTTGATCTATTTTTAGTTTTTACCATTGAGCAACTGAAAATTTCCAGCAAATATAATGTTTTATTCAAGTCCCTTTTGTTCATCTCCTTTGCAGATTCCATTTCTGACCCAAATTTTGGCTATTCCTCATGATGAGTTTGTCTCAAACTGGTGCTCTGTTAATCTGCCAGTGATAGAAGAAGACGCTAATCTTGATTATGATCCATTTGGTGCAGCTGAGCTGGCACTGGCAGCTGCTGGTAATAAGTTAACTGAAGCTAAAGCAAACTATTCTTGCCCTTTTCGCCCTATCAGTATGCCTTCTATAGCATATGCGCAGACAAGAACATCATGTGTGGTGAAAATAATAGCAAATTTGCATGTTTTTGTCCCAAACATATGCGAAGGTCAGAGCTTTTTCTCTCCTGCTACAAATTGCTAAGTTGCTATGTTGATTTGTTGTTAAAAGCAAGTTCCACTGTCATGTTAGCAGAGCAAGAAAGAGACCTTTTTCTTCAGAAATTTCAGAAGTACTTGGTATCAGGGAATCCTAGATCATCAGTTGATCATCCAGCATCAGCTGATCTCAAGGCCACTACAGTTTGCAGAAACTTGGGTAAAGTGGCTTATACTTTTATCCAATTTTGTGGTTATGTTTATGACTTTATTCATTATACTTCATGTGTAAACCTCTTTTTTGTGGGTTTTGCAGGATCTTTGTCTGAGTATGCTAGATCGTTAATTCCTAATAACTTGTTAAACGAGGAAGATGTGCAATTGTTAAGGTAGTTAAGCGTTTTTGACTTGTCATGTTTCTTAGTGTACAAACTGTGTTACAAATTTTTTGTTTAATGCCTAATTTTGTGGGTCAACATTTGGTTTTAATTTGTTGCGCGCTGCATATAGTTTTGAAACACTTTTACTGATATTTCTGCAAAATGTGTTTTTTTCCTATTTGCAGTGAATTTGCTTATAAGTTACAAACTTGGTGTAAATCACATGTTGGACAGAGTACATCCCAGGTTTGTTTGCTTTTCACAGTAATTATAGAATCATAGTAGCCACCTACATATCCAAGCATTTTGCTTAGGGTGCTTGGTTCCCTGCTCCTCCTTGAGGGATAACTACAAATTTCATTTCCAACAAAATAATGGTTCAACTGTTCAAGTACATCACTTGCACTCTGTCTCTGTGCAAGCTTTTTTAATGAACAATATTCAATACTATAGCCAATTTTTTTGTATGGTAGGTGATAGGTGCAACTTGTGTATAAATTAGAAAAATAGCTTTGACCCTTGCATCAGATGGTCAATTCATACTTCTAGCAATCTAGTTGAAATCGAAATGTTGGACGTGACCTCATTCTGGGATGTTTTAGGCAGTAAAGATTGATCCGTCATCAGAAAGCAAGGAAGACTTTAAGCCACTGCAGCATCCCTTGATACCAAGTACTGTTGTTCCAGATTCCAGTATAAATAACCTTCCGAAGGTAGGTTTGTTCAGTTGTTCACTATGTTGAGTATAATATATTAGCCATTGACTTGGTAATTCATCTGATCCCAACAAAAATGATGTGCAGAACATGGAAGAGCCTACACCAACAAACATGGAAGAGCCTGCACCAACACCCTCAACAAAGCAAGAGGGAAATGCCAGGGATGAGACTCCTAGAAGCACTGTCGCTTTAAATGGTGGGTTCCTGCAGAATTCAGTCGGCCAGGACTTAGTCCATCTTGGTGTGGCGAGAACTAGTTCAGGCTTTCTAGGGGGAGGTACCAGTACAAGTACAGGATCCCTGCGCTGCAAAATGGATCTTGATCCTGCATCCAGCAGTATGGACCATTTCAAAACACCAGATAGAAAAGAAAGTGGTCTTCAGGATGATGAGAAAGGAGACACTCACATGTATGATGAGAGACAACCTAAGAGAAGGAAGCGAACCATTATGAATGATAGGCAAATAAACGAAATCGAGAAGGCTCTTATTGATGAGCCTGAGATGCATAAGAATGCTGCTTTACTGCAGGCATGGTCAGAGAAGTTAAGTGGGCAGGTATAGTCCTTCACCTGGCCATTCTTCTGTTAGATCAAAATATTTTATATACTTCTCATTCATGAAAATGTGTTTTCAGGGCTCGGAGATTACGTCATCTCAGCTAAAGAATTGGTAACACTGAAGCTATCTTTGTTATTCTTTTTCCTTAGCAATTTAGCATTACTTGTATGGGAACATATCCTGTGCACACAAGCCTTCTCATCTACACAGCGTGCAGACCAACTAACAAATTTCACAAAAATATCTAGAAAAAATTGTACAAGTATTTCCAATAGTATTACACTTATGTATAAAGTCTTAACTTCAAATTCATTATATCTTAGCTGTAACCAAAAAAAAAAAAAATCTAACAGTTTTGAGAGTATAAATCTGTTAGAAATTTGTCTTTTTTGTTGCTACCTATATATAATGAATTTGAAGATGAGACTTTACACATAGATGCAATACTACTAGAAGTACATGTGCAATGTTTTGTAGAATTTTTGGTGATATGTTTTAGTTGGTGTGCACGGTGTGTATACGAGAGGACTTGTGTGCAGAGCATAAGTTTCCTGCTTGTATACCATAACTGACGTTTTGTTCATCAAGTTCATACTTCACTTCTGTACTGTTTTTACTTCTCAGTCCATAGCTTACTTATGACAAACCTTCTTTAAATTCTAGGCTGAACAACAGAAAAGCTAAGCTTGCTCGTATTGCGAAAGAAAGAGGAGTACTATCTGAGGGTGAGAACGCAGATAAGCCATCTACGCCAGCTACTCCCCACCACTGTGACTCCTCAGAAAGTGCTGGCGAGGAGAGCTACTTGCCACCTGCGAGGGTCATGAGTGCTCTAGGCATATCCAAGGGCAGCAGATTTGTGAGCCCAGATGGCAATGAGACAACATCACAGGCAGAATTCAATCAAAATATCATGCTTAGCCGCCCTTTCACAAGATCATTCTCATTTGAACCTGGCCGTCTTGTTTCGCTCATTGATAATGATGGGAAGGAGGTTGGCAGGGGAAAGATCTTCCAAGTTGAGGGGAGACTGCAAGGGAAGGCCCTGACAGATACTCGCGTTTGCATCGTTGATGTTATTGAGCTCAAGATTGAGAAATGGCGGGAGCTACCTCATCCCTCGGAAGCATCAGGAAGAACATTCCAAGAGGCAGAATCAAGGAACGGTGGTGTGATGAGGGTCGCGTGGGATGTCATCAGACTATCTCCAGTGGTTCAGTAAGTCGAACTTTTCTTTGCAATGCGTAGAAAGACGCTGTGACACCAAGAAAGTACAAGAAGTAAAAAGAAGTTTAATTTAGGATCAGAAAATCGTGAATCTTCCGGAGCAGTTTGTACTAAGTCGCCGCCCTGACTGATGACTGTTGTATCCATCGATCGAATGCTGGACTTGTTTAGGATGAAGTACATCCTAATTTACAAAATTATGTTATTCTGCTTATGCTAGGTGCAACAAATTCAAGTAGCTGGTGTTGACCATGAGATTTTTTTTTTCAGTATTCATAGACCTCACTTGTTAGCTGTCGCTATATGCTAAGGACAAAGGTTTCTTAAGATGGACAAAGGTTCATATGCTAAGGACAAAGGTTTCTTAAGGACAAATGTTTCTTGCCAAGGACCTCACTTGTTATGTGTTGGTGGTTGCTCAGGAGCGGCAACATGTACACCACAGAATATTTCAGATCCTTTGTCCATTGAGATATTAGAAAACATTAAGATGGAATTCTTCATCAGGGATTGCAACCTCGCATGATCAGGAAACCGCTCTTCCTACTCCTGCCACGCCCTTAATTTAGCACACGTCACTTCAGTATGCCAAATCTCTGTTAGGTAGATCTTAGATTTTTCTCGGTTAGTCCAAAGTTTTTCTGTTTCAGATAATTGCATTAGTGCATGATGCAGCTACAATGCATGCATTGTCCCTGTTCGCCCCAGATGCAGTGGCAGCGTGCTAGCTCCTCTGGCTTGATAAAAACTGGTGACAATAAGGTCTTGAACATCCTTTGTCTGGGCGTACAACTCACTCGTTGGACTGCGCCACATCCAGGACACACTTCTGACCATACAGCTACTGTCACGTGTTTTTTTTATTTCAGCCCCTACTTATTTTTTGTCCGCCTCTATAAGATTTTTTATTATAAAATCAAGTGTAACTTTTATATTGTAAACCTTGAGAAAGAGATAGAACTACACATATACCCTCAACATCTCAGTGGACCCACTTGTCAGCCTACATATATCTTTCCCCACCCTCCATCCGAATCCTCGAGCTCAAATCCGCACACCGCCGCCTCTGACCGCATCCACGCTCCGGTGTCCACCTCTAATCGTTTATACTTCGATACTGCTATAGGCATCAAGCTGGTAGTATGGCACTCGGTGCCCACTAGGGGAGTTGCCAAATTTAGCGATAAGCTGGCCATTATCGCCATCGATGTGATCGCACACACTTAGTAGATCGCTACTTTCCTCTCCGGTGGTTTCTTAACGTTCCATCTTTCCTCGTCTCCGGTGGTTGTCGTGCTCATCCTCCCCTCCCTAATCCCGGTAGATCTCGGCGTTTCACTTGACAAGGCTATTGCCCAACAAAGACAACGTCAGTCGTCACAGCATAGCTGAGCTGCTGAACACTGCGCTTTGACGTGGTACGGCAAAGGCACTTGCCATGTTGTGGCGTTGTGCACATCCTTAGTATTACTAGAAGTTGCTCTTTCTGTAATGAAAGATTTAGGTATGCAAAACGATATGAACTCTTAAACTATTATAAATTGAACTTAAAAAATCATGTCCAAACCAAAGTGTTCATGACACTAAAGAAAGCTGAAAACAACAAAACTCCAAGTTAGAGCACCCGCAATGGTAAAGTAAGATGCTCTCTATAAAACATGTACATCTCAGTAATAGACTAGATTAATAGTAAACCAACTCAATAGTATGTCTACATGGGTATCTATAGCTTTCTAATCCATTGCCTTGTTTTTCTCTATAGACTATCTCTAGATTAGTAGATAACTTTGTTCTCTCTCTTCATTTAATCTCTTTCAAGTAAGAAAATATGCTGACATGGATCTCTTATAGGGAGCCTATAGATAACCATTGCGGGTGTCCTTACAATTACACAGCCTAGTTTCACGCTTCACACACTTCCATGGGTAACGAAGTACAGAAGCCCTACAGCAGAGAGCGCCCGGACATGGAGCCCCAGTTCCAGTTGTCGCTGATGAGAGCACAAGAAATCAATCAATCAAAGCATGCAAAGCAACACAGTCACTCTGTCCTCTCTCCATCAATCAATGCTCACCCAGCTCACCTCACCTCACTCTCCTGCTCCTCCTCTTCACTCGCTTCGCCTCCGTCTCGTCGCGATCCCACCTGAAAACTCTCGCCATGACCACCGACCTCCTCCTCCTCCTGCTGCTTCTGTCGTCATCCCGCCTCGCCCTCGCCGCCGCGTTCGGCGTCTGGATCAATGGCGCCGCCTCCTCGTCGCCGCAGAGCCAGGAGTACGAGGCGCTGCAGGCGCTGAAGGCGGCGGTGGTGGAGGACCCGCGCGGCGCGCTGGCGTCGTGGCAGGGGCCCAACGTGTGCGCGTACAGGGGGGTGTACTGCTCGGCGCCGCCCGACGACGCCGCCGCGTCGGGCGCGGTGGTCGCCGGCATCGACCTCAACCGCGCCAACCTGAGGGGGACGCTCCCGGCGGCGGTGTCCCTCCTCGCCCACCTCACGTTCCTCCACCTCAACAGCAACCGCCTCGCCGGCCAGCCCCCCGACTCGCTCCGCGACCTCCAGTACCTCACCGAGCTCGACCTCAGCAACAACCTCTTCTCCGGCCCGTTCCCGGCGGCGGCGCTGCTCATCCCGTCGCTCGTCTACCTCGACCTCCGCTTCAACGCCTTCTCCGGCGGGATCCCCGCCGAGGCCTTCGCCAAGAGCAGCCTCGACGCGCTCTTCCTCAACAACAACCAGTTCGACGGCGAGATCCCGGAGACGCTCTGGTCGTCTCCGGCGACGGTGATCACGCTCGCGAACAACCGCCTCACCGGCCCCGTCCCGTCGGCGTACGGCTACGGCGGCCGCGTCCGGGAGGTGCTGTTCCTCAACAACAAGCTCACCGGCTGCATTCCGGAGGAGCTCGGGTTCTTGCCCACCATCGAGGTGCTCGACCTGAGCTACAACTCGCTCTCCGGCCACCTCCCGCCCACGCTGTCCTGCCTCGCCGGCATCGAGGTGCTCAACATCGCGCACAACCAGTTCACCGGCGAGCTCCCGGACCTCGTCTGCGACCTCAAGCGGATCACCAACCTGTCCGTCTCCTTCAACTTCTTCTCCGGCATCAGCCAGCACTGCAACCGCCTCGCCGGCCGCAGCGTGTTCGACTTCGTCGGCAACTGCGTCCCCGGCCGCGGCCTGCAGCGCCCGCCGCCGGAGTGCGACGGCGGCCCGGGCGACGGCGGCCTCAGCTGCCTGCGCAGCATCCCCGTCACCCGCCCCGTCCCCTGCGCCCAGGCCTCCGTCTCCGTCGGCGTCGGCGTCATCGTCGGCGGCGCGATGCCATCGTTCGGCGCCGGCGGCGTGGTCACGGTCACCGTGCCATGAACGAACGATCAACCGATTAAACTGTATTTTTTGTTCTCCCTCTTTTTTTTTGTCCACGAAATTTAATCCCATGGACCATTAGCCCATTGCCATCTCATCACTAATTACTAATCAATCGATTGGCTGCTTAAGAATTCGAGTGGCTAATTAAGAACATTTTTGGCTTTTGAGCTGGAGGGAGAGAGGTGTTAATGGCGCCATGAATACGAGGGGTGGCGCCAACTGCTAACGACTTCCTCCTCACCCCGTGCAGCCGCGGCCATGTGATGTGCTGCTGCAGCTGCACAGCTTGCAGAAATGCAGTGTACTGCTGTACTGTTTACCTGCTTACTACTCCTGCCCTGGTATGGTCTCTGGAGTTTGGATCGATCCGCCATTTTCACCTTGGAGAAAATTGGTCCCTGCACCTGTGAATTTTCGTGTTCAAACGAGTGATTATTTGTCTTATTTTAATTTTTTTATGATTAATATTTTTTATTGTCATTAGATGATAAAACATAAATAATATTTTATACGTCATTTATTTTTTAATTTTTTTTCATAAACTTTTTAAATAAGACGGACAATCAAAAGCTGTATACGGAAACCGGTAACTGCACTTAAAATGGGACAGAGGTAGTACTACTATCCTGTCTCAAAATATATATATAAAAAATGATCGGATATGATATATTATAGTATCATGAATCTGAATAGACGCATTCAAATTCGTCGTAGTGTCACATATATCACATTCGACTTGTATTTTGGGTTGGAAAGAGTACAAGATCAGAAGTTACTCTTGTGTGAACCAAAAATATGGAATCCAATATTTGTTGCTCCGGTTAATATTTAATACTCCCTTCGTCCTAAATTACACGGCGTCCTTATTTTGTTTTAGAAAAAAATAAACTCGTTAACTTTTGATTAATGATTATACTAAAATTATTTATGTTAAGTATTATATATGGAGTATGCTATATCACTGTATTCGTGTCTTAAAAATTTTCATGTGATATTAATTTTATAGTTGTTGATAATATAATGTGAAATAAAATAATAGTTCATTGAAAACTATATGAAAAATTATATGCCTTATAATTTGGAACAAATGGAGTACTCCCTTGGTATTTAGAAACTACTTAGTTTGTCCATAAATATAAGGATTTAGGGTATAAATATAAGAGGTTTTGATGTACTACTTTCTCAATACACCTGACCATTATATTTATTACCATTATTTACTCTAATAAATAGTAACACTTCAATAAATATCACTCAAGATTGTAATTGCTCTTATCTCCTTGACCAAGGTTTTTTTTATTGTTTCGCTAATAATTTGTAGTACACAAATTAATAAGGTAATAATAAACGTTTCTTGAGTGACAAATACTACAGGTTTTACAACATCGGGCCAATACATTTTAAGTGTCATTTCAAATTATCTTTTTACTGCACTAAATTTTCTAGATGTGTTTGCTACAGCTAGCTCGCTCCGCCCGGTGCCGTGTGGCGAGAAGGAGAAAGAGAAGAGATGAAGGAGAGGAGAAAATGAGAATGAGAATGACATGTGGATCTACATGAGCTCCACTATTCTTTTATTATTTTTAGTGTAACTGACCTATGGGTCTACTATTTTTATATATTTTTGGACTGAATTGCCACGTAGGTGTCATGTCAATGCCATATGGAACAAAGAACTAGTCAAAATAGCAACGTAGATGTCACATCAGTTAAAACTGAGAAAAATGCCGCCGAGAGACCTAATTTTCACTAGTTTTGTAAGCTGGGAAATACATTATATCTAGTTTTATAATTCAAGGACGAATTTGAAATTCGGTGACAAGATGAGGTGCCTCCGGTGTACTTTTTACCTCGGATCGCAAAAGTGACCCATGTTTTTGGTGGGCCTTTGTGGGCTTTCCAAAAGCCTGTCTCAAGCGAGCCCAACTTTGGTGGGCCGAATTGTGTTTAGGGAAGTTGTGCGGCCCATCACGGATTGGCCCATTATACTGCAACTAGGCCATTCAGAGCTTCGGATCCATGGCCGGCGAGCCCAGCTCTACGCCGGCGGCGGCGACGGCGAGGACCACGTGACGTGCGGATCAGCTCGGAGGCAACGGCGATCCATCTCTTCTCTCCCCCCTCACGATTCAGAGGCTCAACCGAGCGGCGAACGGGAGCGCTCGACGGCGAGGTGCGCGCACGCGAATCCAGTTCCCCTAGAGGTCGCAACTACGCCTCCACAGTGTTCCTAATTTTCTTGATTTTTCTGTCACCTACTAGTTTGTTGATCTGCTTAATTTGTTTGTCACATGCTAGTTTTTTTGCAACTATCGGTGCTTATCGATTTAGCGATTCTTGGAGACTTGGTATCTTTTTGTGTTGACTCGCTGGTGTTAGGAGTGATGCTCTCTAGCTGCTCGATGAAATGCCTGATAAAAGCATCCTGTCATGCCATGCCAATACATCTATCAACATTTATTCTCACGATTTGTTCTTCTTTGCTAATGTACCTATCACCATCGATTTGCATGCAGTAGGACCATCGGATATATTAGATTAATGGTGAATGGCGTAATGATTTTATTTTACAAAGTATTGAACAAGATTGCGAGTGGCTTGATGAGTTCATTATTCTTTCCGATTTCTTCTGGGTTTCTAGAGTCATGCAGGGGGCGCGCGTTAATCTGAAGGGGTGGCAACAGGCAGCGGTTGCATTTGGTTCTGCATTTGGGGCATTGCTTGACCCTAGAAGAGCTGATCTGATAGCTACTCTTGGGGAGACTACTGGGAAGCCAGCATTTCACCGTGTGCTTCAGCGGATGAGGAACAGTGCTGAAGGCAGGGTAAACTCATGCTACCCTCTATTTCCTAAAGGGTGACGTTATGCCGATGCATCCATTTGTTGTGCTTGACCATCTCTTTATAGCCTTTTTTACTAGCATATTCTGTAAATAATATACATATATACTCAGCTTCTGAAACAGCAACAGTTTCTCGGTCAACAAATGCTAAGGACTGTATGATGTAGATTTTTTGTGTGAAGTAGCATTATCCTTTTTACTTGGTTGTTTCAGGGAGCAAATGTTATCCTGAAAAATGGAATTTAAGGTGTAGGTCTTCTAGCGAATTATTTTTCGTATGTTGTCCATCTTTTTGTTGTTTGTTTGTTCTGTTATGCATTTTACTCTCCAGAATATGTTCCTTATTTGGCTGCAGTATAAGTTTACCCATTTAGTGAACAATAAATTTAAACCTGCTATTGCTATACTTGATGCAATTTTCCTTCTTATTACATCACTGCCATGCAATTTGCAAGTACATAGCAACACATGCCAACTGAAAATGTGTACCCAACTCTGTGGACTTTTTTTCCCAACTGACTTAACTAAGATAATATTCCTGCAGGATGTTCTCCTGGAGCGTCCTCGAGTTATATCCACGCAGGTTTCTCATGCCTGGGACATGCCTCAGAACACATTTGGTGCAGCATATGCTCAGTTCATGGGATCAAGGAACTTCTCACCAGATGACCGCCCACCTGTCCGTTTCATTGACACAGATGAGCTTGCGTATGTTGCGACCCGTGCCCGTGAAGTCCATGACTTTTGGCATGTGCTGTTCGGCCTTCCTACGAACCTGATTGGAGAGACTGCCCTTAAGGTCATTGAGTTTGAACAGATGTTCCTTCCTATGTGCATGCTTTCAGTCGTTGGGGGCTCTGCAAGGTTCAATGAGAAACAAAGGACACTGTTTTTCCAGCATTATTTCCCATGGGCTTCAAAAGCTGGTCTTAAGTGCACAGATCTTATGTCTGTGTACTATGAGAAGCATTTTCATGAAGATTTGGAGGAAGTGAGGAGGAACTGGGGAATTATACCGTGCCCTAATCCCAAAAGGAGCAGTGTTTAGACTTTTAGATCGGTACATTTTGCATGAAAGATGTATGAACTTGGTATTTAGCTTTGTCTATGTTAGTATTAGCTCTTTCCTTTGAAGAATAATAGAAAGAGTTATGCTACTGATACCTAAAAAAAACTAGTAATTCTCTGTAATTTAGCATAGCAACTAAGCTTGCAATGTCAATGTTCCCTTTAACAATAGTGTAGATGAGTTACTTACGTGTTTATGTGTAATACTAGTTGTTTTGCTATGGATAGAAGAAAATGTATTATAATAATATCTAAAATAAAATTATACTAGCAAAAGTGCCCGTATGTTGCACCGGGTGATTACGGAGTGTGTATATTGACCAAAAGTGTTGTTTGGTTTAGAAAAAGTGCCCGTGCGTTGCAACGAGAAACATACAGATCAGAAAAATATGCAATTAATTAAAATACAAACACATTCAATAACTATAATTATAAATGCTTCTGGAAAAAATGAAGTACTAAAAATGAACTTCTTTTCTTTTTCTTCGGCCTGAGGGACCAAAAATAGACTTCTTTCTGGCCCTTGCCAGTCAGCCCAGGCCTTTTTCGCTCACGCGGGCGCACTTCCCCTCCCTAGGCCGCAACCTGGGCTTGGGCTAGAAAAGTGGCCTCGCTCTCGATCCCTCTTGGGCCGATTTCGGCCCGGCCGACGCCGGCCGTCTGATCTCTAGGGTTTTGATCGGACGGCCGAGCGTCGAGATCGGGGAAACAAAACCCCCTCTGGGTTTGGTGTGAACTTCTGTGATGTATGTTGGTATTGTTGTTGTTCTTGGATGATTTTGTTATTGTTGTTGTTCTTGGATGTGGTGTATGTCGTCGTTGTTCTTGGATGATTGTGGTTGATTTTGGAGGCAAAGAGTGATTGATTTTTTTTGGGCGACGGACGAAACCGGACTGAAAAAGGCAGAGTTGTTGATTTTTTTTGGGGGCGATGGACGAAATCGGACTGAAAACGGATGGACCAATCGGACTGTGACGATAGGAAAAATACAAATATTTATATTATTAGTTATATATATAGATATAGATTTACTATATGGAATATTCACCTCAATTTGATTTTAAGGGTATGTTCAGATTGGTGCTAAAATAAATCTTATTAAAATTTGGCAACTTTAAAATTTTGATAAATTAGCAATATCGCCAAATTTTCATAGGATTGTCGTACATATGCTGAGGAAGAGACCTAGACATGACCGAACCGTGTCATGCCTGACCGAGCCAAATCTCCGTGCCATTAGGCTATGGGCCATTAGGCAAGCGGTTCGTCGTGAAGTCGTGATGGCGAGGGATGGAGATGGGCAGATGGCCTGTACCCCACATGTTGTAGCTGCAGCCGCATGCACTTGCCCGACACTACCATGGCTGCCGCACGGCACCGGCCATGTACTCCTTGCTTTGCTCACAAAACGTACGTATTCCCGGCCGCAACAGCATGGTCAAATTGGTGCCGACGCGACGGTAAGGCCATGTACAGTGCGTATCCTCAAACTATAGCCTCGCTCACGCCGCCCGCCGCCCGTTCACGAGCCATGCCCTTGGAGGGAGGCACGACCCTCACGAGGGAAACACGCGCCTCTACCTCCTCCAATTCCCTTTTCTTGAGGCCGAGGCGAATAAAAGGAGGGGCGACGAAGAAAAAGAGAATAGAGAGAGGGGGAGAAGAGAAGAGAGGGGAACACCTAGTGTAGACTTTTGGGTTGGGACACCCACTATGAGCTTGAGTACTTTTATTCAATTGCTTCAGATTTTGAGAAGCCTATTTAGAATATCCTCCATTGGAAGATGAGTGCCCCAGAGTGTCCTCAGTTAGTGAGAGCACTCTAAGAATGGCTTTGATTGTACATGCCCTAATTAACTCCCGTCTGTTGGTGGTGGTGGTGGGGTTCGTAGATGATCTTGTATGGGGCACGTATGAGGCACCGGAGCAACACGTACGTGGCCTCGTTGGGGGCGATCTCAACAGGGGGATAGCCGTGTTGTTGTATGTATGCGTACGTTAGCTGTCGACGGCTTGCAACACCCTGACTACATGTACACATATATAGCTAAAGAAAGTTCGCTTCTTCTTCAGTGGCGCCCGCGTTGAGCTGCTACTGCATCTCATCACCAGCTAGCTCTGTCTCTTCAATAGTGAAGGCTTGTAGGCAGGAGCGCGCACGGTACAGTCTCATGCGTGGCGAATGGCTCGCCACCTTGCACAAGCTCCAACCACCACCGCCGTCGATGGCACCCCCGTCGCATGCCAGTTAGCGCCATCTTTACCCCGTCAGGTGCTCTCCCTACTCCCTCACCTCGCCTCCTCCTGCTGCATTAATTCCCGGGAAAGAGGGGAGAGACAGAGAGAGACGGGGAAGAAAGGAGAGAGAGGGGAGGAAGGAGAAGGTCAACCTCACTGGCTCCTTTGCGTCCCTCCTCTTCTTCTCTGTCATGGACCACCGGAGTCCACCTTGTCTCCGACCTACCATATTTTAGTACTTTTTTTTAACTATGATGTCACATTAGCAAAACCAATCATCTATACTGTCATGGGAACTGACTTAAATGATTTTGCTGGTGAAGATTTCTGGCACCGTGCTTTAGGGATATCGATTAAAGACAACATAAAGACGAGGGAAGATAACTGGACTTATTCCAGCTACCAATAGTGTAGGCCTGCCTGCCGATTCTTCCCTACGTGCTCTGCATGTACACAGGCCCTTGCTGGCCCATATATAAAAGGTGCGATGTGGCTGCCATATGTAGCACTATACCAGGCTCGATGGAGACGGGAATAGATTTTAAGGATCCCTTAATTAGGTCAGTTTTCTTTAAATATAATGTAAATGATTACGAACAATTTCAAAAAAATAATGATGTAGTGTACAAGTGACATCAATCACTTAAAAATTCAAGTTAAAAAAATCTATAAAATCGTCACACATTTGAGCATGAATAGTACCGGTACTGTTAATATATTGGATTTGTCTTTTTGATGTGCGAGTTAAGTTTAGATTTGATTAATTGGTACTTTATATAAGTTTGAACCTTTTCCTGTAGTTTTTAATTTTTTTATATGAATTCTAAGTTTATTTCACGTAATTTTATAAATTTTATATGTTGGCATAATTGATTATTCAACCATTGAAGAGTGATAAGTAATAGCTAATAGGAACGTGATGAAACCATTAAAATATTCTGTAGGGATGAGAAAAGTAACTGAAAATTTTGAAAATTTAATTTAGACGCCTAACACTACTAAAAATAAATCCAATCAACTTGGAACAAGTTCAATGGAACAAAACCCATCAATTCCATTATTACTCGAAATAAATACAACAAGCTTGCGATCAACAGTACATTGATCATCAACTAATGACCAACTGCATGCCACACAAGCGTTATTACAAACAGTTCATGGCCTTAAGCAAAGTACGATGAAACACACGCCAATTACAACGTACGGATTCATGGATAGACAGCTAGTTAATTACTACCTCCGTCCCAAAATAAGTGCAGCCGTGGATATCCGTGCCCAACGTTTGATCATCCGTCTTATTTAAAAAATTTGTGAAAAATTTGAAAATATTTAGTCACACATAAAATACTATTCATGTTTTATCATCTAATAGCAATAAAATATACTAATAAAAAAATTACAAATAAAACAAACGGTCAAACGTTGAACGTGAATAGTGTAAAACTGCACTTATTTTGAGACGGAGGAAGTAGCTAGCCAGCCAGCAATGGCGTCTCCTCCGGCCGGTGAGCAATGCAAGCTTGTTGACGTAGTACACATCGGATTGGAAAGCTTGAAGGTGCGGGCTCCCGCCGCCGGGCCGAGGAGGTCGCTCCACTGGTCACCGATGTTACCGACAATGGCATAGCCATCGCTCACCAGCTTATGCCGCTCACCGCTCTTGAACGCCTCGATGGAGAGACCCCCCGTCGGCTGAAGCACCAGCTTCTCCCACCCGGAGTAGCCCTGTTGGGAAAGGTTGCGGATGGTGACGGCCCTCTGGTTCTCGGTGCGGACTGTCAGGAACACCGGTTTAATGCCGAGCTCGAGCAGCCGTCGGTAAAGTCGTAGCGTCCCTGCTAGCGCCGGTGCGGTCCCCTGCTCCACGTATTGGAGGAAGCTCCTATTGTCGTACGGCTGGGCTCTGTAAAATGGATAATATATATACCGGCCGTTTCAAAAATGTGTAAGCATGTAGTATTAGCAAAAAATATATTACACATGTTCAACTTTTTTGTTTTATGCAAAATATTTTAAGCAACTAAAATTGTGCCTATTTTACTACATAATGTCTAAAAAAACTTTTATATTTTTTTACTACCGGAAAGAGTATTTTAGTCATCACTACCTCTTATGATGAACGGGCATCAAACAATTGCAAGAGGTATTCATTCATTACTAGAAATATGAGCGCGGCGCCACGCCGCGCACGTTAATATCGACGTGGTTAGAACCACACATAATCAATGTTAATTTGACAACGTGGAGTGGAATATTATATACATGTAAATTTGGTTTAACATCAGTTTATTATATGGGCCCCCTTTTTTAAGAATTGTTAGTTTTTTTGCCATCTAAAAGTGGATAAAAAATGGTATAATTTTGGAAAACAAGCGGTAACACGCAAGAACAGCAGAGATTGGTTTGAAAACTATAATTTAGTCGTATATGGGTTTATAAATGATAAACAACAGGTTTACTATGCAGACCAAGTACTAAACGAATTTACAGCGAGTTGTTAATACTTGTATAAGGGTCTGCACATTTATCCATTACTTTTTCCATTACATAATGTAAGTTATTCTAGCATATTACTTTTTTCATTACATAATGTAAGTTATTCTAGCATTTTACATATCATTGTGAATGTTACTGAATTTAGACGCATATATATATCTATATTCACTAATATCCATATGGATGTAGAAAATGCTAGAATGACTTAGGGTGCGTTCGTTTCTGGGGGATTGGGTGAGAAAGCCCATCGTATGCCGCACGCACGCTTTCCAAACTACTAAACGGTGCATTTTTTGCAAAAATTTTCTATAGGAAAGTTGCTTTAAAAATCATATTAATCTATTTTTAAAATTTAAAATAGTTGATACTCAATTAATCATGCGCTAATGACTCACATCGTTTTGCGTATCTTCCCAATCTTATTAATCCCCTTCTGCTCAAACTCACCCTTACATTACGAAAGGGAGCAAGTATATGGTTATTGGTAAGGATTTATAGGGAGGCTAAGGTCTAGTTCAATCTGTGAAGAGTATAAGTCAGCAGCCTATATACGTGTTGGAAAGTTACTTTATCAGTATGGTATTATCGTGCCTTAATTCTGGGCTTTGGAACATATGGTACTGCGTGGGGCCGGTAGAGTTAATATTAGGGTGTGTTTCGTGTACTCTCATGGTACCAAAACACAACAGAGCATTTACGGCAAGAGTAGTCAGGACCACCATAGTAAGATCGACCAGAATACGCAGCTAAAGAAAAAAGAATAAAAATAAATAAATAGCCATCAGAAAAAAAGGTAGAAGGAGGAAGACGGAAACAAATACGATAAATGGAGTATAAGGGAAAAAAGCACGAGAGGAAACAAACCTTTCAAATGGCATATATAATCGGTGGAAAAAACAACATATCCAACAGGGAAAGAAGGATTAGAAGTAGGAACTGTAAACGAGGAAGAAAAAAAAAAGTTTTCACACCGAGCACGGGAGGAAGAAACTAAGAATAAACAAAGAGCAGCAGAGAAAACAAGGCTCAACATGGGAGCAAATAATCAAAGAAACGATAAAAAAGATAAGATAATGAGAAAGAACCAATCTGGTGAAGCAAACAACCGCCGACGTAAGATCGCCAATTTCCTTTTCCTTCGATTCACCAAAGACTGGTACGAAGGACCAGACTTGAACGATGCAGCTTAAAAAAAAGTAGCATGATCAAACTATCTAAAAAGTAGAGGGTAAACACAAATTTAAATCTAATGAGTATCGAAAAGCATAGCGCGCTAATCGTACAGTAAAAAATGCAACGGAAGAAGTCATGTTTAAATTTGGGTCAAAAGGAGAATAAAAATGAATATGGTAACCAATGAAACTGAAATTACCAGTTTGTCGTGTCAGTTCACATGCTGAGCGCGAGGAAAAACTCCTACCACGAAGGATTGCAGCACGGCGAGCTCTAGCAGCTGATGCAGACGGCATAAACCAATACGGCCAAGCAAGTATACCCAGTGCTTAATACGATTTGGCAAGTAAAAACAATAAACACATAAGTTTACAGAAACAAGGAGGCGTACAATCATCAGAAAATTAGCACAGTATAATTGAAAGAACAGAGCAAGCGTCGGGAACGGGAGGAGAAAATAACAAAGAAAAGACAAACAACAAAGACAAGCACCTTGAACGAACGGATCGCAGAGAGAACAGAGGAGCTATCACTAATGCAGAGAGGAACAATATAAGGGGAGGAGCAAGAAGAGACAACAAGCAAGAGCATGGACACGCATAAAACAAACAGCAGGCATGCAAGCTGACACCTAGGCCATTAAACAGTGAATCAAATCGCCAGCAACCTCTGTTAACAGTAAATACCAAAAGAGGTCGGGACACATCCGGAAGAATACAACGCATGGGACAACAAAGTCAACTTACAGAAAGAACAAACGGACAGCAAGGTCGACAAGAAACACCAGCTGTTTTTTTACCACTAATAACATATTAAAGACTAATCGAGCAATCAACTTGAAAAATTACAAGGCATCACAGCAACCTACATCACCCAAAGGGCGAAAAATACCGCTTACAAACGGAAGTTAGGCAGGTTAAAATAAATATGCCCATGTGTGTACGTAGTTAGTACACATTTTTTTTACCCCTACAAACAGCATTTTACATTTTACCAACTACGTAAATCTGTAACACTGAAACCATATTTGGAAAATAGATTAACATACCGCACACAACAGCAAAGAGGGCAACTCGTCATACACTGACACCTGATGAAAAAGGGAGATTTTTACAAGCGGTAATACATATCATCAATCAAGGTTAAGCAAGGGGATTTGGGAAATTTAACAAGCACAAAGTAAATCTAGGTGTTATAAAACCGGCCCCGAAATCACATCGGAAACCAAATACGGAAGAAAACGCCATAGGAGATCCAAACATGATGACAACACCGAGACACGATATTTGATAACGGAGTTCAGCCGAGGCCTACATCTCCGGGGCACTGATTACGGGCGCTTCTCCCCGATCCAGCATATTACAGCGTATGAGAGTTACAATGACTCACGGTCGGTCGCTGCCGGTAGCTGCTCCCTCTCGCTATGCTAAGTCACCATGCGGTTACAACAGGCACGCTCCTCTATTTATGAGAGAACCTAGGATAGAGTCCGACTCTTACCCTAGTCCTAATACCTATTACAACTTCAAGTCCAAAACTGTAACCGACTACGTACACATATTCGATATAAACTCTAACAAACTCCACCTTGGCGAATATGCCATGCCAACCTGAATTTGTTACTTGCTCGAACCTCCGTGTACCCGGACTTGAGTTGGTCATTTTTCGCTGCTCAGGCCGAGCTGCCCCGACAAACCTCCATCAGGCTCACCGTAAACAAGAGACTCCCGCTATCCCGGTAACTTCTTCCTCTCGACTCCACCTGCAGCAGTGCTACACCTTCTCTCATATCACCATAGTTGTCTTGCCAAGCGAAATTGAATTCCTTTCTAGCTGTCACATCATAGACTCCCCGAAGACCATGTTCACCTCCATCTTCCGTCTTAAATTTGACTTGATCTAATCCATGGCCAGATAACCGATGTCATCACCAAATAGATAAATTGAACTTACTAGACATGAAGAGAACCTTTCTTGCTTGTTGTCTTATGAACTGAGCTAAAAAATCCAATATCCACGCTTCTCCGTATCTGTAGACTGAGTATCCGATAATTTGAGAAAATCACCGTTGCGTTGAATCATCTGAAGAACTTATTATCATAGAGCTTGCTCTTTCTCTTCAGTGATGCAGATTCCATATATCCCCATCATGCAAACCCGCAGATTCTGGATATACCCTGTATTGCCAAACAGACCGTTGACACCCTCAACGATTTTCCCCCGCTGTTACCCGGGATCTTCTTCACGCACCTTTGCCACACCCCTGCACCACCGCAGCCTTGCCTTCGAATCATAATGCAGAAGCCCTGATGCACAGTTATTTGCTGTCAATTCCAGCCACCTAGCCTCCGTGCTGATCTCCACGTCCATTGCGACTCCGAGTTGATAAACAACTCTGCAACCGTGTCGATCTCCACCAGCTACGCAAACTGCACATCCTCTGCAACCTGATTCCAATACCAATTTGCTGCTCCGTGCATGGACCTACACACAATATGCCCATGGACTTCCCTGCCGCATGCATGCACATATCCAGAGCCACCACGAAAACGAGCCTGCATGCACATGCATCCAATTAACTACTCCATGCATGTAACCATGCAATTAATTAATTGATGTCTTCATGCTTGACTTGTTCTTCGTGTCTGATTATGATCCATGGCAAAAAATCCAAACGGCTCCTATTGCTTGGTCCAATTTTATTGTGTTGCTCCTGTGTGCACCGCCACCGCCTCCTCTGACCGGAGCCGGCCCGACGAACTACGCCAGCACCTGCACGACGACTACACCAAGCCGTGGTCCTACCGCTCATAATTCGTTGCCCAAACCACCGCCGCCAAGAAATCGGGACCGATCTCTTCATCGCTTTGGTTGTTTGATTCGATTGCAATCTCTGCAATCCCGTGGATTCCTCTTGCTGCTTTACAGGGACAAATTGAGCCCGATTCTATTTCCAAATCGAATTCTCCTCCGATCCCCTTTCGTGTCTGACGCGGTATCCTTCTTGATCTCTTTTTGTTGTGTGTATTGAAGCCGAGCTCGTGCTCAACTCCTTTTCTACCACGGCCCCCTTCGAGTCGAGTCCTGCATGAACCCAAATCGGGTCTGCTACCACCAGCACCGCTTCTGTCTCCGTCGTCGGCTTGGCCTCGCACGTCGCTACGACCCTGACGTCCAAGCTTCACGTACCCCCAGCGATATCCTCGCTCCAAGAGCAAGCACACACAGGACATAGCATGACCACCGACATCGTCAATGACTTCCGCTGCCAATCTGCGTCGACCCTATCCTGTCCTCTGTAATCCATTGCATGTACGTCTCTAAGTAGCAATCCTCCATGCAGTACCTTGCCGTCAACACCTCCAAAACAGCCTCTAGGAACCATCCGCTCCGACTTCCGATTGAACGCCATCAATCTAGTCAAGAGCCGAAGCCGACAAGTCACATGCCGTCTTCCCAGCCGCCGAACGACCTGAGCGCTACGTCTAGCCGTCTCCCTGTCGAACGCAGCTCATCGAAAGGCCCAGGTCACCTCGCCCAGAGTGTTCGATTCCACCAACCGAGAACGCCAATCGCCTCCAGCTTCAATCAACCCCGAGCGTGTGGCCACACGTCTCCCTGTTGAGAGTAGCTCACCGGAAAGTTCGAGCCACCCACCCGAAGTGTCCGACCCATCGATTGGATCGCCAATCGCTTCCGCCGCCATCAACCCGAGCACCACGTTTAGTCATCTCCCTGTTGATTGCAGCCATCGAATGGTTCAGACAGCCACCTGAAGTGTCCGATTCCACCGATCAAAATTCCTTTGATCGCCGCCGTGCTCCACCTTGCGTCCATGTCCGTCCCTGGACACCCTGTGTAGCCGTCGCGGCGTGGAGCACCTCCCTCGTACCTCTACTATGGATCTCCCACAGGCTTTGGTACCACTTGTTATAAAACCGGCCCCGAAATCACATCGGAAACCAAACGCGGAAGAAAACGCTATAGGAGATCCAAACATGATGACGACACCGAGGCACGATATTTGATAACGGAGTTCAGCCGAGGCCTACATCTCCAGGGCACTGATTACGGGCACTCCTCCCCGATCCAGCATATTACAGCGCATCAGAGTTACAACGACTCACGGTCGGTCGCTGCCGGCAGCCGCTCCCTCTCGCTATGCTAAGTCACCATGCGGTTACAACAGGTACGCTTCTCTATTTATGAGAGAAACTAGGATAGAGTCCGACTCTTAGCCTAGTCCTAATACCTATTACAACTCTAAGTCCAAAACTGTAACTGACTACGTACACATATTCGACACAAACTCTAATACTAGGTAGGAAAAAGTAAACAGCAAATAAATTGAAAAGAGGGCCAAAACCTGCGTACCGTAGTGCTTGGTACCATGAAATACAAAAAAAAAAAACAAAGAATTCGGCAAGTAACGATGTACAGAGCGTATAGCCGTGCTGCTCCTTCTTCTCCATACACCCCCACAGTAAAATTTCCACCATCTCTCTCCATCGTGGAGCCATTGGAACCGGCATATTGGGGGCATCCCCCCGATCAAAATCTGTCCGGCGAGCAGGAACTCCCCGACGGCATCGGGATAGAGCGGCTGACGTGGACGCGGTTCAACACCTCCGACAGAGCGGGGACGGCGGCGTCCGTGCAGCACAACACCCACGCAGATCCCACAGAGCTACCCCTCATCCTAATCGCAATCCCCGGCCAGGAACGGGCAAATCCCATCCCCCATCGTCGGCACCTCCTCCGGTCAGCAAACACAACGGAAGGGAACACATCCAAGATCGAAGGAAAAAAAAGCAGTCACAACAGAGGGGAAAAGAGACTGAACCGAGTGATGAACAAATACAGCAAGAAAGAACAAAGAACAACACAACCCCAATGTGGACTAACCTCGACCGATTCAGGAAGGGAAGATGGGAAGCAGCAAGGGGCGCCGACAAAAGCAACAGGACAGGCGAGCTCGTACGAGGAAACCACCGGCGACGGGGAGACGACCAATCCGAAGGGCACAAGAAAGAAGAAAGGGTCAACGAGGGCCCCATACAGAGACGGCCGGCAGGGGAAAATCGCACCTCCATACCCAACACAAGAACAAACCACAAACACACCCCAAAAACAGAATTTTGCCTTCTTCACATTCAATTTACATAAAAGCTAAGGGCCTAAACAGAAAATCACAAAGACACAGAGTACAGAATAGATAGACCGATGTGAAATAATAGAACACACAAGTGGACCAAAACAAGAAATGGCAACATGCCACGCGCCATTCAACGCGCCAGCCAACCGGAAATAGCCGTCACTGTGACCGGCATCCAAACCCCAAATGCATGAACTAATTACCTGATCAACCGGCGTAATTAAGCAGGCAACCGGCGCACCGGCAAATCATAAACGCGCAGGTTAGGCCGAGGAGCAGAGAACAGTAAACGGAGACGTGTAAAAACAATCAGATAGCCAGAAAAAAACCAAAATCACGAGAAAAACGGTGGGGTTAGGGGAGCTATTGATTGATGATTTATGCCCCCTAATGTATAAACGTTGTTATATACATTTGTCCCATGAATATGGTATACATGATGAGGCCCCCTCTTTGTACTCTTCTGTAACAGTTTCAAGTTACTATATGGTATACTCCGTACATTATGTCGGTTATCATGTTGGCTTTGGCGTTTTTCCCGTCTCACGACATATGAGTACCAGATGTGTTATACTCGTGATAGAAATAGACTGATGCACATAACTAATAACACTGGCCGTTAACCCGTGTGTTATTTGGGCTATTACGATTGGTATAAAATAAATACTGAATTTTAACCATACATTGAACGCATTGGTTATTTTCTGAGTTACAACTGGTTTTTCCCATGCCCTAATTAGATCGATGAAACATGCAAGTACTAATTCCAAAATTTCAGAATAATAAATTGAGCTATGATATCCACCTGTATGTTTTGGTTTGACACATACTATCATAATAATCGACCTAATCGACAGACGGTCAAATCTTCCTATATCGTATTCCTAATGGACTCTACACTCTTATTTTCATATTTCTTATATTTTAATTCCGAACTTAAGTTATTTCCTGTATAGACTCTAGACTCTTCTCCTAATCTTCATTATTTTTTAATTTCGAATTTCAGTGTTTTCTAAATTGTAATTCTATGTGAACCCTAAACCATAAAATCTATTTTTTGCAGGCGGACCTATTAAGAGGCCACACACAAAAATAAGCATATTTTTTTTTGCAGACAGGCCTCTTTAGAAGCCGTATGTAAAAATGAATGTTGATTTTTGCAGACGTGACCAACTACGGTCTGTCTTGTCTTGTAGTAAAGTTCTAAAAGGACAATGAGTTGTATGGCCTCTCTTTTCGTATGCGGGTTCTTAAGTGGCCTACACGCAAAAATATTCATTATATTCTGCCTTTTTTTCTCCCCTTCTCTCTCTTCACCCACTTCAAATTTTTTTCACCTCCTCTCTTCTCTCTCTTCCACTCCCTTTTATTTTCACTCCTATCATGTCTCTCTTTCTCTTCTCTCCCCTCTCTCTCTTCCTTTCCTCTCCTCTCCTCTGAGCGTCTGGCGCACGGGTGGCGGCTGGCTCGGCACCGACCATGAGCAAGCGGTGGCTAGGAGCGGGCGGGCGGTGGCCGGCTCGGGAGCGGCGCTAACCCCATCCCCGCTCGGCACCACTGCCAACGAGGAGGAGGAGGAGGAGGCGGCCTAGAGCACCGCCGCATGGCCGGATTCCGGCGCTGGCGCCGCCACCACCACTGCATGCCAGAGTTTTGATTTTTGTTTTTGAGATTTTTATTTTTTCGGATTTATATTTTTTGCATGAGGAAGACATAAGCACCCGCAAGTGAAAATTGAATTTTCGCGTGCGTGTGTCACCCGCACGCAAGAATCCTGTTTTTTGCAGACACTTCCGGGCAGACTGGCCAGAGTTTCACATGCAAAAATCCCTTTTTTGCCTTCTGGAAAGATTGTTTCTGTACTTGTGGAAGATTTGACAAATCTAATAGCGTTTTCTATTCTTCATGAAAAATTAAGTTCAATTAACTTCGAAAATGCTCAATTCTAGAAACCATCTTGACCCATCATTAATAATTCCACTATTAATTACTGTAAAAGATACAACAAGCTTGCTCAACACAGTACATTATTGATCGATCAATGGCCAATTACCAAACAAACCATTTTTTATAGCAAACAAACGTTATTACAAACTTAAATCCCATCCCACCGACAACTAACAAGCAGAAACCCTCTCCCTCTAAAAAGAAAAGGAGAAATAAAGCATATGAGTCGAAGATTAATTATGAGACGCAATTAATGAGAAAACGAGTAGATGAAACGGACACGAAGCATGGATATATAGTTAGCTATATAGCGGGCTAGCTAGCTAGTCGATGTAGTACATGGGTTAGGGAACTTAAAGGTGCGGCAAGCCGGCAACCCTCCGCGATGAGCGACGAAATATAGTTCCACTGGTCATCGATGTTGCCTACGATGATGTATCCGTCATTCACCAGCTTCTGCCGCTCGCATGTCTTGAACGCTAGCGTCGAGGTCTCTAGCCCTTCTGGTTGGAGCACAAGCTTTCCCAAATTGCAGTAGCCCTGCTGGAGAAGGTTGTTGGTGGTGAGCTCCCTCTGGTCGTCGTCAGTACGGTCACTCAGGAACAGTGGCTTGATGCCGAGCTGTAGCGGCTGTTGGTACAGCCTCAGCGTCTCCTCACTGGAGAATGCCTTTTCTCTCCCAATTAGAAACTCTTTTTGTAGTCCCGGATTATAAATTAGGAGAAGAAATTCGGGATTAAAGATAGCGGTTTAAATACCCGGGAATAAAGATGCATCTCTACTCTCGGTTGGTGTTACCAACCAGGACTAGAGATATTTTATCTTTTTTTATATACTCGTGAATCATTGTTTTTAGCTATTTGCACTTGTTTTTCAACCAAACTCATCCACAGATCATCTCCCGACATCCCAAATCATTCGTAACAACAAAATCATCATCCACAATTTCAAATCATCCACAACAACATATATAGTCAACAAAAATATCATCCACAAATTAAGAGGGAAAAAAGGAAAAAAAAACATCCGGCGTGCGCCCGGCCGCCTGCCGCCCGGTGGCCGTCGCTCGCCACGCGCCCATCTGCGCCGCCGCCCACCTCCGCGCGCCCCTCCGTGCCGTCCGCCACCCGTTGCGCGGTCCTTCATGCCGCTGCCCGCGGCGCCTCCCTCAGCCGCTCGCTCACCTCTACCGCAAGCAGGCAGAAGAACACGACTTAGTAGGAATAAGGATAAGAAAATAGAGAGAAAAGAGAGAGGATACGAAAAGAAAGGAGGAGGACAAGGAAAGAGTGGTTGCTAGAGGATAAGTGCGAGGGATTATATACTATGCGCTGATTTTTAGTCCCGGTTGGTGTTTCCAACCGGGAATAAAAAGAGTAGAGGAGCAGACACTTTTCAACCGGGACTAAAGATCATAAAAAGGCTATGGACTTTTCAACCGGGGCTAAAGATGATTTTTAGTCTCGGTTCTTTTTGGAACCGGGGATGGTTTTCGGCTGACCTAGCAAAAATCAGTTCTCTAGTAGTGCCTGCAGAGCGGGCACACCTCTTGCACGTATTGGAGGTATAGTTAGCCGAAAGGCTCGAGGCTCAATGGTCTGGTCCATGGCACGAAGTTTTGGTCCGTCCTAGGCATGGCACAACCCGACCGTTGGGCCGTGCTTGGGCCTCTGCATCGGCATGGCGGGCCGGCCCGGCACGGTCTAAAGATTTAGGAGGCAAAATCGATAAGGGAGCCAAAATAGACTTATTCCAGTCATTCAAGGCACCGCCAAAGAGTTGTGGGATGCAAAATAGACTTAGTATAGCTTTATATATAAGACACAACCCAATGAGTTGAGGGACGCAAAATAAAAATTTTTCTAAGAAGGAGCACGGTGGCTTTCGTGCCTTCGGGCTAGCGGGACACGGCTCGAATCTTATTGGGCCGTGCCTGGGTTGTTGGTGCAGCAAGTAGGCGGGCATGTAGGTCGGTTGTTCGACTAATCTCGGATCCGGCTTGATCATGGCCGGGCCGTGCTGGGCTAGGCGGCTCGTTTGGTCATCTATAACTGGAGGCAGTTTACATTGTTGAATGGTTAAGTCCTGCAAATCAAGGGAGTTAGATTTTAAAGAATCATAGTAGCCAATCCATATTGTATATTGTATTATTATTGATATTAGAGATTAAAATTTTAGGTATATATCACCAACTATGTTGGTCATATTTGGAATTATAGCGCTTAAGATTAAGGAAAGTACACGTTGTGATTTTTGCCTTACTAGGCCCCCGTGTCGCCCCGCTCCAGGGCAACACGGGCGGCGACGCCACAAACCCCGCCGCCACCCCTTCCCCCTCTCCTCCTCCGCCTCACCACCACCGACAAAGCTAAGCGACATCAAGGACAACAAATGTGGGGCCTCTCCCTTCGCTCCAGCCACAGCGGTTGGGGCAACACCAAGATCTCAGCTGGAGGGGGGTGGCGACCGTCGGCGCTAGTTCTGGCACCGACGAGGCCGGTCGCAGTGGATTCGGCCCACCCGTACCCAGATCGGGCAACGGAGGCGCCGACGGCGCCGCTTCTGGCTTGAGGAAGAGGCCACGGCGGATCTGGGGAGGCAAGTCCGACCCCCTGCGGCCAAACGGGAACGAGATTGATAGCACGGTGGCAAAGTCGGTGGCGTGCGTGGCCCTAGAGTCACGTGCTCGCGCGGGAGGCGCTAGGCGGCGTAGACGCGGCCGGCGGGCCTGGGCGGCTGGAGGAGGAGGGCAATTTTCTTATATTATTAACATGTATATATTATAGATGTTATAGTGCAATTTTTGAACACCCTCCCTTAAAATCGTGGGCCCGCCACACCTCAGGCCAACCACCATGGATGCATATGCACCAAGGAATGGATGCAAGCAATGCCCTACCTAGAGTGTCAAGTTAGTTCATTTTACGTACTGATACCATCAAGAACATATGGACCAACTATAAGGTGTAGTGTCCCATGCATACAGAAAACAAATTTACTACTCCCTCCGTTTCGAAATGTTTGACACCGTTAACTTTTTAGCACATGTTTGACTGTTCGTCTTATTCAAAAACTTTTGTGAGATATGTAAAATTATATGCCTACATAAAAATATATTTAACAACGAATCAAATGATAGGAAAAGAATTAATAATTAATTAAATTTTTTAAATAAGACGAATGATCAAACATATGATAAAAAGTCAACGGCGTCAATCATTTCGAAACGGAGGAGTATTCAACAATAATCTGTGCAAGCTCATGGTTGCTTGTGAACAGCGAAAATAGGACGCTTCGTAGGATCGATCTGAGGTGTTTGTTTTCAATATTAACTAGCGTATATAGTCACACGTTCGCCTGACTTTAACCTCCCTCTATACTGAATGTGTTTTTACATATTATTTGTGGTTTATAAACATATAATGAGGATTCATTTGAATTTATTTTAAAATTATTTATATGTAAATAAAGATCACGGATAGTACTGCGAGGATATGACTAGGGTTTATATTTATCTTCTCCATTATATTTTCTCTCTCCCTATCCGCTCAACCATAACCATATCTGCGAAGATATCTTTTTCTCATGTACTTGAGCCACCGCACGCGCTTCTTCACCAAATTACCAATCAGCATCTCCATGGTTGCATGACCCCTTTATCTTCATATTATATTCTATTCATTCTCATTTTCGGCAAATTATGTTTTTACATACTTGAATAGGTGTTAAGAAAATGTACTATTTGGCAGGAAATCTAAGTATAACACAAATTGATTGTCCTGATATGTAATAAATAAATATTATCACGGAAATAAATATTTTACAATGATTATGCTAAACTTGTGAAACTACCCTAAGAAACAGACTATAAAATTTTAGGTGATCTTATCATTTATTTTTTAAAAAATGATAAACAAGAAACCAGGAGACATCCTGTTGAGAGATAAAAATCCATCTCCCTTATTATTTCTCTTATAATGATATATTCAGTCACATAATGGATGTCTTCTAGCGGAACTATTGAACTCCCTCGGGGGTACGACCCTCCTTTGTTGCATGCAGTCCAAGTGATTACAAAACATTTTTGAAGATGGAAAACATAGATGGCTGTGTTACATATTCGTGGAAAATTTTAAAAAATACATCACATCAGGCAAGAAAGTAAAGTTCAGTTAAACTCGTAGTTGGATTGTTACTTTTATTTGTCGATGTATAGTTTAAATTTGTTGATTAATTTTTATCCTTCATTTTTATGGAGGAATGTACGTAAGTGGCAATACTATATATATCCTCACATGTTTGTGAATGGACATATATATCATGAACGATTATTTTATCTTCTTTTGTTCTTAATTTTTTATAATTCCTGCAACAACATAATCGTAGTCTTTAAGGTCTTGAAATCGACTTTCTATCTCCAAAATGTGATCAAATCCCAAAAAGAGTGGATTTTAAATTACCATTTTAATATCTGGCTAATTACTAACCCAATCTGGAATTTCCTTTGGGCCTTGTTCGGTTTGGAGGGGGTTGAAGGGAATTGGAAGGGTTTGAGGGGGAATAATTTCACACTATAATAGATGTGGAATAAATCCCCTTTAATCCCCCTCTTGGGATTAACCGAGCATGGCCCTGGTGAAAACTTTTCTTGTGGGCTAGCAAAACTGCCGAGGAAATTGCTGTTTCCTTAACGGTGCTAAGCAAACTGGCAATAAATTGTACTGTATATTTATTGAGGAGTGACTGCAAGTATATGGTAGTTTTCTCGGGTGTTTCACTGAATCAGCAAATTAAGAAATTGCCTTTTATTGCGCTTTATTCGAAACCACCAACAATCCTTTTCTAGATGGTGCTAAGTAAAGTGGCAATAAATTGTACTGTATATTTATAGAGGAGTGACTGCAAGTACATGGTAGTTTTCTCGGGTGTTTCACTGAATCGGCAAATTAAGAAATTGCGCCTTTTATTGCGCTTTATTCTAAACCACCAACAATCCTTTTCTAGACGGTTTTGGTACTTCCTTGGTGGTTTTGTAGCACTCAAGAAATTTCCTGATGCTGGTAATTCAGTCAGGCCATCTCGAATAAAACTAAAAATTCTAGAGAGAGAGATAAGTTAATTTGTTACTATTTTTGAAGATTTGACAACTCCAATCACTTTTCTGTTTATGTATAAAAAACTAAACTCAAAGAACCTCGAATATGTTGAATGCAACTCTATTAGAAAAACCATTTTTTCCGACGATGACATTTTTTTTTTAGCCAGGTAGATCTCTCGGAGCTAAATGGCCGCCTACGAAAATGACAACCGGGGTCCGAGATCGCCGTCCGCCTGCGAAAATATATTTTCCCATGCAGGCGGTACCTTAAGAGGTCTGCATGCAAAAATATTGAGCACCATAAAAATAGTCACCTACGTAGCCAAAAATCGTTAAGTCCCGCCCCTCCCACGAGTCTTTTACCCCTATACCATTAAAAAAGTTGCTGCTTATCTGTGTGCCACAAAAAAGTTTGGAGTCACCTGTATGCCATGAGAAAAACTTTCACTGACCCGTGTGCCATTCCGTCCACCTTCTGTTAGAACTTAACGGTTCCATAGCTCTGACATGTGGGACCCATGTATGAAAATGACTAATTTGCCCCTAAAGGATTTTCAGCTCTATTCTCCTCTTCTGCTATCTCCCGTGAGTGCCTGCTCTCTCCCTGTTGCGCCGCACGCCGCCGCACCCTAACCCTAGCCGCACGCCGCCGCCTCGCCGGAGCCGTCACCGCCGGAAGAAGATGGCCCGGTCGTGCGATGCCATGGAGAGGGCGCGTGCGGTGGCTGGGGAGAGCGGCAAGTGGTGGGCGCTGCTGCTGGGGTGGTCGGGGAAGGCCGACTACATCGAGGCGCCAACGCCGGCGAAGGAGAAGGCGCGGGAGCTGCGTGCGAGGATGGCGGAGACGGAGAGCTTCCACGACGCCATGTACCACTCCGCCATCGCCTCCCGCCTCGCCTACTCCGCCTAGGCGCGCCGCCGCCTCCGCCGGAGGAGGAGGAGGAGGGAGATGAGTCCAACTCGCCGCCGCCGCCGGGGGTGGCATCGCCGCGACGGCGTGTATATAAAACCCGGGTGGGATTCGTCTCGTTGCTCTAGCTGCTGTTGTTGCGGAGGAAATTTAGAAGGGATCTGGTTTTTTTAGAATTGATCCCTTGCATCCATCCATCTACTTTGCCTTTTCATTTTCTTCCGAGATGTAATCTGGATCTGAGATCGAGATCTACCCGCTTGTGGTGGACTATGATGCATCAGATCCATTAGGTTTGATATGAACTTGTTGCTATGGATGCAATGGTCATGTATGGTTTGATATGAACTTGTCGCTATGGGTGCAATGGTCATGCCCTTGTTTTTTCCTTGTGATATGTCGTTATTTGTTGGTATGCAATGGTCATGCACCTGTTTTTTCCTTTTCAAAAAAATCATTTCCGATTTTTCCTTATTTTTTCCACCATTTTCTAATTTTTCCCACATTTTCCTAATTTTCCCCGGAATTTTAATCATTTTTAAAATTTATTCTCACTTTTTCTGATTTTTTGCCTTTTTTAATATTATTTTCCATTTTTTCTGATTTTTTAACGCCTTTTCCAAATTATTTTTAATTTTTCTGATTTTTTAAACCCATTATTGTACACAAGGGCAAAACTGTCTTTATATAGCCCCTAACACCTCTGTTATGTATCCATCCATCCAAAATGGCACACGGGTCAACGAAAGTTGGGCTCATGGCATACAGGTAACTCCAAACTTTTTTGTGGCACACAGGTAAGCAACAACTTTCCTAATGGCACAGGGGTAAAAGACTCCCCCTCCCACCTCTCCCTCACTCTCCTCAGCATGTATCCTCTTCTCCTTTCCCCAGCGGCAGCGGCGGGTGACGTCGGCTCCTCCCCTTTGGATCTGGCCGGAGGTAGGTTGTAGCACTCGGCGGTAGAGAGGAGGGGCGGCGCGGTGCCGGCGGCGGGTGGCGTCGGCTCTTCCCCACCGGTCCGGGGGTAGGTCGGCAGCGCCCAGTGGTAGGGAGGTGGAGGGGCAGCGCAACGGTTGCGGGCGGCATCGGCTCATCCCCTCCGGATCTTGCGGCAGGTGGCTTCCGGCTCCACCTCTCCGGATCTTGCGGTGGGCAAGGTCCAGTTCCTCTCCTCCGGATCTTCTCCCTCTCCTTGGCCAGAGGTTTGGTTGGTAGAGCGACGGCATCCTGGAGCATCCGCCAGGCGGTAGGGGGAAGGAGGGGCGGTGGCGGAAGCTCACGTGGCGGCTCCCCTCTCCTCCCTTTCCTAGATCCTCGCTCCGGTGGCTTGGCGCGGTAGCGGTGACTGCTTGCTCCACCGACAACGGCCATCTGCGATGATGGTGTGATGGATTTGTTTTGTTTGTGAATTTATGATGCTTCCGTGTGGATTCGATTTGATTTTGGAGATGGGGGATTGGATTAGATTGGATGGGAATTGGGAATTGGGAAATGGGAAATAGGAAGCTGCGGCTGGCCAAAACGGCATCAGCTGCAATTTTTTTTAGCATAACAAAATCTCTTCGCAGGCGGATCAGTTGCCCGCCTAGGAAAATCATGGTTTTTACGGGCGTTGAGGTACAGACGTCATTGCTGTCCGCTTGTGAAATACGTTTTGTCCGCCTGCAAAATACCTTTTTTTTTAAGTAGTGCAAGACATCATATTGGCCCATCAGTTCCATTATTAATTCTGTAAAAATACAACAAGCTTGCTCAACACAGTACATTGACCAATCAATGGCCAACTGCCAAACAAGCGTTATTACAAATTCAATTTTCATCTCACGAAAAATTAACAAACATATCAAACATATGCACGCGTCAAAGATTAATTACTAGATGCAAATTCATGACAAAAAACGAGTAGATGAAACAGACACAAACAAGGTATATATCCATGGATAGCTAGCTAGCTAGTCGACATAGTACATGGGGTTGGGGAACTTAAAGGTGCGGCAACCATCCGGCGAGCGGCGGATGTCGTTCCACTGGTCGCCAATGTTGCCGACGATGATGTAGCCATCATTCACCAGCTTCTGTCGTTCGCAGGTCTTGAACGCCAACGTCGAGGTCTGAAGCCTAACCGGCTGCAGCACAAGCTTCTCCCAATTGCAGTAGCCCTGCTTAATAAGGTTGTTGGTTGTGACCGTCCTCTGGTCCTCGGTGCGGTCTGTCAGGAACACCGGCTTTATACCAAGCTGGAGTAACCGTCGGTAAAGCCGCAGTGTACTCTGCAGTGCTGGCGCGCTTCCCTGCACCACGTACTTGAGGAAGCTCTGGTTGTCGAACGGTTGAACTCTGCAAATTAATCAAGGGGGATCAGTTAAGGTCACCAATCCGTATGCTGTATATGTTGGCAGTTATTATTGATACTCCATTGGGTATTCTAAATGTATGCATTTTCTTCAATTCAATTTTGTACACGAAGAAAGCATTTTTTACGACATTGAATATTCCATTCCACTGAAATCCAGGCGTTTTTAGTTAAAGTACTTATCAGAGGAACACTGAAAAAAGTTAAAATTGAAATTTTCACTTACGAGATGACTAAAAGAGAATGTTTCCTCCTATCCTTTTTTTTAAACAACTTATATTTAGGACATGAGCTATTAGCTAGAGAAAAAAAGATTTAACTATATATGTTCCAATTACATTGGTCATTTTTTATAATTATAGCGCTTTACATTAAAAGAAGAGTCTAGATCAATTACAATCTCGCTAATTATTAATTTTCAGTTGAAATTAAAGTAATACAATTCTAAGAATAAGAGCGCAATGTTGGTACAATCAATATATATTCGCTCCGAAGTCAGAAATTATTAAACTTTAGGAAAACTAAAACTAAAGAGTCTATATGGTACAAACTATTGAATAATCCATCATACTTTAATATGATATTTTGTTCAATATAATTTTTTTTGCTACGATCTATGGTCATCAGTAAAATCTTTTTGACTACTAACGTGAGTATTTATTTAGTCGAACCAATTTTGATTAAAATTATTGTTTAGTTTCTAAGGCGTTTTTTTTTTGTTCATTTTTGCCGCTAGCTGATCATTTTTGCAATCCTAGTTCTAGATTGTCATTTTTTCAAGATGGTTGACTGTTAAATGTTGAGTATGGATTTGGCTTTTGATGAATGGAATTCCTAGCTAGTATGCATGAGCTAGCTAGTGTACATGTTTGTATATATACTTACCCGTAGCCATGGTTGGCTTGGTAGGGCACGGTGGAGAGGGCGGTGTCGTCGACGTCGAACACCCAGATCTCCTTGCCGGTGCCGGAGAGCTTGAGGCTCTCGGCGTAGGCGATGGCCTCGTTGATCACCACGTCGGCGTCGCGGCCGTACCGCTCGCCGGTGATGTAGTCGGCGACGTACTTGGCGCACGGCGGCGGCACCGTCTTCCACCCGATGATGTTCCGCGCCTCCACGGCCGTCCTCAGGCTGCCGCAGTACGGCGGCGGCGGCGGCGCCGCCTCCTGGCAGGTGGTGTGGCAGAGGCAGAAGCCCGCCACCGTGAGCAGGAGGAGCAACCTCGCCGTCGTCGTCGCCATTATTGGCCGGCGCATGCAGTGTGAGCTCCAGAAATTGCAGTGAGAGTATTGAAGAGGTTGTGTGTGAGCTGCAGCGAATGAGGCCTTTGGGATTTATATAAACAGAGGAGACGAGAGCTGCGTTGATTGGTCGTCGACGACTCACATCAAATTATTCACAGGCCAAACGTCGAGGTCAGCATTTCCTCGGTGTCCGTGTCGTTAAACTCTGTATTCCCTCCATCCCAAAATATAATATATAACCACTTTTTTTAATGTCTCATAATATAAAACACACATACATACATTAACTAGCATCTCTTGGTTCTATAAAATTGATTTGTTTTAAATCTTATATTATCAAACCTTCCAATCACATTGTTTGCATGTATCAAGGTGATCTAACTAAGAAGATGATTAAATGTTTTCTTTATTTTTTTTTTGAGTGGTTATGCCTTATATTTTAGGATGGAGGGAGTAGTATATTCTCCATGCGTATGCATCGTGGTCATTGTTAGTAGAAGGAAAAAAAATGTACGGTGCAAATCACATATATAGCGAAAACTTGAAAACTATCGTTGGATAAAAGTACATTTGATATTTATCCACATTATCCAGAGTAAAAAATTATTTCTGAATTAACCATAAGTAAAAATTTTACTGCTCTTGATAACATGGATAAATCTTAAATCTTCATTTTTTTAATTCAATGATTGTTTTTAGGTTTTCATTACATATATGGTTTGCACTTTACATTTCTCATGTTAGAAATAATTAATGTTGTTGTTGCAGCTACATGCATTGGTGTATAAGCAATAGAATTAAGGCCAACATGCATATGCATGTACGGGACCGTCGTCCTCTGCATGCAAGAGTGGGAACCCTGCGTACGTCGTTAGGGAGCAGTCCAACTGTCCAAATAGTTGGCGATTGCATAGATTAGTTGTACGTACTACTATAGTACACACAACATTTTCACAGTAACCTGTTTATACGGGCGTTTCTAGACTTGCCTCTATCTACGCAATAATATAGTGGCTTATAGAAAATAGGTATTTTTACATACACATAACTTGGACGTGGAGCCGTAAGGGAGAAAATATAATGCATTTGGTTGATTGACCCAGTGAATATAGAAGAAAAGAAAAGAAGAAGACACATTAGCTTTGTCATGTTGTTCGATCGAACTCTCTTCGTTTTAAATTGCAAGACGATTTAGTATTATTCAAAATGAAATATTCATTACTTTGACCATCAATATATTTATAAATTCACATACTTCATCAATATGTGAACTATATAATAGCATTTCTGATGGTGAATCGAAAAATATAAATTGTATAATATTAAACTATATATATTTTTAAAAAAAATCAACAGTGAAATAGTAATGTTTGAGTTAATTAGGATAAAGCTAGCTAAATCGTAGTACTACGTATGACTGGTAATTTATAAAGGGTGGAGTAAGTTTATTATGTTTAAAGATGTGTCGGTGTCGACGCCAGCAGCATGCTAATTAAGCTTAACTGCTTAAGCTATACGGTCACGTACTTAGCTTCTCGATCTCCCTCTTTTCTTTCCCCACGAAATTCTACCATGGACATTAGCTCATCAGCATCACCATTAATCGCTAGCCAATTAGCCGATAGGTTCCTGGCCCAGAACGTACGTAGCTTCTTATCATTTTGAATGCCTAAATGAAAGGAGCATGCTAGACATATATAGCGTGTTAATGGCGTTGGTTAAGCATGGGGCCAATGACGATCTTAGTTTTGAACAAGAGCAGTGTGAGAGATCTGATGGACTTAATGGCGCATAAATGCGAATTATAGAAAGCAGAGCGTGGACGTAGCTCAGCTGTATATGGTACCTTGTAGTACTGTAGTATTACGTGGTAGCTACTGAAGACTTTTAGAGCAAGTTTAATAGTATAGCCAACTACTAGCTCCAATTTATATATAGCCAATCTAATAGTTCATTTATACAATAGTTACATGGTACACTATTAATATCTGGTCCCACCTGTCATATACACACTGCGTCTTGGAGTCCGTGCTGTAACTGGCTACAAATCTGTAGCCCGCTGTCATTCTCTCTCCTTATTTACCTTCTTAAAATATGTTTACAGCTGGTTTATAGCCTGCTATTGTATCTGCTTTTATCTTAGTACATATAACTAATTAAGTTCCAGGTTCTACAATAACCAAGTAGTCCACTGGGCAATACATGCATGCATGCATGCATGCATATGCTTGCTTGCATTAGAAGGCATTTCCAACGATATATAGACGCTAGCAGCAATGTGTTCATCTCTGATTCCACCTCTCACATGAACATATTCATGAAACTATGTATGTACCTAGCAGTGGTTGATGCAGGATTTTGATGATGGGATACAAAGTTAATGAGGCATTATCTCAAATTAAGAAAAATAAACTTCATGAAAGTGGAAATGGAGTTGATGGCATTTTGTTTTGAGGTCACTTAGATGTAAAAAGGAGAAATTTTATGGTACTTAATATAATTTTACAGTGAAATTTTAATACCTTGAGATACCTGTTACCAAGTTTTATATTAGAAAACACGATACCTACTTACACATTATAAGGACGGTAAAATTAAAGAATTGCCATATAACTTCTCACATTTATTTGGAAGCTAACCTTGCAGTTGTCAACATTTCTATTTCAGCTCTTTGGTCGTGTCAAATATAATATAAAACAAAAGGTATTTTACTGGTGAGATTGTAAAGTGAATTTGTGAGGGCAGAGAAATCCTTGGTTCGAGTCTTATAAACCATATGCAGTATACACTACTACAGAAATGGTGATAAGTGCCGGTTAAATATTAGGAACCTGTTATAGGTACTAAAATTTTCAACCAACACCCAGCAGGGGGAATCTTTGAGGACTTAAAGGTGCCGGTTTAGGAACCGACACCTTTAATGTTGTAGGAATGCAAAAAAAAAAAAAAGCCGACTCGATTCATTGGCTCGAATTAAGCCGATCAACACATAAACCCCACTTCTGAGCCCAAAAATTTCTCAAATTCTTCTTAATCAATCACAAATTATTTTTCAACATTCAAATCACAGAGTGAATAACAAATCTTATCACTAGTGGATCCATGAGCTCGCCGTGGTGGATCTGGTGCCCCAAGCTCGTGGAGGCCGGATCAGGCCACTCCTGAGCTCATGGCGACGGATCCGCCGGTCTGGAAATATGTTAAATGTTTATATTGTTGGACAGTGGGAGTAATATTATTTCTATCTTGAGTTTGTTGTGTATGTCACGATGAATTCTATCCATATAGTATATTTTCCTAATATTTCTATCTTAAATTTTTCCTATGTTAATTCCATCCAAAAAAATGTTAATTCCATCGAATTAAGTGCTATAACAGGCGGGTGAAGCATCATCCATCCATTACAGGTACTAAATCATTCATTCTGAGGGCCATAAAATTAGGGACTGATACTACCAGAAACCAGATAACTTCTGACAGCCACAAGCAAAATCAAGAACGGAATGACCAGCATATATTTCCCATGCATGTAGCCAAAAACACTGTAAAATTACTACTTACTAATTAAAGGGTAGAAAATATAATAGGGACATATGCTCACGGCTCATACGTGCCAGTTTAATTAAAACCGGATCATATGCGATTTTTCCCGCCCTTCCGACCCAACATACATGTATAAAATTAAGCCATTATAACCTCTTATAAATACTGGACAAATAATATTTGTGCCAGTTTTTTTTAGTAAATTGATACATTTATACATGAGATATATATATGTGCTGTTTTTTTTATTGACGACTCTGTCCATTCTTTGTCACTCACTTAATCACTCACTCATTCTCTCTCGGAATCCATCTCACCGCCTCATTCTCTTGTCTCGCCCCCTCATTCTCTCCAGAGGAGACAAGGGAGTATCTCTCCCCACCACTGCCACCTTAGGGCCTCCTCTCATATTCATCGCCGTTGCCGCCCTCCTCCTCTCCGCCGCTACCACATGCAGCCCCTCCTCTAGGCCAGCGGATCTACCCAAATGAGACCAGGGGCGGCTAGATCCAACGCCGCAAGCAATTATATCATTGTTTCATTTTTACTGATTGTAAGCTGCATCCAAAAAATAATTTGTGAATACAGATTTTATATATGTGTTCATAGCATTTTAAAAGCAAATGCTGGAAATTAAATTGTGAGAAAAATTTCCTAAATTAAGTCTAAATTTAAGTTTTGTAATTTAAATTTTGGTTGCTGTTTAATTTATAAACTGAATTGTAAACTATGGGATTGGTCCACCATCTTTATATACGATTATATTGAAAGGGTGCTCAACACGGGAAACTTTTTTTATCCCTTAAGGGTATGAGCCTTCATTCGTTGCAAGCAGTCTATAAGTAATAAAAGTTATTTCAAAGAAAATAGAGACGGACATACAGATGATTGTGTATCTGGAGAAATATCGGACTATTGGTTCATCAGTCAGATTCGTTATGTTCCTTCGATTATTACTTTTATTTCTTCATGTGTAGTTTGTAGATCAAATTTGGTTTTGCATGTTTATGGAACAATAGTAATCTATCCTCAGATGTTTGTGGAAGGACATGTCAATTGTGACAAAAATAGTCTGTCTAGCTTATCTATTGTTTTCATATTTATTAGGAGTTCCTTAATTTGACATTTAGACAAACATACAAAATGTGACAAAATCCTAATGTAGGGCCGACTAGAATAAATTAAAATTTGGAAAGAGAGACCAGTTATATTTTTATCCTTTTTTGAAGACCTGACCAAACTCTCATCACTTTCTCTCCTTCCGTTATATGAAAAGACAAATTCAACCAATAATGTAATAAAATGTTTGATACATTAATTTCCATTACTAAGTACTGTAACTCAAAAATAAATCCAGTCTACTACATATGGAACAAGGTTCAATAGTGTAAGACATCATCTTGAACTATCAAGTTCATTATTAATTACTTTAATAAATACAACCAGCTTTCTGTACACTGTACATTGATCAATAAATGGCCAACTGCCAAACAAGAGTTATTACAAATTTAAATCTCATCTCATAAAAAACGAGTAACATGGAAATCAAGCACATGCGTCAAAAATTAACTATATACTAGAAACAATTCATGCAATGAAATTAAATAGATCAAAACATTCACCAAATATAAATGGATTCATCCATAGATAGCTAGCTAAGCTAGCAATGTTACCGGCAATAAGCTAGCTAGGCGATCGACCGAGTACATGGGGTTGTGGAACTTGAAGGTGCAGTACAAACCTTGAGCAAGCTTGTGAAACATATGTAAGTTTAATTTGACTATATAGTACAAAATGATAAATAAAAGATTAATATAAATGTCAAACGCAACTATCGTTACCGACATCATTACCAGAACAAAAATACCAATCCCATTATTTAGTCCTATGAAACTATATATATACACACTTCAAGTCTTTGTTCAACCTCTCAGTTATGGAATTATTTGGTTCCAGTCAATATGGTTTCCGTTTCCATGTAGTATTTCTAGTTTGCGCATGAGAGCTGACACATCTGGCGCACGAGACACAAGGATAAAGCCTATGGCGTTGTTCGAGTCTAATCTGGTGTGGTGCGGTCAGTCTAGTGCGTGGGACCACATGTTGCTAGAGTTGTAAAGCGTATGTCCTGGCTCGATGTCGGAAGAAAGCCTATCTCTATCTCTATCTCTACTATTATAAAAATTAAAGGTGTTTTTCTGGTACTTTGGTACGTCATCCGTATGTGAATCGGTTTTTAAATTCGTTCGCTTTTGGAAATAAATTTCCGTATTTGAGTCAGGCTTTAAGTTCGTTCGCTTTTGGAAATACAGAAGAAGTTGTAAAAGAAATCTCTTTAAAAAAACTTACATGCTAATTTGAGATGATCGCACTCTTAATTACAACTCATGATTTTTTGAAAAAGATATATATCCAAGCGAATTCCCACAGTGAATTCCATCTTAACTAAACTGTATAACAATAATAAGATTGAAATAACCTTCACCAGTTGCAACGCACGGGCATTTGTTCTAGTTATATTGAAGGATGAAAATTATTACACATACAACTATTACGTATGACTTGTGTCCAACTAGGACTTAGCTATTTCTTGCCTTGGCCCACATGCAGAGAAGTTGCTCGCATGGAGAGAATTGATTGGCAGATGAGGATGGGTCGGACGGGAGTCACGATCTGGTCGGATCACTACTACAAAAACCCTCATAGAGATCGGCTCATAGGTGCCGGTTTATTTAAAACCGGCACCTATAGACAATTTCTCACCTCCCTGTGATGGAAAAATATAGAACCAACACCTTTAAACACTATAGGTGTCGGTTCTAGCGAAAAAAGGGCACATATATTATAGGTGCCGGTTTTTTGAAAGAACCGGCACATATAGCTTAAGCCGAGCCGAGCCATCAGCGGCTCAGCAGCACCACACGGTCCACACCCACCAAACATCCTTATCTAGTCGTCCACACCACACAGTCCTTATCTACACATCGATCCCATCCCTTCTCGCGTCTCTCTCTCTCTCCCCTCTCTCTCTCTCTCGCATCGCTCTCCCTCCCATGGCCGGGCGCTGGCTGGCAGAGGTGGCGGCGGCGGGCACCCCTCCCATGGCCGGCGGCTGGCTGGCAGAGGTGGCGGCAGCGGCGGCGGCTGCACCCTCCCCTCTGCCAGATCCAGCGGGAGGGGAGGCGGCAAGCTCCTCTCCGCTAGATCCGGCGCCAGGGGAGCTAGTGGGGAGGCGGCGGGCTCCCGCCTGCCAGAGGCGGCGGCGGCGCAACTTGGCGGCGGCAGCGGCCGCACCCTCCCCATGTGGCGATGACGGCGACCGTGGAGGACAGCGGTGGCACGGGCTCTTTTTTGAAGAAACCCCTGTGGCATGTGTTCTTGAGTTTCTCTTTTTGATTTCTTGTTGAGTTCTAGTCCTAAACTTGAGTTCTTAATGATTTGTACTATTCGCTAGTTCTTGGTGACCTAGATCTTGATGAATATACTAGTTTGTTGTTGAGTTTATCTCGGATCCGAGAGGTGGTGATGAAGGGGAGTAGGGATGGGCTCGAGGGAGGAACGGCGGTGGAGTGTGGATGGTGAGTTCAGCTCGATTCGAGCCGGCTCGCTCTTTTTTTTTTTGGCTCAAGCAAAGCTAAAGGTGCCGGTTCTATTTTGGCATGGGTGTCGGTTTTTCTTATTGGTCCCGACCAATAGGTAGCCGATTTCCAACCGGCACCTATGGCGGTTTCTGTACCAGTGGATGTATATCAGTACTCTTGAAGGATTTAAGGCACCAACAATAGACCAAGAACAGAACTGCTACCTAAGCGCTTAGGTATATAAGGAAAGAAAAGTCCAATGCCATATTCCATCCATCTAGCTAATTAATTAATTAGTGTTAATAGGTGGGCGAAGCACATCCTATTACACACACAAGTCGTTAAAACATTCATTAGAGCACCCGCAAAGATAAAGTAAGGTGCTATCTATAAAACATGTACATCTCAGCAATAGACTAGATTAATAGTAAACCACTTCAATGGTATGTCTACATGGGTATCTATAGCTCTCTAATCCATTGCCTCGTTTTTCTCTATAGACTATCTCCAGGTTAGTATATAGCTTTGTTCTCTCTCTTCATTTAATCTCTTCCAAATAGAAAAATATGCTGACATGAATATCTTGTAGAGAGCCGATAGATAACCATTGCGGGTGCCTTTATAAAGGGCCATATGGGGTGGAGAGGTCATTATGTTGATAGTAAATACACATGCAGCCGTATAGTCTATTTCAAAAAGATGGGAGGCCACATGTCTCCTTCCAACCACCAACCCTACATATAGGGTCAAATTGTTCTTCATCTATGTAACATACCAAGGACATATATAGGGACCAACATATCTCCCATGCATCCAGCGAAAAGCAGTACCCGTACGTAAAATTAATGTGCGCAAGTTGGTTGTTGATGTAAAGAGGACAATATATTATTTGTAGGGTTGATTTCTGAGGTGTCCATTTTCAATAACGCCTAACATATCTAGCCATATCAGCGGTGATATATATAGTTGCATTGCATGCATGCATCTACTCCTTTGCAGGTATTTCTATAGGTTCTAAACCAATCTCTTAATGTATGACCGAATTGGTCGATCGGATGTGCTCCATGTTTCGTTTTTCGTCTCTTGATATTTAGTCACATGATAGATATGTCTGCATGCAAGGAACTATTTTAAGCCTCGAGGGTATGAGCCTTCATTTAAAAAATATTTTAAAGAAAATAGAGAATAAATTAAAGCAGGTTACCTTTTCGGCCAAATTCGTATAGTTGGAGTGTTACTTTTATTTCTTCATATGTACTTTGTAGATGAAGTTTTCATCTTGCAAGTTAATGCCACATGTTTGTGAAAGGATCAAAAGAGACATCTCGTGAACCAAAATTAGTACGTCTACCTGATCTATTTTCCGTACTTATTAATTAATAGTTCCTTAGATAATTATTTCTCGAAAGTTTGCATATATAGCTATAAAGAAAATCTCTTTTGAACCATAGATTCTTGATTTGTAAATTTCTTTCATAATTTATAAAGTCACACTGTTTTGAAGTCAAAACAATATGAATGGATTTTAAAATGGGATAATTGAAGTCGGCGTTGAACTTTGCTCGAAGGTCTCATTTTTCAAACCCAAATTGTAGGACATGTTATTTTTCATCGTCAACTTTTAAAACTTAGCATATAACACCCTAAATCATATTTAATGTTGGTTTTGATTCATATACATGATAGTAGTCTTTCCACTGGTGGAGAAGGGGTTATTACTCCTGGTTCGCAACCCCCTGTAGTCCCGGTTTTCTAACCGGGACTACGAATCCGGGACTAAAGATCGCTATCTTTAGTCCCGGGTGAAAAAATCAGGAGTAAAAATCCATTTTTAAGGATCTAACACCAACCTAGACTAAAGAGGCTAATCCGGTTGCTCTTTCCGGTTTCTCTTTATTCTTTTCTTTTCTTCATTGTTTTTAAATATATTGATTTCACCCCATCCCTCCATAAAATCCCAAATAATTCATCCTCAAATTGCCTCCAAATCCACAAATCGATCATCTCAAATACTCAAATACATCACAAAATCTTTTAAAAAATTATATCACAACTTCTACAAAATTCATCACATATTCACATCACACACAAATCAAATACATCACACAACAATCTCAGATCCAATCAAATACATCACACAACAATCTCAGATTCTCAAAAAAAAAAAGAGAAAGCCGTTGCCTCGCCGCGCGCCGCCGCCGCGCCGGCCGGCCGGCCGCCACCACAGGCCGCCGCCCCGCCGGTCGCCGTTGAAGGCCGCCGCCTCACCGCGCACCGCGCCGCCGCCACACTGGCCGACCCGCCCATCGCGTCCCGCCGTCGCGCCGGCCTGGCAGTAGAGAGGAGAAGGAGAGGAATAGAGATAAGAAGAATTGATAAGGTTGAGGAGAGGAATTAAAAATGAGAGGGGATAAGGTTGAGGAGAGGAGGAGAGAGGAGTTAAAGGAGAGGAGGAGATACCTCGATCCGATCGCGCACACCTCTCTGATCTCCACGTCGATCTTTTTTCCCGGTTGGTTTTACCAACCGGGACTATAAATAGATCTTTAGTCCCGGTTGGTAACATCAACCGGGAGTAAAGCGTATGGCGATCTTTTTTCCCGGTTGGTGTTATCAACTGGGGCTACAAATAGATCTTTAGTCCCGGTTGGTAACACTAACCGGTACTAAAGATTGAAAAATACCCTGTAGCTTTTAAACCGGGACTAAAGATATTTTTAGTCCTAGTTTTTAATACAACCGGGACTATTGTAAAATCTGGTCGACCGACCAATGGTTTCTCCACCAGTGTTCGTTACCATGAAAACTAATTAATTAGGCAAGTTTCTTGGTTGTAGACCTAATTAAGTGACAGTCACATGAATTAAAATACTATGAATAAGGGTAGAAATAGGAAAATCACGTTAATTTCAAACAAATTAAACTGTTGTAAAACTTCTGCATCAAGGTGTTTTTTATTCTCTAGTTATGAAAGTGTTGGGGTGAAAAATAACCTGTTTTGTTATTCAGGGTTTGAAAAATGGACTTTAACTCAGTAAACAAAAATGAACTTCAATTTAATCGAAGTTCAAGTACTAAAAATGGACTTCATGTTTTAAATTGCCACTTGTTAAAACCAATATTTGGCTTAGCTAAAGTAGGTTAGACTAGAATAAATTAAAAGTTTTGAAATAGAGACTTGTCAATTTATTGTCTTATTTTAAGATCATGCCACTCATAACATTCACGTAATGTATGAAATGACAAATATAATTACTACTAAATATGTTTAATGTAAGGAACTGCTTGATCATTGATCAATACATTGATCAATGAAAATCAGCTCTCTCAATACAATACACTGATCAATGAATATGGCCAACTGCCAAACACGCGTTATTACAAATTTTAAAATCTTGCCCATCTCATCAACAAACCAACAAGCAAATCAAGTAAACAGTTCATGACAAGAAATTACGTAGATGACACACACGAACTTGGATCCGTCGATGAGCTAGCTCTCTAGCCATTATATTCTAGCCATGGGGCCAGTGGCCCAGCTAGGCGACGTAGTACATAGGGTTAGGGTACTTGAAGGTGCGGCAACCCTCCGGTGATCCGAGGTCGCTCCACTGGTCACCGATGTTGCCGATAATGATATAGCTGGCGTCTACCAGCTTTTTCCGTTCACTATCTTGAACGCTTGAGTTGAGGTTTGGAGCCCAACTGGCTGGAGCAGTAGCTTCTCCCAGCTAGAGTAGCCCTGTGAGAGGAGGTTGTGGGTGGTGACACCTATTTGGTCCTCGGTGCGGCCGGATAGGAACCCCGGCTTGATTCCGAGCTGGAGCAGCCGATGGTAGAGTCACAGCGTCCCTTGCAATGACAGAGCGCTCACTCTAGCCACATACTGGAGGAAGCTCGCGTTGGTCGTATGGCTGAACTCTGGAAAGGGAAATGATGATTTAAAAATGATAATCGCCAACCAATACAACAAGTTTTATGAACTTTTTCTATTATATGAAAAACACGAGCATGCATACACCACCACGCATGTACGCACGCTCATGAGAGTGATGGAGAACAACTGCAAGTCACTGACCCATTAAATTCTTACGGGACTCCCGTGTGTGTAATATTCATGGGCAAAAATTTGAATCGTGGTTTGGTGAAGTCTTGCACCCAAAACTCTACCATCATAGCGCCGGTGTTTTCATGGATGGGTCACTGTTGCTGATACTATGGAGTAGTGCATATGTGTTATCTATTTTTTTGTATTAACTACAGCTTCTTTTATTGAAAAAGAGTTCATATATAATTATAATTTGCTAATTGTTATTTGGAATCAAATAAATTAAATAGTCAAAGTAAGAGTTTAAGGTACACATTTATATTTATTAATTCCAAATTTACTTTTTTATAGGGAAGGAATTATTAAATTTTATGCATGATAGAAAAAAAATAGTACTTTGACCTAGTGTTTGAGTATATATATGTACCCGTAGCCATGCTTGGCCTGGTAGGGCAGGGTGAAGAGGGTGGTCTCGTCGATGTCGAACACCCAGATCTCCTTGCCATGGCCGGAGAGCTTGAGGCTCTCGGCGTAGGCGATGGCCTTGTTGATGACCACATCGGAGTCGCGGCCGTAACGGTCGCCGGTGATGTTGTCGGCAACGTCACTAGTACAGATCCTCTCATCTGTGACGGCCCATCACATGCCTGGGCAACGTGGGCCGTCAGAACGAAGTCATCTCAATCGGGCCTAAATTTTTGCCGTTGTAGATGTACTCGTCGGGGTGCATATTGCTATAGCCCGTCACCGATGACACTCATCTGTGATGGGCTCAAAGTTAGACCCGATTGAGATGACCTCCACTATGTCAATCGGGCCCAAATATTGAGCCTGTCACAGATGAGTGTCATCGGTGACAGGCTCCAAAGAAGGCCCGATTGAGATGGCCTTAATGCTCGTCACCGATGACTCTTATCGGTGTCGGGCTTCTATTTGCGCCCGTTAGAGATTAGTGTGCGCCCGTTAGAGATGACATTTTTTTGGCCCGATTGAGATATACTTTGCACACTATATATACTCTAGCAGTCTGTTGTCCGTAGTTATCCTACTGTTCACTATTTTGGTGGGAGGTTGAAGGGGGCGAATTTTTGTAATTTTTTTGCAAACAAAACAGGAAAATCATAAAAGTAAGTAAAAGGGTCCTAATCATTTCCTATTAATTTAGTAGTAATTATGTTATGAGATGTTAACTAATATTTTGTTCAATGTTCAGCGATGAATCGAAGTTGGATGTACACGACTGGCTTGAGGCGTCAGTACAAGGAGTACAGAGATGACGTATTAAGTTTTATGAAAGCCGCAGAGGAGGATAGGATAAGAAGAAACGACAAGTACATGTGTTGTCCATGTAGCGATTGCAAGAATGAGATTTCGTGGGAAAATGAAAAGGAAGTACACGCTCACTTGATACGTCGGGGATTCATGGAGAGATACACATGTTGGGTGAAGCATGGAGAGCAAGATCCGGGTACTGATGGTGCAGCTGTAGACGGAAGTGGTGCAAACAATCATGAAGGAGATGAAGAAGAGCATGACATGTTTGTCCCATCTCCATTGGGTGGTGAAATGGTTCATGTGGACCCTGATCTGCTGCAAGACTTGTTACGTGACGTTGATTACCCAGCTATGAACGAGAGAGATTCCATGAAGTTCAGCAGGTTGGTAAGTGACTCGGAGACTCCTCTATACACAGGATGCAAGCCAAAGCACACCAAATTGTCAGCAACATTAGATCTAATGAAGTTGAAGGCTAGTAGTGGATGGTCAGACAAGAGTTTTACAAAACTTTTGGGAATATTGAAGGACATGCTTCCTCAGGAGAACACATTGCCCGAGACGACATATGAAGCAAAACAGGTTATGTGTCCCCTGGGGTTAGAGGTCCGGAGAATTCACGCATGTCCAAACGATTGCATATTGTACCACAAGCAATACGCGGACTTAGATGCTTGTCCTGTCTGCAATACAAGCGAAAGAAGAGCGCGGAGGAGGGAAAGAAGTCAAAGCGGGGTGGTCCAGCGAAGGTTGTGTGGTATCTACCAATCATTGGTCGTTTCAAGAGAATATTTGCCAACCCCAATGAAGCAAAGTTAGTACGTTGGCATGCCACAGAGAGAAGGAATGACGGTTTGCTAAGACACCCTGCGGATTCGATTCAATGGAGGAATATAGATCGAAAGCACAAGGACTTTGTTGCCGACCCCAGAAACATGAGGATATGTTTGTGTACGGATAGCATGAATCCTTTCGGAGACAAGATCAGTTCTCACAGCACTTGGCCAGTTCTTATTGCAAACTATAACCTCCCGCCATGGTTGTGCTTCAAAAGGAAATATATCATGTTGTGCTTGTTAATCCAAGGTCCGAGACAACCCGGCAATGATATCGATGTGTTCTTGAAGCCTGTTATCGATGACCTTGAGAATCTGTGGAAAGAGGGTGTGGAAACTTGGGATGCATATGGTCAGGAGAACTTCACGCTACGAGTTATATTGTTCTGCACCATTAATGATTATCCCACGCTGGGTAATCTTTCTGGACAAACCGTGAAAGGAAAGAAGGCATGCTCTGACTGTATGGAACATACACACAGTATGTGGCTGAAGAAATCAAGAAAGATGATTTACATGGGTCATAGGAGATGTGTCACGCCCGGAATTTCTATCCAAAATTCCAAACGCTTACATGTGTGTTAAATCCTCGTCCAGGAATCAGCCGAGGCACACAATAACAAATTGATAATAGAGTACTCTTAAACAGCTAATTAATATTCGCGAAATAAATTATTACACAGGTGGATAGTTCCTCTCAAAGAATAAAATTCTATGCAGCGGAAAAATAAACCAAAAGACGGAACAGCTATGGCGACTCCACTCCACAGGCAACTTAACCCAGACCAAGCCTAATCCTTCAGATCATCACCTTCACTGAAGTACTCCTCCTCTGATGAATGAATATTGCAAGAATGAGCATATGACATACTCAATAAGCCACACAGCAAATATGCAAGTGCACAGGATAACAAAGGACGGCATAATAAAGCTCATTTGCATAAACAGCATTTACTAAATATTTAAGAGAATAGTAAAACAGTTGAATAATTAAGCAGTATTAAATAAACACTACACAACACACCCGTGTTGCATAGGCCCAACTTCATCTGAACAACCAACCCCGGTTGTACAAATCAAACCTCCAAACCAGGAATATACCATTCCAAACTAGGAGTCAAATTGATTAACACAATTACCATTAATGAGTAGTGTGGGACTAATCACGAAAAACATTGTTTAACTCACCCATAACCGCGGGCACGGCTATTCGAATAGTTTTACTCTGATCAGAGGTGTACCACTGTACCCACAAGACACAACTCTATAACATGTCACCATGCGCCTCAGTACCACCACGGTACCTTGGAAAGGAACTGTGACAATACCCCTTGCACAACACAACTCACCACAGTGCACCGTTCCTGGATCATAATCTCCCCCTCAAAACCAGAGGTAATGGACTCCCCAGCGACCCCCACGGACTTCTCGCTGCTTCACAGTCTGGCACACTATAATGAATCATGCTATACAAAAGGTAAAGTCGTTGCCCACGCTGACTTGTGGTTGGCACGGTAAATGTTTCACAACAGTAGCTCGCGAACCGGTCTTTAATTGTCATAAGCACGACCTTCAAAACCATATACTCACAACCCACCTTTAATCAGGTTTTAATTATCAACTAATTAACATTACACGATTAACCATCATGAGCTACCATTAAATATAACCATAATTAATAATGTAGTATATATGATTCATCCCATTAATGAGTTAATGTTTCTAAGCATGGCTAAGCAAATATATATATAGCATTTAGCTGAACCAAACCAATATATAAGGTTCTAGCTAATCAAATTATAACCCATAGGAAAATAAAGTCATCTTCGGCCATTAATTAATTGGGAAAGACTCACCACCCGATGACATTCGAAAATAATGCATAAGTTGAAATAAAACATTAGCTTTAAACGGGTTCAACATGCTCAAAGGGTTGTTTGGGATCTGTGTGGCTTGCCTTGAGCTTCCACAAACACTTCCGAACCTTCCTCAACGAAAGCGCTCTCTTCGGGAACGTCGGAAACTAAAGCAAAAGAACAAAATCAATAAAACAGTACAAAAACAAGCATAAAGAGTACATGTGGATATTTTTAACATGTAGATCTTGATTTTAGAAAAATTTAGCAACTTGAACCACTCGAATCAGAGTTACAATGATTTAGTTATGAATTTCCGAAGTTTAATCGATTTGCATCTAATAAAGAAAAACTAAAAGAAAAGGATTATGACATCATGATGACATCATCATCACCGGCATGACGCGAGCGTCGACCTCGCCGGCGATAGAGAGGTCGGCCGAGCGATCTAAGGCCATCTACACGTAGAGGACGACGACGCGAACTCACCGGTGCAAGAAAACGCGACGGACGACGACGAACGGCGGCCGGCGTCGAGCTCCTAAGGCGGCGCGGCTCGGGTCGTCGGCGGCGGCGGCTCTCCGGTGACCGGCGACGGCGGCGAAGAGGCGGCCGACGTTCCTCACCTCAGTGCGCACCTAACGGCGGCGACGGGGAGCGGCGGCGACGGCGCTAACGACGGCGCGGCGCGGCTCGAAGACGGCCCGCGGCGGCGGCGGCTAGGGCGGCGTGGCGGTGGCACTACGGGTGACGAGGGAGCTCGGGAGTTGGGGAAAACGAAAGAGGACGCCAAGGGGATGCTATATATAGGCTTGGATTGAAGAGATCGGGCTCCAACCGAGAGGAATCGAAGCCGGAAAATCTTCGGGTTAGTTTGGAGAGATAAACTCAAACGGACTCGATTTGGTTTATCCGGGAGAAATTGGTCTCTGAGACTTTAGGGGAAAGGAAGAGGATAAGGAGGAGAGTATTTCCCCTCAACTAATTTTCGGAAAACACAAGGGAAAAGGTCGGATTTGGAGGGGAAAAACCGAGCCCACTCGGTCACAGTTCGGCTGTCCTGAGGTTGAAGATGAACAGTGCCGAGGGACGCAAAACAGACTTTTAACCTTGGGCTGGCTGAGAAAAAGGAAAAACGGAAAAAAGAAAAGAAAAGGAAAAGGGCGGCTCAGCTGGGCCGACTGGGCTGCACAGCCGCGTGCGAGGGAAAGAGATGTTGGGCCGAATTCGGCCCAACGGCCTAGGAGAGGATTTTAAAAACTTTTCCAATTAAAATAATTCGTGAAATGATGTTTCATTTATTAAAAATACTTTCCTTGCTCAAATAATTCCAAAAAAATCTAGAAAATAGATAAACAAGAAAATTATTTAATTAAATTTTATATAGCACAATTTTATGTTGAAATTTTTCCTAGATTATTAGAGTTTAACTTGTAGGCTTTTAAAATAATTTCTAGAAATGATTTAAAATATGGATTATTAATTTAGGCGATTTTTAGGGCGTGACAAGATGGCTCCCCCTACGGCACACCTTTAGAAGGAAGAAGAAAATTTTCAATGGTAAAAAAGAACTTGGATATGCCCCTGCGGATTTGTCCGGAGATCAGGTACACAACATGGTGAAGGACATTACTAATGAGTTTGGGAAGAAAAGAAAACGTAGCAAGGAGGATAAGAAGAGGATGTGGAAGAAAAAATCCATATTTTGGCGGCTAGCTTACTGGGAAGATCTTGAGGTCCGTCATTGCATTGATCTGATGCATGTAGAGAAGAATGTGTGCGATAGCATGCTGGGGCTATTGCTGAATATGCCTGGCAAGACAAAGGACGGGTTGAATACGCGTCTTGATCTACAGGAGATGAACATTAGCAGTGAACTTCACCCTGTTACGGATGAGAAGACATGAAGAGTGTACCTCCCACCAGCTTACCACACATTGTCGAAGGATGAGAAGATCGCAATGCTATCATGTTTGGCAGATATTAAATTTCCTTCGGGCTATTGTGCGAGAATAAGTAAGTACGTTAAATTGGAGGATCTAGAGCTGGTTGGAATTAAGTCTCACGATTGCCATGTGCTAATCACATAGATCTTGCCAGTTGCTATCAGAGGCATTCTACCACCACAAGTCTGTCACACGATCCAACGGCTTTGTGCCTTCTTCAATGCAATCGGTCAGAAGATTATAGATCCAGAAGACCTAGATGGGTTGCATGCCGATATTGTCAGTACCCTGTTCACTTGGAGATGTATTTTCTATTGGCTTTCTTCGATATCATTGTTCATCTCACTGTTCACCTAGTGAAGCAAACAAAAATATGTGGGACAGCTTTAATGAGAGAAATGTGGCCGTTCGAGCGGTACATGGGAATTCTGAAGTCCTACGTTTGGAACAGAGCAAAACCATAGGGGAGCATCATTGAAGTTTACACGACCGAGGAAGCCATTGAGTTCTGTATCGATTACATGGCCGAGACTGATCCTATCGGAGTTCCTGCGTCTCGCCACGAAGGAAGGTTAGCAGGTGTCGGCACAACTGGCAGAAAAAGAATAGTTCCTGATCAAGCTTCCTACACGCAGGCTCATTTCGCAGTGCTGCAACAGATAGCTGAAGTAACCCCATACTTTGAGGAGCATTTAGCGAAAGTTCGACGGGACAATATTGGTCGATCAGATATTTGGATCAACAGAGAACATGGTGCTCGTTTCAACGAATGGTTCAAGGATCGTGTAGCACGGTCGACCGATGGCCCAAGTGAGATATTACAAAGGTTGGCAAGGGGAACTTCACTATTCTGAAGGACCACATCGATCTGGTCCCTCAAGAAGAAAAAGAAGAGGCCTGGAGGCAGTTCAAGGAAAGCTTCCAATACCCTACATAGGCTGAGGCAGGACTCAAGCGGCAGGCTATCCGCAAGATGGGCAATTGTTGGAAAAATTTCAAGACAATGCTTGTCACGGAGTACGTCCTCAACCCCGCCCAGCCAGAACCATTTGGGAAATACCCATTCATCACCCGAACCGTGTGGGATGAGTTCCATGCCGCCAAATCAACGAAAGAGTCTCGGGCAAAAAGCCAGGACAACCGTGATCTGCAGGCAAGGAACCTTCACCCGCACCGGCTTGGCACCGGAGGCTACGCAGGGAAATAGGCAGAATGGGACAAGGAGGATGAAGCTGCAGTGGAATCTAACACCCTGCTTGCTGATATCCCGGTCCAGCAGGCATGGAACTGGGCAAGGGCAAGGGTGAAGAAGAATAGTGACGGAACTCTTTCGTTCCCAAATCCCGAAGATCAAGCGGTGTACCAGAAAATCATAAGTTGAACACATAGAATAAGTTTCATTATGTTGTATCGTATTCTTCGTCTAACGCATCCTAACTGTACCCCAGGTCGAACTGAATGCTGAGAGACAGGTCTGCTCACAAAGACGCGAGGATGACATCCTCACGAAAGCGTTGGGAAACGAAGAACACCGTGGACGAAGAAGGGGCATTGGCTCCAATGTTCCATGGAAGTTTGGGTTTCCCCAATACGCGTGGCAGTACAAGAAGCACAAGCTTTCCAAGGCGCAGAAAGCTGCACGCCTTATGGCCCAACTTCGGGTGGAGCTTAAAGAAGAGCTTAGAGAAGAGCTCACTGCCAAGCTGTTAGGTATGGAGGTTCGGATGGAGGCACGCATTAGGGATAGGTCGACCGATGCCACTCCCGGTCCCAAAGTACAAGTAATTAGCCCCACGCAGAGGCGTAGCAGCTGCGCATCAACTGAGGCTCCGGCAGAACAACCTGAAGGCCCCGCTGCGGTGGACCACATAACGGTAAAAACAACTTAATAACGCATATATTGTATTAGCACCACAATACATTGCAACATATACTAAGGACACTAATGAATCTATCGCAGGAACCCACATCGTGTACCCTAGTCGTTAGGGTGACACCAGGATTTGCAATTACTGCCGCAGAGGGTCAAGCGTTCAAGCCTACCCCGGAGACCCGAGTGCATGGGGTGCAACTGCTAGCCAGCAATGCCAAAGTTCAGGTGGACTTAGTGAAGCCCAATTGGGTTGGCTACACTATCCCACACCCACCTAATGACGAGATTCTGACTCTTGGGGCTACACGTGGGACCTTTATTCAATGGCCCAAGCACAACATTGAGATCAATATAACTCCAAGGCCAGCGCCAAGTTCTCGTCCGCTGCCGACGCGTCCCCATCCAACTGTTGTATCTCTCCCTCCTGCCGTTGAACAAAGAGATGAAGATCTCCAATTACAGTATGATACAGATTTTGGGGAGGACGGTATGGAGGTCGACAGCAGGCCGCACCTCCCCCTCCTGCCAAAAGGAGCAAGAGGGCGAAATCTTCTCTACCCAAGCTTGACACACGCAGAAAAGCTGTTGGAACGGGGAGAGGAAAAGTAAAGGTGCCATTAGCCCCAAAGAAGCTTGATCTTGGCAAGGCGCCAGTAGCTCCTCCAAAGCCTCCAGCCGAATTCACATTGGGCATGCCATTGGTCGGAGACGATGCCTTATTCAAGATGGGCCCTGCATGCAAAGAGTTGCACGGGTACTACATGGAGAAGTCCAACGCAAGGAGGAAGAATAGAGAGACCTCCATGTTGGGCCAACACGATGGTCAGCCGTTCCTTGGGCCTACTGCCTTCATCGCCGTAGACTTCAAATATCTAAGGGATCTCTACAGGGTGCGAGCGATCGACACCAACCTCCTTAAGTGCTACTCCTTGTAAGTATTTCTGGGTACGTGATATGGTAGTAACTGTCCATAAATTACGCTTACCCTGACTCTTGTCTTGCTCATAGGTTAACCTGGAAGCATGTCCATCGTAAAGCACCTCATGTTGCCTTACTCGATCCAGCTGTCGTCAACAAGACAACGCTGAAAAACGATCGAGCAAACATGGTGGGCTATATCAAGAACTGCTTATTGGTCCGTCAAGACAAGGACTTCATTATGTGTGCCTACAATCAACAGTAAGCGTGTACCGTACTTGTACTCAAATACTTGACGCGTACAATTGTAGTATGTAACTAGCAATTTAATAATTTCGCAGGCAACATTGGATTCTTCTGGTAATAACGCCGAAGTGGAGTTTGGTACACTACCTTAACTCCAATATCAAGCCAGAAATATATGATTGGTTGGCCATCGAATATGCCTTGAACGAGGCATCGGACCAATACGTGGCAAGAGGCGGGAGGCATAAGGATGGGCATCCCAAACTCGGTCACAAGAAAGACTTCCCAATACGTCAACAAGTTGGCGACCAGTGCGGGTTCCATGTCTGCCATAACATGAGGAGCTTCGCAGACAAGGTGACATTGCTCGACCCTGAGGTGTGTAATTCAATTGTTTATACACACATAGGATGACGAATTTACAAGTATGTAGACTAACTTGGCGCCGAACATGTAGGAATTTATTTCAAGGATTCCGGAAATCAACTTCGAAATCATTAGAGAGGAGATAGCACAATTCATACTAGATGATATCTTGTGTCACGCCCCGAACTAGTCCCGACCAGAACTAGCCCGTGACACTCCAAATTAACCTGTTAATCGATACCAGTCCCTAGAAACAGTGCTGGTATCACAGGAAGACAGAATATCACAGCAACAGAGGTCTCTTTATTATAGAGTAGGAGTACAGTCATGTTGGGCTGCGAACAGATCCCGAGCTCACAACTGCATTACAAAAGGGAAGCGGAAGCCAAGACTTGGACCAAACATCACAGGCGCGACTTGGGAACTAGGCCGAAACCCTAAAACTCATCGTAGCCGGCTTGCTCCTGGAAGAACTCCTCGTCAGCGGGATCCGCTTCATCTTCTTCAGCAACTGGGGGGGATTATTTATATAGAGCAAGGGTAAGTACGGGAGTACTCAGCAAGCCATGGTGAATAAGTGTTTAATGCAGGCTTCAAAGAAGGGCTGTTGTTTTTGCAATTGATTTTATTTAAACTCTTTTCTGAAACAACTAAGTGAGTGCTTCTCAAACGACACGGATGAGACAGTGCGTCTCGTCCGGTCGGAGTATGTGCAATGTATCAGTCTTTTGAATTGATCAAGATTGGCACCCGGCCAACAGCTTTCAAACGGCCACCCGGGCCTGGCTGATCCCGTCAGCCGCAGATTTTCCAAACATCAAACCCATTCCACAACAGCAAATTTCACAAGGCAGCAGTCAAACAAAACTACACTAGGAATCACCTCACATCCGCCCATGACCGTGGGCATGGCTGTTCGAACAGTTTTATTAACCTCTGCAGAGGGGGTACACTTTACCCACACGACATTACTAACACGGATCATCCAGCCCGTGCAGAACGGCCACGACTAGAGACCTTAAGGCTTTCATGACAAGGCATTTCGAAAGCCGACACAAGTTCACCATATGCCAACGAGAGGGGTCCCAGACCAACACCAGATTAGGTCCCAGACCATACTGTGCCAGGAAGCCCAGGGGTCCTCCCCGACACCACCCCGGCGAATCCACATGTCTCTTAGCATCATGGCTCCCCCGATAAGCTAGTTACTCAGCCAGGGGTGTCCCATTCCACCCATGTGGTCGTACTTGTCTTATGTTTGGATGAAATTCCAAGGAAACGGTCCTTAAGTGCAAGAGCGGGAATCCGTACACCCGGTACGTTCCCCGGTCTACGGTTTTGGAAATTCATTTAGTTCGCAAGCACCGACCCAGGTGTCGGGTTTTCCAAGTCTTTTGTAAAACCCAAGTTTTACCCAAGATGTTTCTCAGATTTTAAGTTTGAAGGCGATCATCGATACCCGTGCAGAGTGCATGATTACCGAGGCATAACTAGGTGGGTACAAGGGAACATGGTATAACAATTACAATGGAAGGGTCAAATGCAACAAATTAGGTAGGTCCGCCAATCTGCCTTGCAGACGGGACAAGCAGATTAAGTGCGATCCTATCAATGCATAATATTTTTCAAGCAACATAATTAAGTTCAAATATAGGCTCAAGATGTTCAAAGGTGGCTTGCCTCGCTCGAGATCTTGAGCTTGATCCTCGAAATCCTCGCACTGCGGGTCTTCAGGCTCCGAAACTACACGTGAGACGGGACAACTCAGCAAACAGCGAAAATAAAGCCCTATTATTGACCTCTAAGCATGCCATTAGATAGATCTCGAGATTTGAGGAATTTTGGAAGTTGAACGGAGTCAAACGGACTTACGGTTGGGAAGATATTGAATTTCTAAGATTATTGGATTTTTGGTCTAAAGGAAAAGGATTTATTTAAATCCTTTTTGAAAAAGAAAAGAAAAGAAAAGAAGGAGGGAGGGAAATTAGACTTCCCTCGGGCGGCTAGGGCGCGGCCCGAGAGAAAGGGGCGGCTCGGCCGAGCTTAATGGGCCGGCCGGCCCAAGAAGGCGGCCCAAGGCGCGCGCGGGCGGGGAGGGGAGAGAGAGAGCCGGTGGGCCGGGTCCATCCCGCGTGGTCCCGGGTGGGACCCTCTTGTCGGCGACTCGGCTCACCTTGAGCGAGGCGCACGCGGGGCGTGCTAGGGTTTGGGGAGGGAGGCGCGGCGCATGCGCGCGGTTCGCGGAGGACGCGGTGCGGCGGGCCCACGCGCAGCCTCACGGCTCGCGGTGGGCCGCGCGCGCGAGGAGCGGAGGGAAGCGGCGGACCGGGGTCTACTTGACCCGGTTGCGGCCGAGGTGGCGCCGACGTGGCGCCTACGTGGCTGCCACGCGGGCCGGCGGGAGGTAGACGACGACGCAGGCCGGAACGGACGGCGGACGACGGCGGCGAGCGGCGGAGCGAACCACGGCGATACAGGCGAAAGCGAGCACACCGGGAGGTTGCACGGGACGAGGGGAGACGAGCCAACGGCTCGGATTCGCCGGGGGATGCTCGACGGCGGCAGATTGCGGCGGTGGCAACCGGCGGAGAGAAAAGGGGGAAACGGCGATGAGGTTACGAGGGGCCGATTCCCGGCGGCGAGAGCATCTACGCGGATACGGGAACCCATCCCTTACGCCGGATTAGGAGGGAACGCATCGAGGGAGGCCGGCGACGAGAGGCGCTTCCGAGCTCGAGCGGCGACGGCGGCGAGCACACGGCGAGCGACGGCAGCAGTCGGGGCGGCGCTGGCTAGCTACGGGGAGGCTACACATGCTACTACCGAAAACTAAGGGGAAGAGAAGGATTGAGGAGGGAGAACGGGGAGATGCACTACCGTGCGGATGGGGCGCAGTGACGATGGGCCGACGGCACGGGAGTGATCTCTCCGGCCTCGGGCCGGGGAAGAGGAGGAAGACGAGCTCCCGGAGTCCCCTTCCACGTCCACGAACGCACCGGCTCTCCCGGTGCTTGGCGATGAACGGTGGAGGCGAGACAGAGGGGCGGCAATGGCGCGGTGGCAGCGAGCGAAACGGGAGGAGGAATCGATGGGAGGGCGCCTTGGTTTATAGGACGACGATGTCGGTTTGGAAACCGACCTTGGGCGGTCAAGGCGCGAGCTGACGCTCGGCGCTTGCGGCCAAAACGACGACAGAGGCGGATGACGCCGACGGGGAGGGGAAAAGGAAAAAGGAAGGAAGAAAGGGAGCTTGCCCCTTGCCACTTTGGGAAAAGGAGGAGGGAGCGGGGGCGACGCGGCAGAGGGAGGAGGAGCTCTGCCTCCGTCCCTTGGAGGCTAGCGCGTGGAGTGGCGGGGGCCGGGTCGTGACGACGGCGATGACGGCGGGGGCGGTGTGGAGCGGAGCGGCGACACGAGCGGCAGGCGTGGGCAGGCGCGGCAGATGCTGACGACGGCAGCGACCAGGCGGTCGGCCACCATGGTGCGCGCGGCGATTTCGGTGGCGTCGGCGGGAAGCGGCAGCGAGGGCGGAGGGCGCTCGGCTCGGCGCGGCTCACGCGCACGCGTGAGCAGCGCACGGGCAGAGCGGGGGAGAGGGAGTGAGAGAGAGAGAGAGATGGGGAGGGAGGGGGAGATGGGGCGAGAGGGATTCGGCCCATCGAACCCGAGGGAGGCAAAATAGACTTTTGCGGAGGGATTTGATTTGGGAAGGATTTGGATTCGAGATTGAACTCGACGATAGATCGGGGATTTGAGATCTGAGATGGCACGGACACTAGACAACAAGCAAAGAAACAGATTTCGCAACTAGGGTTTTTAAGAGATAGTTTTCCCGCTAGGCGCCACGACGGAACGGGCGCTACATCTTGTCACCGAAAGGGATGTTTAGAGTGAAGTCCTAGGTAGCTCGTCTCGGAATGGCATAACATTTGCAATGCATATGCGACAAACATTTGATTTTTGTAAATATTCTTTGTAATACAATTAAATTTTTTAGAGTAAAATCCTAGGTAGCCCGTCTCTATATATACTTGCATTTCTAATTACATATAAAATTGTTCCAATTTAACTTAGCTTTACAGGTTTTGATGCATGTCGGCGGTTTGGAGAGAAAAATGGATGTGAATGACATATACTTCCTCCTTTTCACAATGTAAGACTTTCTAGCATTGCCACATTTATTCAAATGTTAATGAATCTAGACATATGTATGTGTCTAGATTCATTAACATCTATATGTATGTGGCCAATGCTAAAAAGCCTTAGATTGTAAAACGGAGGGAGTATATGTGATGTGAATGCATGTGTTGTGATGGAATACAAATCTGAATGAGTTGTGAATTGGCTGTGAATGCATGTTTTGTGATGGAATGTAAATGCTGTGATGCTGGGAATATAAATGTTGCGAATTGACTGTGAATGCTGTGATGCTGGGAATGGGGTTGCTGGGAATGTGACTATATATATGCTTCTGTCAATTTTTGCAGCGGGCATGGCTAGCAAAGGCCTGAGGCTAGCCAAATTATAAAATTTTATTTTCTTTTTGGTTCCAAACTCATTCCTGATGGGCATATTAGTATTGCCAAAACGAGATATGTCATCCGTGACGGGCTTTTAGAATAAGCCCGATAAAGCTATGTCATCCTTGCTGGGCTTTTAGAGTAAGCTTGATAGAGATAAATCATTTAAACCGGGATTCGTTTGACTCAACACGTGGGGTCAAATCAATCGGTGACGGGCTCTCTAAATGCCCGATTGAGATAACTAGTCATCCGTGACGGGCTTAGCGGTGTGCCCGATTGAGATTAGTCATCCGTGACGGGCTCTTAACTACGCTAGTTTGACGGGTCAAACTCATCTGTGACGGACATTGTTTTCGGCCTGATTGAGATAACATCCATCCGTGACGGCCTTTTGCCCAATTGAGATTTTTCCTCACATCAGTGACCTTTGCTCAGTGACAGAGGCCTTGCCCGATAGTGATGAGGCTTTCAGCCCATCACAGATAAGCGATCCCGTTCTAGTGCGTATTTGGCGCAATCTGCCAGAAACGTCTTCCAGTCGACGATGTTGTGCGCCTCCACCGCCGTCCTCACGCTGCCGCAGTACGGCGGCGGCTACGCCTCTTCCTGGCCGCTGCAGAAGCAGCAGCCCGTTGCCACCGTGAGCAGGAGGAGTAACCTCGCGCCGTCGCCATTGTTGCCGTCGCCTTCTCTTGAGCTGTGAGTTTCTGTAAGCTAAAGGAGATCGATGTGTGTGATCGAGGAGGCCGGCCACTGGGTTTATAATGCTGTGTTGCGTCGATCGCTTCACGATCGTGAACAGAGGTGCGACGTCGTACGTGCGAGCTCAACATTTTACCGGCCGGCGATCTCTCCGCGCGCTTGCCGCCGGAGCTGGCGTAAGTAGCGGAGTACGATCCCGTCGGATTATGACCGGAGTGCGACGCTGCGCCTGGCGATCGACACACGGGCCAAGTGTTAGAAATAATGTTGTTGTTGTAGTAATAATGTACTAGTAGCTGCTTGCTTGGTGGAGATCGACGCAGGGGTCAAGTGTTAGAAATAGTGTTGTTGTTGTAATTAATGTAGATGCTTAATCGCATATATAGTGGAGTACTACCGACACACCCCCTCTTCTAATTTTCTAAAATAAGTTTATTTTTTTCAATTAATCTGGATGTATAGTTTATGTTCAAATTAATGTATAAAAGTGAATTTATTTTGGACGGATACTAAAAAATATTTTTTTTGCAGATACGTACCTCTTTATTTTTATAATTAAACGACCGCTACAAACGGGCTAAAATAACTTCCGTATGTAAAAGTTAACGGAAATACTGTATACCGGTATACCCGACGGGATACCCTTCGTCCACCTTTCCCATCCAAATAGGAACGAGCCTGAGCGCCTAAGCTGTCAGGAGGAGGTGGCCGTTGGCGACTCCGGCACAGGCTGGGGAAGAAGACCCGCTCGGGGAGAGGAGGACGCGGCCGCCAGAGACGTGGCCGCCGGCGACGTGGTCGCCAGATTGCTGCCTAGTGCTCCATCCACGTGGCCGGCCGGTGCGCCCTCCGCCGGCGCCCCAACTCCGTCACCGGCGACGTGGCCGTCGGTGAAGTGGTCGTCGGATTGCCTCCTGGAGCTCCAGCACCGCCGCCTGCCATCCACGGCGCCGCCGTTAACGCCCACCCTCGGCTCCATCTGCATGGCCAGCCGGTGCGCCCTCCGCCGGCGCCCCCACTCCGTCGCGGGCCCTCTCCGGTCGGCGCCTTCATCGCCGGCCGTCGATCCTGCTACGAGTTCGGGCCTTCATCCTATCTATCTGCTGCTTCGGGGGAGCAAAGAGACAAGATTGGGTGCAAATAACTTGTTAACTTGGTCATGGCTGGCTGTGGAGTGTGGTAGAATCATCTTCTACGTGGTAAGAATCGCATGATACATGATAGGTATCATCTTCTACGTGGTAAGAATAGCATGATACCTGATAAATATCATCTTCTACGTTGTAAGAATCGCATGATACTTGATAGGTATCATCTGATACCTCTCAATTATCACCTGATACGTGGTAGAATCGCATGATACCTAGTAGGTATTACCCGATACTGGCTAGGTATCAGGACCTGATACATCACAAGCATCACCCACCACGTGGTAAGAATCGCATGATACCTGATAGGTATCATCTGATACCTCATAAGTATCATATGATATGTGGTAGAAACGCAAGTATCACACGATCTTACTAAAGTGTCATCTGCGAAACCCATAGGATCTTGTTACTAGACATGATACCTAAGTAGGGTCATGCGGTACTGCATAGGTATCACACAATGATACTTTTGAGGAGGGTCATGTGATCCTCCTAGGATATCATTTGTGAAACCTGATGATACCAGACATGATACATATGAGGATCATGATACCTGTCACGCCCGGAAATTCACTAGTAATTTCTGAACTTATTTGTATATAAAATCCTCGTCCAGGAATCAGCCGAGGTACACAAATTGATAATTTAATATACAAATCCATCATAATAACATCTTTACATACTTACAAAAGAAAAGAAAAATAGCAGCGGAATTAATGGTCTAGCGATGGCTTCAGCTCCACTCCCACAGGCAGCTCAACTGGGGTATAAGCCAAACGTCTTCTCCTTCTAGATCTTTTTTCTTCAACTGAGGTTGATTGATTATTGCAAGGTGAGCATATGACATACTCAACAAGCCACACAGCAAATATGCCCATGCTGCTCAGGCCCAACTATTCTGAACAACCATACCCGGCTGTACAGATCTAACTCCAAACCAGGTGCTAAGCAAATTATTACCAGTTATAGCATCAATAATTATTATGAGAGGTATGAGACTAATCACGAAAAACATTGCTCAACCCGCCCATGACCGTGGGCACAGCTATTCGAATAGTTTTACTCTGGCCAGAGGTGTACCACTGGCCCTATAAGACACAGCCTCAACATCATGTCTACCATACGTCGCGATACTGGAAAGTACCCGAATAGAGGCTGTGACAATACCCCTGCACAACACAACTCACCACAGTGCACCATTCCTGGATCATAATCACCCCCTCTATAAATATAGGCATGGATTCCCCAGCGACCCCCATGGACTTCTCGCCGCTTGTCAGTCTGGTGCCCCGCAATGAACCATGTTATACAAAAGGTAAAGCCGTTGCCCACGCTGGCTTATGGTTGGCACGGTTAATGTCTCACAACAGTAGCTCGTGAACCGGTCCTTAATTGTCATGAGCACGATATTCAAAACCATGCGCTCAAAACCTACCATTGTCAAGTTTTAGTTGGCAAATAATTAATTAACCAATCACGATTGACCACCATGAGCTACCATTAAATATAATCATAAGTGATAGTGTAACATTAGTTATCCCAATCATGTGCTAATGTTTCTAAGCATGGCTAAGTAATTTATATATATATATATATATATATATATATATATATATATATATATATATATATATATATATATATATATATATATATATATATATATATATATATATATATATAGCATTTAGGCCATAACAAAGGAATAAGTTCACACCACCCGGTGACATTCAAAAATAAATGCACGGTTGAAATAAATAGAGAATTTAAATATAGGATCAACATGCTGAAAGGAATTGTGTTTGGGATCTGTGTGACTTGCCTTGCAATAATCTATCTTCAATTAGTCTTCTTGAACACTTCCGACGCACTCACGAACCTTCACAACGACGGAAACGACAAGCTAACAAGCAAAACGAAGAAAAAGACTAATAAAAACCAAATAAATAGTACATAAAAGTAAACAAACATGTAGATCATGATTTTAGATGAATTTAGAGAGTTGAACGGCCTCATTCCGACTTCATATGAATTAGTTATGAATTTAAGATTAAACTGATTTTAGCCTTATACAGAAAAGGATTAACGATTTATTTTAGAAAAGAAAATAGCTTTATGACGTCACTGATGACATCATCGCCGGAATAAGACACTGGACCACACGGTCGCCGGCGCTAGAGGACTCGGCCGCACCAACCGAGGGCATCTACGCGAAGAGGACGACCAGACGAACTCTCCAAGGGGCGGCACGACGACGAACGATGATGGAAGACAACCAGCGATGAGCTCCGAACGGCGGCGAAGTAGGGACGACGACGACGGCGGCTTTCCTGCGACGAGCAGCGGCAACGGAGGGGTGGACGGGCTTCTCCTCGGTGCTGCGATGCCGAGGGAGTTGGCGGCATAGGTCGGGGACGACCGAGGCGACGGCACGGCGCGGATGGAGGCGAAGCAGATCGGCTTGACGGCGTCGGCGGCGCTCCGGCGGGATTCGGCTTCGGCCGAGTGGTGGACAGTGTGTGGCTCCTCCTCGCGAATCCGATGGTGGTGACGGCGACCGGAGAAGGTGGCTGCAAAGGCGGCGCGGCGCGGCTGGAAACTTGGCGGCGACGGCGGCGCTAGGGCAGACGCGGCTAGGGCGCTACGGCCGACTGCGAGCTCAGGCGATGGTGGCAAACGAAAGAGGAGAGGGAGGGGACTCTATTTATAGCCACGGGAGAGAGAGATCAGGCTTGGAACGCAAGGAATCGCGCCGGAAAAACCTAGGGTTTGGTGGAGAGATAAACTCGAAAACGAATCCAAATTCGCGTCTAATTTAAAGGGATAAAACTGGATTTTTGGGGAAAAAGATAGAGGAGGATAAGGGAAACAAATCCCCTCAACTAATTTTCGGAATACACGAGAGATAAGGCCGGATTTGGAGGGGAAAAACTGAGCCAACTCGGTCTCAGTTCGGCTGTCCTGAGGTTGAAATGAACAGTAGTGAGGGACGTAAAGCAGACTTTCTCTGTGAGCTTCCTTTACTAGGCCGGATTGAAGGAGGGACCTGAAATGGACTTCGGAGGAGGGATAAGGCCAGCCGAAAGGAAGGGAGAATGGGCCGAGGAATGAAGGTGAACTTTTCCAGTTTCAGCCCGAAAAGGAAAATGGTATTTAATTTACTTTTCCAATTAAATTAATCAGTAAAATGATCTTTGAATTGTTAAAAATACTTCCAATGCTCGAATAATTTCAAGAAAAATCCTGAAAGTACTTGAACACTATAAATATTTAACAAAGTTATAAGAGGACCATTTAATGATTAATTTAATATGTGATTAATTACTGAAATGTTCTTTCTATGATTAAAATTAGGAATTGAGTTCCGAAAAATCCTAGAAAATTCCAGATAGTATAATTAACTATGGCGAATTTAATAAAAATTAAATCCAGCCATACTTTATTTTTAGCAAATTTTATTTCCCACATTTAGCTTCACTTGTAAATTAATGAACATTTAATATAAATTCTAATAATAATTTATTAAATAATTTATAAATCCTAAAACGAAAATCAGAATGTGACAATACTCCCAGGTATCACATGATCCTCCCAAAGTATCACCTATGAAACCTGGTGAAACAGGACATGATACTAAGGATGATCATGATACCTCCCAGGTTTAACATGATCCTACTCAAGTATAACTTGATACCTCGCAACTATCGTCTTCTACGTGGCAAGAATCATATGATAACTTACATGTATTACTTGATAACTAGCTGGTATCGGGTGATACATACCAGGTATCATGCGATTCTACCACGTATCAGGTGTTATACGATTCCTATCACATATCAGGCGATACTCGTGAGGTATCATATGATACTTATCAGGTATCGTGCAATTTCTACGACGTATTGGGATGATATTTGTGAGGTATCATATTCAGATGATACCTACTAGATACCAGGAGCTGCGCGTCGAGGTGTCGAGGCATCGTCGCCAGCGGCCGCGTCCTCCCCCGTCCACGCTCCACACTGAACCCAAACCTCATCGCCGGCAGCCGCTTCCTCCCCCATCCATGGTCCACATCGGAGCTCGTCGCCGACGACCACGTCCTCCGTTGGGAGCTCATCACCGGCAGCCGCCATCACCTTAGCCGGCGACCGCGTCCTCCACGCTAAAGCTCATCACTGGCGCCGCCGCCATCACCACGCAGGATCCTCTGTCGTCCACGCCCCACGCCAGAGCTCGTCGCCGGCACCGTCTTTGTCACCACGCAGATCCTCCGCCGTCCATGCAACCATGCACCACGCCGGAGCTCGCCGGCGGCCACGTCCTCCACGCCAGAGGTCGTCGGCGCCGGCCGCGTCAGCGCCACTGGTGTTAGCCTCATCTGTGCTGCTCCCACGGTGGCCTGCGCTCTCGCGTCTGAGGGAGGTAGACAGGGAGCGATCCCGTTGGGACAGTACTCCAACGGGATTCCGTTATATAGCAGCCCCCAAAAGTTAATTTAGATTGTTTTTTGCAGATAGATCTCTTAAGAAACCCGTATGTAAAAATATTGCACTGACCAGCCACACGTTGTGTCTGTCTCCTTTAATTAATTATTCTCTTACCTATCAGCCTCTGTCCTCATTTCTCTCCATGTTCTCTCTAATCGATCGGTCCCTTCTCCCTCGTATCCACTCCTCCCCTGCAGGCAGCGATGTGAGGCAGAGGGCATCTATGGTGGGCTTCTGGCAGCGGCAACGAAGGCAGCTTCGGGCGGTGGAGGCAGAGGAGCGTTGGGCTTTCGATGATGGCGACGGCAAAATCAATGGCCGCAGCCACATACATAAGAGTTGGTTCCAGCGTCATGCATGGGCTTCGAACAACGACGGATCCGGTGTTGGAGAGCTCGGTGATGGTGGATGCTGCGTTGGGAGCTTGGTGATGATGGGGTGCTCGGTGATGGCGATTCTGGCACTCGGGAGCTTGGCGGTAGCGGATCCAGCAGCACCGGCTTCGAGAAAGGCTAATCCGCCAAAAGCGGCCTCGGGAGCTACGGGGCCTCGAGGTGACAATGACGGTGTTTTTAACGCTTGGGAACTCGACGGCGGCAGATCTGCCACCGCTGGTCTTAGCCCTTAGGAGAGGCTAATCTGCCGCTGCTATCCCTTGGAGCTGTGGGGCCTCGCGGTGGCGATGATGATAGCGGATCTAGTGCTTGTGTGTTCGACGCTGGTCGATCTAGTTGCGCCGACCTCGAGAGGGGTAGATTCGCTGGCGTTGGCCGCTGGACCTGTGGCACCTTGGCGGCAACACTGACGATGGCGAACCGTGGTGGTAATGACCAACTGCGGCAACGACAACAACGGCAACGACAACAGCGGCAGCAACGGTATATCGGAGCTAACTAGGGTTTTAATTTTGCGAATTATTTTCACAAGTGGGCGACTTAACTGACCACCTGCGAAAATCATATTTCCGGAGTGGGTGCGTCGCCCGATTGGAAAAATGCCGATGTTTATAGACACCTATGGGGAGGCGGACTGCTCAACCATTTGCAAAAATAGGTTTTAGCCGTTTGCCAAAAAAACTTTTATGTAGCCAGGAGAAAGTTGATCGCTAGCCACCGACTACAAATCGTCGGATTAGTTCTCATAAGATACTAGTCAATGGGATAGATTAGCTAACTTGCTCTCCCATTGTAATCAGTGTGATATATTTCATAGCTATATATATAAACTGGAGTTGGGTTATTACCCATCCTAAGTGCCTGAAGTAGTATAAAAATCCACGTCTCCCATTTGTTTTATAGTAATCTCGTGTATACCTCTCCCATCTATTTTATTGTAATCCTCGTGTATACCTTCGTAGCACCATCCTCATCCCATGCAAATAACATTATCGAGTATAGCTCGTCGACAGATCTCAAACAAAAGAGTACAAAGTTTTAGATATCGTCCGGATCAACAATTTTGTATGTAACTTGATATTAGTGAATGGCAATAGTAAAAAAATATTCCATGAAAGCATTAAAGTTTTCATATTATAGGAAGTACTACGAGAATCTATATAGGAGCTTGATTGACCTCAATCACGTTTAATATGAATTTTCAACTTTTTAAAGTGTGGACTTTCTAAAGTACGTAGAAACCCTTGTAAAAATATTGGCCAAAACTTATAACGAATATTTACGCACCTAAATGTTCCATATTAGAAAGCCTTCCAACTACAAAGTTGTATATGTCATCGAACTGTACACTTTTAAGATGTCAGTGAAAACTAAAAGGACAAAACCAAAAATAGATCTGAGAAAAAACAAATTTTTGAAACCATAATGATCTCTTAGGAACAAACCTTGAATTTGAAAGTCGTTGATCCCGTCGAGGGCTAGAATTTTCTTATAGAACATACATGTGTCTATCTAAGGTTGTTTGGAAATATAAGAAAAATACATTCAAAACAGATCTGAGATAAAAAAGAATAATTCAACCATCTCAAATGAATAAACTTTCAGCAAGAAAAGTTGTACATCTCTTTCGAGGGATACAATCTTCATATTTATCATCATATCCGGCTTCATTTGAAAGAGCTGCATATTTCTTTAGCATGAACATAAATTATGCAAGTTTTATTCATTGTTGTAGACCTAATTAAGTGACAATACACCAACAAAATATGCACAATGAGGGTAGAAATAGGAAAACCACCTTACTTTCAAGTAAAACTGCTATGAAAATTCTGCATCAAGTTTTTTCTACTATCTGGTTTTGAAATTGTTGGGGTGAAAAAGTACTTTATTTCAATGAAAATGCACTTTAATTTGAGAGAATTTCAAGAGCTAAAAATCTACTTGCGGCTTTAAATTGCCACTTGTTAAAGCCAGTATCTGGTAAAGCTAAAGTAGGGCAAGGCTACAATAATTTAAAAATTTTGAAATAGAGATGTACCATATTTGTTATCTTTTTCTAAGATCTTCCCACACTCATCAGTTTTCTCCTTCACGTATATGAAATGAAAAATCCAATCAATAGTGAATATTTTAATGTAAGGTACTGCTTGATCCATTGATCAATAATTACAACCAGGCAACATAATACAATGATCAATGAAATAGCCAACTCCAGCGTTATTACAAATTTAAATCTCATCTCTCACAAAGCAAACTAAGAAGGAAATCCAGCATACACGTCAAAGAGTAAGTAACCGCGAGCTAAGAATATTTGATGACAAGAAATTAAGTAAATGAAACACACGCGAACTTGCATCCATCGATATAGCTAGCTGGCTAGCAATAATGTTGGTGGCCCACCTAGGCAACGTAGTACATGGGACTGGGGTACTTAAAGGTGCGGCAACCCTCCGGTGATCTGAGGATGTCGCTCCACTGGTCACCGATGTTGCCGATAATGACATAGCCGGCATCCACTAGCTTCTTCCGCTCACTTGTCTTGAATGCTTGAGTTGAGGTCTGGAGCCCAATCGGTTGGAGCAGTAGCTTCTCCCAGCTAGAGTAGCCCTGTGAGAGGAGGTTGTGGGTGGTGATGGCTATCTGGTCCTCGGTGCGGTCGGTTAGGAACACCGGCTTGATGCCGAGCTGGAGCAGCCGTTGGTAGAGTCGCAGCGTCCCCTGCAATGCCGGTGCGCTCCCTCCAGCCACGTACTGGAGGAAGTTCGCGTGGTCGTATGGCTGAACTCTAGAAAGGGGAATGATGATTTAAAGATGGTAATCGCCAACCAGTAGTACAACGTGCTATTTATGTTACTTCTTTTTATTATATGAAAGATCCAAGCGCAAATACACCACTACGCAGGTACATTACACTAACATGCCCATGAGAGTGACAGCGACCATGTGCTAGCTAGTCACTTAATTACGCATTAAATTCTTATTGAACATGTACTCGTATGTATGTAATATTTGTAGGCACTAGGATTCGAATCACGGTTTGGAGGAGTCATGCATCCACAACACTACCATGACAACGTCGGTGTTTTCTCATACGGGTCATTGTTGTTGATATTATGGTCATTATTAAAAATCTAATTATATAGCATATATGTTTGTTGGATATTTTTGAGTATTAACTATAGCCTCTTTGATTGAAAAAGAGTTAATATATAATTACAATTTGCTAATTGTTATTTGGAGTGAAATAAATAAAATAGTAAATCACTTATATTTATAAAATTAGAATTTAGGTTTATATTAGAATTTAGGTTTATTATTTTTTAGAGGGAAATAATTATAAAATTTTATGCAAGATAAAAATACGGTTGCTATAATTATGTCGACACACTTTTTGGGACTTTTTTAAATACATTAAAAGTAAATATATAATTTAGGGATTTACAATGTAATTGCATGACTATTTTTTCATGAAAAATATGATGGGATAAATATTGATAATAAAAAAACAAGTTTACCTAGTGTTTGAGTATATATACGTACCCGTAGCCATGCTTAGCCTGGTAGGGCACGGTGGAGAGTGCGGTCTCGTCGACGTCGAACACCCAGACCTCCTTGCCACTGCCGGAGAGCTTGAGGCTCTCGGCGTAGGCGACGGCCTCGTTGATCACCACGTCGGAGTCGCGGCCGTAGCGGTCGCCGGTGATGTAGTCGGCGACGTATTTGGCGCAATCCGCCGGAAGCGTCTTCCACCCGATGATGTTGTGCGCCTCCACCGCCGTCCTCACGCTGCCGCAGTACGGCGGCGGCGGCGGCGGCGTCGGTGGCTTCGCCTCCTGGCCGCTGCAGAAGCAGGAGCCCGCCGCCGCTGCCACCACCGTGAGGAGGAGGAGCAACCTCGCCGTCGCCATTGTTGCCCTCTCCTTCTCTTGAGCTGTGAGCTGCTTTAGAGGAGATGTGTGTGATCGAGGAGGCTGTGAGCTTCAGCGAGGAGGCCATGGGGTTTATATAGTAGAGGCGAATGATTGGTGAGGGAGTCGCTTCACGGAGGTCCGTACGTTCTTCGAGGTGCGACGTCGTACGTGCGAGCTCAACGTTTGACCGGCGAGATCAGCAGCTGGGTGCATGCTCCACCGGCCGGACTAGCTTGCCGTAAGTTGTGGATTACGATCCCGTCGGATGACGACCGTCGACGTCGACCGGAGTGCGACGGGGCGCCCGGCCACCGACACACAGGGGTCAAGTGTTAGAAATAACGTTGTTGTTGTTATTAATGTCGCTTCTTGGTTGCGTGGTAGAGTGCGCTTCATATGTGTTTTGTGTTATAATACGTATGTTTTTCTAGTACCTTTCTCTAATATTACTAGCAGAGGGGCAGGCCCGTGCATTGCAACGGGATTTGACAAAAGTTATGATAACGGGTTCACCTCGTGGTCAAGTATATATTTGAATCGAACCTTGCTGAACGTACAACGATGCCATCCGATTGTTGTCCGACCGTGTTACGGCGTGGGCACAGCTAATAGACGCATGCCAAGATTCATCACGGCCTAAATCATGTATCGTTTGTGAGGTTTTTATCGTTGCTTTGATCATACACTGGGGTCGAACAACAACGTCGTATCTATATTATTTTCGATTGGAAAATCATGTTCTAAATACTTAATAAAACGATATTTCTATACAAGGACCCCTATAGATTACAACCACACCGTATCTAGTCCATCTGCAAAAATCGAGCTTTATTTTCGCATATGGCTCACTAAGCACTACTACTTTCAAGATTTTTCCAAACGGGCATTTTGATTTTTCCGTGCGGTTGTCCGGTCCGCCTGGAGCCAATCGTCTGGGAAAATAAGCATTTTCGCATGCGGGCGGTCCAACCACACGGGATAATCGATTATCCCGTGCGGTTGTGTTATACCCTTCTATCTTTCTTTGTATTTTATTCTAAGCGTGGTAAGGATATTGAATTACACATCACTGCGAACTTATTCACTCTTCGAAGCCCCCTGGCCGAACCGGAAACGGTGGTACCACCATAAGTAGGTTCTTTCGGTATTGACCAACAAGTCCCTCTCATTGAGATTAATACCAGCTTGCAGGCAGTTTCAAATTCAAGAACTTCGTACAGAGCATCTCGATCAAGACTGACCCCACGAAGATCGAAGCCATTACCAGCTGGCCGATTCCAACGTCCATCCACGACATTCGGACTTTCCATGGCCTTGCTTCATTCTTACATTTCTTGCTTCTTTGCGAGAGAGATCTTTGTCGTCCTCTATTCGTCAACAGATGAAGAGGTAGGGGTTGTAGGGGAAGAACCAACCTTTTCGGGTTACGGGAGACCGAGGCAGAGCAAGAGTGTAGCTTCAACCGATCCCCGGCGACATCTTTTAGGCCAATGTTGGGCGTATCAGCTATCTCACCTGGAGAGTGAGGAAAGAAACGGTCCTCGTCATTAAAGGAAATTGTGCTTCTTCAGTTCTACATTAAAATTGTGAGTAGATTCTTCAGTTTTAAGCTGATAAACTTGGTTTCGGGAACTTTCTAGGAGAAAAATAGAGCCATTTGGAGCGGAGGGTGATCGATTTATGACAAAGACTGTGCTTTCAAACACGTCCGCACGGAATCAAAAATACCAAAAATAAAAAAAACGAATCGGTCGCTCGCTGCCGCCGCCGCGCTCGGCTCGCTGCCGAACCGCTACCTCGTCGATGTCGTCATCTGGGTCCTCCTCGTCGACGTCGTCATCTGGGCCGCCGCCGCGCCCGGTTCGCCGCCTCGCCGGCCGGCTCGCCCACTCGCTGCCGCGCCCGGCTCGCCCAGCCGCCGCCGCGCCCAGCTCGCCACCTGGCTTGGTTGCGGCCGCGCCCAGCGCCCGGCTCGTCCAGCCGCCGCCTCGCCCGCTCGCTGCCGCGGCCGGCTCACCGCCTGGCCTGTTCGTCGTCGTCGGCCCGCTCCCGGCCTCCGCCTTGCCGTCGTCGTCGTCGTCGCGCACACGTACGCCACTTCCGGCCGCCGCCTCGTCGTCGTCGTCAGCCGCGCGCCGAGAGCCGCCTAGAGGAGAGGAGGTGTCGGCACCATGCACAGGAGGAGGAGACGAGGCATCGGCCCGGCCGTCTCGCCCAGCCGCCGCTGTCCGCCCTGCCGCCGCCGTTGCCCAGGCTGCCGCCGTCACCCAGGCCGCCGCCGCCGAGAGCCACCTGGAGGAGAGGAGGCGTCGGCACCATGCACAGGAGGAGGAGACGAGGCGTCGGCCCGGCCGCCTCGCCCAGCCGCCGCCGTCCGCCCCGCCACCGCCGTCGCCCAGGCCGCCGCCGCCGAGAGCCGCCTGGAGGAGAGGAGGCGTCGGCGCCATGCACAGGAGGAGGAGACGAGGCATCGGCCCGGCCGCCTCGCCCAGCTGCCGCCATCCGCCCCGCCGCCGTCGCCCAGGCCGCCGCCGCGCCCGGCCACCGCCTCGCCCAGGGGAGGGGGAAGGAGGAGGGGAAGCCAGCTGGGGAGGAGCTAGAGGCCGGTGGGAAGCCGGAGAGAAGAGGAGAAGAGATAAGGTAGAGAGAGAGATGTGGAGTTGGGAGTGGTTGAGGTTGTACGGGAAAAAGGGAAAAAGGAGGAGAGAGATAGGGAAATTTTGAAGTGGTTGGGAGGGAAAGGAGGTAGGAATATCCCATGCGGTTGGGTTAGGACGCACGCACCGGAAAATCGATTTTTCCGTACGGGCGACACCCAGCGCCATTTTTTTATTTTTCCGTGCGGTTCCACTTACGGACCGCATGGAAACAAAAGGAAGGACGTCTAGGAAAATCAATGTTGTAGTAGTGAAGAGACCCGCATGAAAAAAAATCTATTTTCCATGCGGTCCTCTTAAAGAGCCGCATGCAAATATGAGCCTATTTTCCCATGCGGTCCTTTTAATGGGCCGCATGCAAAAATAGATTTTCATACGCGGACCTCTTAATTGGTCCACATGTAAAAATATTCCTTCTCTTTTACATAGATATTTTCTCCCCTCCTCAGTCTCTTTTCCTTCTCAACACTTCAAATTTTTCCACTTCACCTCTCCCCTCTCTCTCATTCTCTTCCTCTCCGCTCTCTCACCGAGAACTCTCTCATTCTCTCCTCTCCCTCTCTTTCTCTTCCTCCCTCTCCTTTCTCTCTCTCTCTCACCGACAAGGAGGGCGGCGGCCGACGGCCGACAAGGAAGTGCCAGGAGCGCGCGGCGTGACCGATGAGGTGGCGATGGAAGCGTGCGGCGCCGCTGAGGTGGCCAGGAGCGTGTTAACGACCAAATTTTGCAATATTAGTGCCAGAGATGAAGACTGGATCGAAGCGTAATCGAAGATGAGGATCATCGGTGAAACAGAGTAGGAATCAGCTGAAGTTCGGATCGGCTACGATTGGAATCGGCTAAGTCCGAGTCAGACTGGGTAAGTTGATATAGCCGATTCCGACAATACAACTTGGTATAAGTCATTGGGTTGAGTTGATATGCTTCAAGGTGATTGCCATGCATGGATAAAGTCCTGAGAAGGCAATTATATCTAATAATTAGGATATTTTATGTAATTTCCTTAGAGATATGTTTAGGCAAAAGTCTGTCGTAAAGACTTACTGTATCTTAGAGTTTGTTAGAGATAAGAGTCATGTCCGATATGGACATTGTTTGTAATTCTCGGGTATAAATAGACCCCGAAACCCATGTAATCAATTAACACATACGTTCAATACAATCTCGGCGCGTCGCCACCCTTTTTGCTTTAGTTTTATTTCAACGAGTTCTTGCTTTCGGGTTGAGCTGCATCGGTTTCGATCTTCAACAAGAGGTAAAACTTGTTATGATGACTTGCGTTCTTGGGATTAGTGCTTCCATCTTTATGATACTCTAATCTTGTTTATGTAATTCATCGAGTTATCACATATCTTATATAATCTCTGACAATATCGCTATCTAACCTACAATCGGCTAACATCTATTGATAGAGGGCAGTCGATTAGGTCAAATATTGATGTTGGCTTAGATTATATACGGTATCCACCACCTTATGAAACTTCCAACGGCTTGATTGTTTAGATGTTGTTCTTCTTTTCATACTTATAGCTGCATCAGTTGTTTGATCTTATGAGTCGTGATTAGAATCACAATCTCTAGCCTGCTTCTTGGTTGCCGATTAGGATAGTATTGGCGTTTCAGCCAATCTTACCTGATTTAACTATATTTGCTTTATATGCTTTATTGACATGTTAAATCTGCCCTTTATGTCAAGATCTTATTGCATTGAGTGTATTAGGCTTTCGTTTGGTATATTCTGCTTGCTTTAATATCTTAACGTAGAGTAGTATCGGAGTATTAGCCGATATATACTAGATCTATCTGATCGGCTATGCTACGAACATATATAATCTTATTATTAATATATATTTCGATTTAAGTGATTTATACTGTCTCGGCATGGCGACCGATCTATCCCAATCACTTGATTTAAGTATATATCGATATAAGGATTATATATCGTTAATATCTACAGCCGATCGAGTAGATTTAGTTCTGTTTTATTTATTAATGCTTACCGATCGATGCATATATGACATCGGCTCAAAGATAAATGATATGTCATCGGCACCTAACCGATCGGCTATCATTTATAGATTTAATCATGGTTTCTTTGCCTTTATTTCTTGTTGATTGCATGATCAAATCAACTGGCATGCTAGCATACTCAAAGACGAGTTTTGGACCTGCACTGGAGTTAAGCAGATCTCCCAGGCCTCGTGTTTTTCATCAACAGAGCGACGCTGCCCTACGTGGCTCAGTGTGACTCCAGCGGCGGCCACGCACAAGGGCCATGGCGGGGTCGGGCGTGGGCGGCGGCGGCGGCCCTCCCCCACCCCAATCTACTGGCCGCTACCCTCTCCCGCCCGGATCCGCTGGCTGCCGCCCTCCCCCACCCCCATACTAGTGGCAAGAAGGGAGGAGGATGAGGACGACGGGGGCTACTGGAGGATGAGGACAACAGCGGCGGCGACTGGAGGACGGGAACGGTGGCGGGTCACCTATGGTAGCGGTGTATTTTTTGATTTCTGGAATTTTTATTTTTTTTTTCTAATTTTTTCCTTTTCGCATGCGGTCGGCTTAAGTGCCCGCATGCGAAAATCAGATTTTCTCATGTGGTTGCGCTGGCTTTCATGCTTTTGCAGTCCTTTTCTTCCATGCGGTTCGCCCAACCGCATGCGAAAATGCATTTTGACCGTTTGTAAAAAGCTATTTTGTAGTAGTGAAAGTAACAGGTCGTATGTACATATATTGTCTAGGTACTCATGGTAATGTTGGCCGGTCGTAGATGAGGCCACAAATTAGATGACAAGTGGAAACGTAATTTAATCGAACTTTTCGATAGTATGGCAACGTATGTAATTAGTGGATGGAAAAGGATGCTCGACAGAGCCATGTACGCGGACAAGGCGAAGTCATGGATGGACTCACGACTTACCAATCGGACTAAATGGAAACAACTTTAATCGTGTTGTTGCTGGTCAAAATTTGAAAAAAAAACAATTATATACAAATATATATATACCAACGCAAAAACCAATTCAAACTTAAACAACATATCAAAGTAGTGGCAGAAACACGTTCAATTTACATAATATATATAATAGTAGAGAAAGGTAAAAAAACAACATAAGAATTGGATTGAGTAAATCAAACGCACGCGAACTTGGATCCATCGATATAGCTAGCTAGCCAATTAGCTAGCTAATGATAACGCTGTCAGACGAGCTAGGCGACGTAGTACATGGGGTTAGGGTACTTGAAGATGCGACAGCCCTCTGGCCCTCCGAGGATGTTGCTCCACTGGTCACCGATGTTGCCAACAATAGCATAGCCAGCGATCACTAACTTCTTCTGCTCGCTGGTCTTGAACAAGCAGTTGAGGTCTGGAGTCCAACCGACTGGAACAATGGCTTCTCCTAGCTGTAGTAGCCCCTGCAAGTGGAGGTTGTGAGTGGTTATAGCCCTTTGGTTCTCTGCGCGATCGGTTAGAAATACTGGCTTGATGCCTAGAGCAGCCATTGAGAGAGTTGTAGCGTTCCCTGTAGCTCTAGTGCACTCCCTCCTACCATTTACAGGAGGAAGCTCGCGTGGTCGTATGGCTATACTCTGAAAAGAAAAATGATAATTTGAAAAAAAATTGGCCAGCAGTACAAAGGGTTATGTTAATTTTTTTTTATTATACGAAAGTCAGGCACACACATACACTGCTACGCATGTACATGTATTATACCAAAACGCCCATGACAGAATGACGGAGACCAGCTACGAGTCACTGACCCATTAAATTCTTAGTGAAGACAAACTCGCTGTTTACATCCAAATTAAACACTTAGAGTCAAAATAGGGAAATATTACAAAAATTTGGAAGGCGCCGGGTTTCCTCCAGGTAGCCGGTCTAACCGCCGTCGGTGGGCCGATCTGATAGGCGTGATGGGCCCGTCAGACCGTCATAGTGCGATTAAGAGATGCTTCAGGTTTCCATTGGTTTCTACCCTGTGTTGGATGTGGAGAGTACTTGTAGAAGGCAAGACCAACTCCTTTATAAGAGCCAAGGTCGGTTTGATTCCAAACCCCAATACCCCAATCTCTCAATCACTACAATATATTGAATCATGCTATTACTTTACTTTTCCGCTATGTTTTTCACTTTACCATAGTTCAGTCCATCTTTATCGATTTGCGCCATAAATCGGCCGTCGTCGCTGCGAGATTGCAATTATCATTTTGTAAGTTTGTCCTGTAAACCTTCCGTTCACCCACGAGACGGGTGATTATCTTCAAATTGATCTAAATCAGCCTCATGGCTAGTTTTGATATCTAAATCGCCTCCGCTAGCCAGTTTAATCTTCAAAATCCATCTTGATCGATTTCAAGCTGTCTAGATCGAGGTTGTTGGCAACTCCGTTAACACCACAAATCTTTAGGCGAGTCTCGTGTTGGGATCGAAAAAGACGCGAACACTCGCGTGTGTGTAATATATTCATGGACACTAAGATTTGAATCAAGTCACGTAGCCACAACTCTATAATCACACGGCTTCGGTGTTTCCCATAAGGGTCACTGTTGATGATATTATGGGTATTAAACTAACTAGAAAGATAGCGCGGGCACCTTATATAATGTGTGTGAATTTTAGTATAAATATTTATGTGTGGCTGACTTTTTATTAAAATATATTTTTACTATATTCTAAACTAAAATTAAGCTTATTTAGTGTGCTTTGAATGCTAGTTATTTTCTTAGAATTACACTTGCAATCATGCAGTTTTGAAATTATGAGAAAGCATTATGTTAAAATATTTTTTTACTATATTCTAAACTAAAATTAAGCTTATTTAGTGTGCTTTGAATGCTAGTTATTTTCTTACAATTACACTTGCAACATATAAATTCTAAAATAAAATTACTTGATATCATGCAGTTTTGAAATTATGAGAAAGCATTATGTCAAAAAAATGAAGGTGGTTCCTATGAGAAAATTTAGGGTATTTTGACTCCCCAGAAGGATATCTCGATACCCCAAAAGAAATCCAATAATATCAATTTTTGTTTGATTTTATTTTAAGTTATATATATATATTTATTTATTTTAAGAAATATTGAAGTAGTGGTCATAGTATTTTTTGTGAATTATCACTAAACTGAAGTGTCTTATAACAAATAATACTCCCTCCATTCCATAATATAAAGCACAACTATTTTTTTTCTGATGTTCCATAATTAATATAAGGCGTGCATGCATGCATGCAATTAATTAGCACATCTTATCCATTAAATTATTATTTTTTAAAATCCTCCACCCTCGAGATCTCTAATCTATTAGGTGCATGCATTATATTTATTAGGGTGATACAAATTAGGAGGTGATAATAATAGTTTCTTGGTATTTGGGTTAAGGGTGGTTGTACCTTATATTTTGGAACGGAGGGAGTACATGTTTCTAGATTGTTCTACATCAGGACTCATGATTTAAAATGTTAGCATGTTTTACCAGAAAAATAAAAAAAATGGACATGGCCTTTAATTCTTATATGGAATTGACTTGATATATTTCTAAGGCCACCTCAAGGTTGTATCATTATTAAGATTCCTAGGTGCAATCCACATGCTTATTGGTATGATCTTCAACCGACCGCACCTTTATTTTCAACTTGTTGTCTATAATGCTAGATGAGTACATTTATGATTAAAAAATTATATATGTCACTTAAAATTCTTTTTCTCTAATTTATTAGTGACTTCATAGATCATATTTGTAAGTTGGATGCTATGAACATCATTATTAAGAACATTTATTTATTTCCGAAAAAGATTGTTTTAAAAGTATCAAGGTCAATTTGTATAAGTACATAGCCCCGTATGCATCTTAAGAGAAATTAATTAAGTCGGTAGAAAGTCACTGTATGTCTAACGGGATATAAGTAATAGATAGAGGTCCATTTGTTTTTTTTGCCCATATAGATAATTTTAATTTTAATTGTTAAGGAGATAGAAAGCAAAGAGAAAATAATGGCAAGGAGAGAGGGAGGTTTGGGATGTTTTTCTAAATGATCAATCTAACCATCTAAAATAATGTATTGGATGTTTAAGTCAAAACCGATGGTCGGATGTTTTGTTTTCTTGTCAGAATTTTTAGGATTTTATCTGATCTATGAGAGCAACATAATGTCTTAAGAGTGTTTATAGGTGGACGTTTAACACCGCATGCCGCAACGGAGTAAGAGAGATGCAAGGAGGTTTGGGCTTTTTTTTAAAAAGAAAAAGATCTAATGACTCAAAATAATATGTCAATCTATTGAAAATAATATTTCCATAGATTTAAATAAAAACCAATGGTTGGATTATTTTTTTCAAAAATTCAAAGATTTTTCTTTGCTTTAAGAATGCCATATAATAGTTTAGAAGCATCTATAAGATGTTTAATGGATTTGAATGTCGCATAGGGGTGGGGAGAGGAGAGAGGTTTGGGTTTTTCTATTTAAAAATACAAACAATCTAAAAAAAGTATTAGAGTACGTACTGGAGTACGTGGGAGGACGAGAGGTGGGGTTTTACATGAGGAGGTAAAAGCAGTCACAGAAATTCCCAATCGACCGAGCGTAGTTTCTGTATAAGGGGTACTTTTTCCGATCATACCTTTTTGATTATTTTTAAATTTTGTTTTTTCTAATTTATTTCTGCATCGTATTAATCTCGACACTGAGTAGTTTAAATGATAAATATGGTCAGTTACCGGCCGATCGAGCATCGTTTCCGAAGAGATGCTACCGATTCCAACCGTTTCCGACCGTTTTCACCTTGGAGGTGCGCCTAATCAATCTAATCTAACGGTTGATAATGTTGGACCACCAATTTAATGGAAAGTCGAGGGATGGATGTTTTGCTTTATCTAATCTAATGGTGTAAAATAATGGGTCCACCAATTTAAGTAAAATCGACGATGAGATTAAATAATGCCACATGGCAATGTATCCGTCAATTTAAGTAGAAATCGATAATCGATTACTTCTTTTTTTATGATTTTATAGTATTTCTCTAATTTAATAGCACCAAGTAGCGGTTTAAAAGTGTTTGTTGTAAGATGTATAAAGTGACAGAGGGAAAGTTAGTAGACCTAGTAGGTGAAAGTCTATTTGTGGGACCTTTTTGCCTACGAAAATAATTTTGGTTTTAATTAATTTCTCATAAAGACAAAGAAAGATATATATAGAAGTACGTACGTACATTGCACATTACGTACGCTTGTTTGTTTGTAGAGGGGAGTTTCCGGATGTGATTTTTACTGTCAAATAGATCTAACGATCTAAAATAATGGGGTCCACCAATTTAAATGAAAATCAATGGTCGGGTTTCTTTTTTTTATTAGAATGACACTTGGCGACTCGAGAGCGTTATTAGAATGCCACTTGGCGACTCGAGAGCGTTTATAGGATGTCACTTGGTGACTCGAGAGCGTTTATAGGAAGTTTAATAGACTTTTATTATATAATAGAAGATAGATAGATAGATTATATAGTAAAACAAGAGCCCAAGATGGGAGCACATTTATATTTATTAATTCCAAATTTATGCATTTATATCGACCTAGTGTTTGACGTATACCGTATGCGTACCCGCATCCAAGCTTGGCTGGGCAGGGTGGAGAGCGCGGTCTCGTCGACTTCGAACAGCCAGACTGAAAGCGTATAGAGTCAACACGATAAGTTAGATTGATCACGGACACAAATACATATAGGGACGGTATATCTTTGTCTCTATACCCGACTTATAGAAACAGAATCGGGATAGAATTGAGCAAAACCGAACCGGATACAAATACAATATCTCTAACACAGACCTCCTTGCCATTGCCGGAGAGCTTGAGGCTCTCGGCGTAGGCGATGCCCTCGTTAATCACCACGTCGGAGTCGCGGCCGTAGCGGTCGCTGGTCATGTAGCCGGCCGGCGACGTAGCCAGCGCAGTTCGCCGGCACCGTCTTCCAGCCGATCGATGATATTCTGCGCCTCCAATTAAGGCCGTCCTCACGCTGCCGCAGTACGCGGCGGCGGCCGCGGCGCCTTCGTCTGCGGCGCTGGCCGCTGCAGAAGCCGGAGCCCACCGCTGCGCCACCGTGTGACCACTAGGAGCAGCCTCGACGTCGCCATTGTTGCCGTCGCCTTGTTTTGAGCTTTCGAGCTGCAGTAGAGGAAATGTGTGTTTGATCGCGGATGCTGCTGTGAGCTGCAGCCAGCTGAGATTGGTGAAGGATGGACTCGATCGCTTCACGGAGGTCGTCCGTTTGTCGGTCGAGGATGCGACATCGATCGATCGTACGTGTGCGAGCTCAACATTTTACCGGCTGGCGAGCTCAACTGGGTGCATGCATGCATGCTCCGCCGGCCGGACTTGCCGTAAGTAGTGGAAAACTTAATTAACGATCCCCTCGGATTACGACCGGAGTGCGACTGTTCGCCCGGCGATCATCGATCGACGCAGTGGGTCAAGTGTTAGAAATAACGTTGTTGTTGTGTAATAAAGTATAGCTAGCTGCTTGCATGGTGGCGATCGACTCAGGGGTCAAGTGTTAGAAATAATGTTGTTGTTGTAATTAATGTAGCTGCTTGCATGGTGGAGTCCTACGTACACACCCTACTTCCGATCCGTTTGACGATTACGCTTTGATTTTTTTCTTAGTTAATTTTTATTAAGTTTAATCACGTTTATAATTAAAAAAACATAGCGACATTGATAACACCTAACAAATATAATGAAAGACCTGTTGACAATATAGGCATATAATGATTTAATATATTCCATAAATAAATCATGACATTACAGATGTATACTAGCATTAACGCATCATTAGATCTACACATGTAAACTAAGCAGTAAAATATGAACAGATCAAATATGCGCAACATGTCGAACACGTATCGAGGTGGTGGAAAGACCGGTTGCTCGGCAGGAACTACTCGAGGTTCCGAGCGTCGACGAAGGCGCGCAGCACGCGAGCGGAGAGGAAGGCGAGCCGTCGTGGACGAACAGGGAGCAGTCGCACGAAGCGCTTCCCAAAAATCTTATTGCCGCCTTCTCCCGGTGCAGGACGTCGAAGGCAGAGGTTCCGGAGACCTGCTCTCCCGATCGCCGGTGTACGCTGGCGAGCGGGATGGAGTAGTCCACGAGCGACGGCACAACACAGAGGAAGAGGCAAACCCTAGATTGATTTTGCGTGTGTTGCGTGAAGGCGGCGGCACGTTTTATATAGAGATAGGTCGCTTGATCAGGGCGCCCGCACGATCTCCACTCTTCCTGCAGCAAAACAAAACTGTAAAAGGAGGCTGCATCTGCGCAAGGTGAGGAGCCAATTTTTCCTTCGGACCATTCGACGCGTACGTCGTGCACGCGCGCCCCCTGCCCTGCCCTGCCAGGCCAGGCGAGCGAGCGCGCGCGTGTGTTCCCCCTCTTCTCTCCACCACACATGCTTCAAGTGGCTAGGAGAGCATCCTCCCTTTTAAGGAGGTCCCCCTCTCCTAGAATAAGTAAGGTGGTACTAAACTCCACATGCATGCCATCCCATGAGGTGGGCTTTTGTGATTTTCCAAAGAATTAATCTTCGAATGGGCCTTAGCCCATCTATTAATTCCAACAATCCCCCACCAAATCTCAAAATCCCACTGAGATTTGCCTTTTCCAATGTACTGTTTATATACCAGCGGTTCGATGGAGTCCGATTAAGGTTGAACATCCACCTAGAACTCCAAGCTACACTTACTCACAACTTGAACAATGGACTACGCCTTGGATTGCAAGTCTTGTGCAAGCAAGTTTCACTCAGAGTCTTATCTGGTACTAGACCGTTTGTAGACTACCCCTCGGGTGGAACGTATAAGTCATACTCCTAGGTCTTTAGTAAGCTTCCTAAAAGATTCACCCAAAATCTTCATAGACTGTGACCAACAATCAAGCTTACAAAGGTGAGTTCTTTCAAGAATGCTCTGCAGGAAAGCATCTTCGCTAACTAAAGCCAACAGAACTCATTAAGGCATAGCCAACCTGCCTTACAGCTCCAGAGAGTACATGCATCTTCACTTAGAAAGGATATAGATTGGTACTCTCCTCTAGTTTACTAATGGTTTGTTCTTCCCAGGTTATAATTCACGGGATCTCCGATCACATAGACTAGGTTACCACCATAGTATAACTCACATATGTCACAAACCCATCTCCTTCGATGCATTATCTATCACATTTCGTGATAGTCCATTCGTGAAGGGATCTGCTAGGTTTCTAGCTGTTTGGATGTAATCCAACGTTATAACTCCGGAGTTTCTCAATTTTCTGACAGACTTCAATCGTCTTTTCACATGTCTAGACGATTTCATATTATCCTTAGAACTATTCACTTTGACAATTACCGTTTGATTATCACAGTTCATGAGGATAGCCAGCACCGGTTTTTCAACAATAGGCAGATCCATTAATAGATCACGCAGCCATTCTGCCTCAACAGTAGCAGTATCCAGTGCCGTCAGTTCTGCTTCCATGGTTGACCTCGTCAAAATAGTCTGTTTGCAAGACCTCCACGAAACAGCACCACCACCCAGTGTGAAGACATATCCACTAGTGGCTTTGATCTCATCCACATCAGAGATCCAGTTAGAATCACTATATCCCTCCAGTACTGCAGGATACCCAGAATAGTGAAGCCCCAATTCCATAGTACCTTTCAGATAGTGCATTACTCGCTCAAGCGCACGCCAGTGATCATCTCCCGGATTAGAGGTAAACCGACTCAACTTGCTCACAGCAAAGGAGATATCAGGCCTAATTGCACTAGCCAGGTAAATCAGCGAGCCAATGATTTGGGAGTATTCCAGTTGATTCCTAGCAATTCTCCTGTTCTTGCGAAGCAACAAGCTAGGATCATAAGGTGTTGGAGAAGGCTTACTATCAATGTAGCCAAAGCGATTTAAGATCTTCTCCACATAATGGGACTGCAAGAGTGTAATCCCATTCTCACCTCTAATTAACTTAATGTTTAAGATAACATCAGCTACTCCCAAATCCTTCATATCAAAATTTTGAGACAAGAATGATTTAACCTCATTTATCACCTCAAGGTTTGTCCCAAATATCAGTATGTCATCAACATACAAGCACAGAATAACTCCCTCACCCCCACCATGGCGATAGTACACACATTTATCTGCCTCATTGACTGCAAAGCCTGCAGATGTCAATGTTTTGTTAAATTTCTCATGCCATTGCTTAGGAGCTTGTTTCAGACCATACAAAGACTTCAACAATTTGCACACTTTGCCTTCTTGACCTTCAACTACAAATCCATCAGGTTGATCCATATAGATCTCCTCATCTAGCTTTCCATTAAGAAAAGCTGTCTTAACGTCCATTTGATTAACGAGAAGACCATGTGAGGCTGCTAGGGAAAGTAGCACACGAATTGTGGTCAATCTAGCAATAGGTGAGTATGTGTCAAAGAAATCTTCACCTTCTTTCTGAGTATAGCCCTTAGCAACAAGCCGAGCCTTGTACTTTTCAATAGTACCGTCAGGCCTGAACTTCTTCTTGAACACCCACTTGCACCCCACAGGTTTACACCCATAGGGTCGCTCTGTCACCTCCCAAGTCCCGTTAGAGATAATGGAATCCATTTCACTACGGACAGCCTCCTTCCAGCAGTCTGCATCAGGAGATACGTATGCTTCTGAAATTGACTTAGGGGATAATGGAATCCATTTCACTACGCAACATCTTCTCCCTCCAGTCTTTGTTCGTTCCCCTCCTTACCAGACATACTCCAACGAGCTGGTCATCATCGATCCCCAGTGGGGCCACAACCACGCCCACTGTCCATTTGCCGCCGCCACATCCCTTTTGGATGACACATGAACAAAGTGGCGTGCAGCGGTTGGAGGTAGCGCCATAGGGGTCACCCTAACGAGCACATCCGTGACACGTTGTGTACCCCCATGGAGGATATCCCAGTGGACATGGTCGGCCACACGAGCACGAACCCCATGGCTCATCACCCCACCCACACGGCGACAATGACAACTACGGCTGTGGATGTGGAAGCTGCTATGTCATCGTTGGGTGGAGATCATCGCAACCGTATCTTCTCCTCTAAGCTGTGGCAACAGCAAAATCTGCGGCAGCCGGGCGGCTGGCCTAGCTTATCCCAGTTGTCTTAACTATCTTGTATGACTCTTTCACTGCTAAGTTATAAGAGCCACCATTTCTATTTATGTGCCATGTACATGGTATGGATGTGATAAAGATGTTGTGGATGCGTGTACTAACCACTGATCATGGGACTTAGTGTACGCTCCAGGTATTCGGGAATTCCATCCCAGGGTGCCGATAGCACCTATCGCTACCTATACCCCGGAGAAACCGTCGCCACCATTTTCATCCCCAAACCACCAATGTCGCAACCATCCCCTCCATCACCGCCGAGCCCTAAGAACACCAAATCTGGCATCCCCGAGGTCGGGGGACACCGGATCTGACCAACCCCAACCTCGTGGTGGCTAGATCCAACATTGGTTGTGTTCTCTCTGTTCACAAGCACCACCATTGCTTCCACCTCGAGTTCCAGCTACCATAATCGATGTCTCCTCCGCTCCTGAGTGCTGGCGGCAACCTCTTCACCTGTGAGCTCGGGCCACCGCCACCTCCTCTCTCGAGCCTTAGGGGCGCCAGATCCGGGCTCCTCAAGGTTGGTGGACGTAGGATATGACCGCCCCCGACATCGCGGTCGCTGGATCCAGCGATTGTCGTGTCGTCTCTCCCGCTCACAAGCGTCTCTGCCGCCTCCACCTGGAGCTCCGGCCCCGACCATCGTCGTCTCCTCTGCCCTCGAGTGTCGGTTGTCACCTCTTTGTCCTCAAGCTCTGGCTACCGCCTCTTCCACATCGAGCTCCACTTGCCTCCTCCAAGCTCGACATTCAACTTGCTGAAGATTGTGGCGGATGGTGGCGGCGGTGGAGAAGGTGGTCCTGCTGGCGGCTAGGTGCAACATCCTCACCGGTAATCCCGGGAGCTCCAGCGGTCATTCTAGGTCTTCTCTACCCCTATGAGCTCCATTCGAAAATTGTTGTTTCCATAGGAATTTCTTTTGGTTCCTCATGTGAGATGTGAGATTGTCATGATCGAGCTCCGTCATGTTCTTTTTTCTGCAAGAGATTTTGTTATGTTTAGTTTGCAGTATGAGATCCAAATGATTGATTCATTTATGTTTGTAGTGTTTTGACACCGTGTTAATAAGACAGTGATGAAAAAGAGTTAACGCTGTTTTTTTTCCACATTAATACACATCAGTGACGGGTGCTAACACGTGAATTGATTTTTTACCTGTTAAGCTGCTCAGTGACGGGTGATAATATGTGGCCCATTAGAGAACAATCTCCCCTGTGAAGGGTGAAATTTTGCAGTCCGTCACAAGTGATAGTCGCCACTGACAAGTCTCCATCAGTCTCCATCCCTGATTCACTATAATGTGTATTTCTAGATTCCGGACTCCACAGAGGGCTTAAAAGAAGCCAGTTGCCACGAGCAAACCTGAGACCAAAAACTACACCCTCCGTCAAAAAAAAAAAAAGATAACTTCTAGGAAAGCTAGCTGGTTCATCTCCAGAAGTTGGTTTTTTATGGGACGAAGGAAATAGTTGTTACAACGTCGTTATTACTGCATTTAGAAATGTTATTATTACGCGTTTGTTCGTGTCTCTCTCTCTCTATATATATAGGATACCCATATGGGACTCCATGGTGCACGGGCTCAAAGGTATAAAAACACAAATTCTCTCAAATTTTTAAAAATTTACAAATTGTAAGTAGATATCTAGGTATATGAATTTGATTCATACAAATACCTAACAACTCAAACTCAACTTTATTTCACAATTCATTATTACATACCTAACAAATTATATGTTTAGATGTTATATACCTAGAACCAAAATCTAACAAAAAAAAAAGTTCAAACTCAGCTCAAACTTGTTTGAACTTGTTAGTAAAGAAGTTAATGTTTATATCTAAACATTTAAAAAAAATTCATACTCATTCAAATTGGGTATATACTCAATTTGAATCTTGGAGCCCATGCTCCATGTAGCACCAGTTAATTTACCTATATATATATATATATATATATATATATATATATATATATATATATATATATATATATATATATATATATATATGAATTGGAAGTTGGATAATACGAACCTAGGTGCATATGGACCAGCAATCTGCACCATTCATATGTGCCTGCGGATGTCAAAGCTAGATACATTTAGCCCTTGGTAGCGTGTACATATCTGCATTTTTTCCCCTTATAATAAGAGGAGGGGATGGTACATGATACAATTTCAATGACTGAAATGCCCTTTAAATAGTACTACAGTGCAATTCAATGTGTAGTTTTTGATTCTTCTTTTTAGTTTGTTGTTGCATGATTAGTTCATTTCACATGGATGCTCTGATCCTACAAGCAGTAAGTCAAGTCAGTACACAACGATAGATGTGTCAGCGTATATGTTTTTCTAATGGAAACTAATATATTTTCCCTAGCTAAAAAATGATGGTATATATCTTCTTGCTAAAAAGAACAGGGGTATTATTAGTTTGAGGGAAGGTCTGAATTTCCAGCGATATATGGTTGACCTTTCTAAACATGAAATTCACACTTGTCATGGTGTGTGGAGATTATGATCTGAATATATTTTGATGTATCATTTGTATAATGAAACCTATGATATAAATTATCATTACAGTTTGGGATATGTATGGTGTGGGATTGATTGATGAAGAAAAAATTGTGTACCTAAAGGTTAATTTTTTGGCATCAAAACTCGGAATGTCATGGGAGTTACCGGGTTTTAGAGATATATCAATTTCTTAGTGTTGTTGAGTGCCATATTATTTTCTTAATGATGTTTAGTGATACATCATTTACGAACTTATTATTTTAAGATTTATAAACTTTCGTTCATTTTAAGATAAAAAAACTTGCCACGAGATATGTGATTTGTAAATGTCATTTATACCTTGAAAATGTAGAGAAATTTCGCAATTCCAAATGTAGGGGGATTCTTATTTTTGTTTTGAGTCGTAGCAGAAGTTCTTTCTTGTGTGTACCTTCAAAACGCTTTATAATTTATAGTGTGGTAAAGTCTCAATATAACTGTGCCTTTTTTCCTCTGATCTTCATTTCTCTTGTTTCTTCCAGTGAATTGTGAATCGAGGCAGTAGTATGTTGTATACGTATGTATGAGTTTTCCCTATATATTTTACTCTAGTGTTTTTTACAAGTTACATAGACAAGCCACACCTGCAAAAATTAGATTTGTAACATGTAGGAGCAGTGAAGAAAATCTAACTAACATGCATGAAGTGAAGAAATCAGGTAAGGGATGCTAGCTGAGGGGCAAACCTGGAAGGCTGTGTATTCCCAGAAATACTGAAGAAACGTGCGAAAGTTCAACTTTTGAACCGTTAATCGATAAGGCGATCAGGAACTGTGGATGCGTAGAGCTCGTTGAGTAGTGCAAAGTAGACTATGAGTTTGTAGTAATCGGAGTCCGAACGAAGCCCTGAGGATTGAATTGCTGTGGGCCGTTGATCTCCTTCTAGAGTCTATATAGCCAAAAAAAAAAAAAAAGGAAAAGGAAAGATCGATACCCTGAAGCCCCTGCCACTACTCCTGCGCCCCTGCCACTGCTACTACTGATGCTGCCATTTCCTGTCACCGCCGCCGCTTCTGCGTCGCCGCCACCGCCCCAACCGTTGCCAGTCGCTGCAGCCTTCATCCTCCATCGCAACCGGTGGTTTCTTTCCTTTCCGTTTCTTCCCGGTGAGTTCTTGCTGCTATCGATCTGAACTAGGGCTGCTGCTCTGTTTGCTTGCTGCCGCTGCTAGCGTTCATCGCTGCTACTGCTGCTTGCTGATTGTGTACTGCCTGCTTGTTGCTACACCAGGGAAGAAGAGAAGAACAGGAAGGAGGGAGAGAAGGGGAAATTTGGAGAATTTGGTGGATATTTCTAAATTATTTGTTTTTCTTACAAATTAGTATTTCTAGGTAATCTGTTTAAGTCCCTAGTTGTTTCTAATTTATATATAAGACGATCGGTTTCCAGTAGCTCGAATTTATTTTTATCGGCCGCTAGACAGAAACCGTATTTTCAAATCTAGTAATTATTCATAGAGATTCAAGTTTGGTGAAGTAAATAAGATTTGTAGGATTCGTTGTTATCTTTCTAACGCCGCTGGTTTCGTTCGATTCCGATAAACGGTTCAGGAGAAACACTAGAAACAATGTTGTTTATGGATGGGAGAGGTGTTTACTTATTGTCCTGAGGTTGGGATAGGGCCGTAGGAGTGTGCCACTTAATTTCTTATAGTCATATGTGAATGTGTTTGATGAGATTTTGTTTGTGTAGGTGGTGGTCCTTTAAATCGTGCATGATACCAACCCTTCATTAATTGGAGGCAAGTGCATGACGAACTAATTGTGTGATTAATGGATTGTTTGCTCTATCTATTTATTTCATTATATTTCTATGTGATATGTGACTGCTTATGTGTAGACTGTTGTTTATGCCATTTAGATTTCAAGTTTATCTTATGTTTACAACGTTATTCTTGTTTTAATATTCTGGATTCTGGTTCTGGTTAAATAATTCAACTTCCATGCTTGCCATGGATGTGCATATAGTTTCAATTTGGTTCCTTGTTTCCGGTTTCAATTATTCATGTTCCATGTGAGTCATGGATGTGCTATCTGGTTTTTATTCATGTTTCTGTGGGTAAGCGCTGATCACGCTTACTCGGCTTTGCCGGTAAATGCTAGGATGTATTCACAATTGTCTGGGATGGAAACTACTATTTTAATTCATGTATGCCCGAGATGGGAACTACTATTTTTTTTTTCTTTGATTTGGTGTTTGAAAAGTGTTTCTTAACAAAGAAAGAAAACTTTCTGTTCATGCTATATTGGCACTGATGTGTATATGCGTTTTCTAGTTTAATATTGTAGTTGCTGATTATTTCCGTACTCACTCTTGTGTTTATTTGGTTTTAGGTACACATTGAGAACGGCATGCTTGGGCGGGAAATAGCACCCTTATATACACATTTATCTATACACTATCAAACTATATTGCTTAGGTTCATAATGACACTCAATCTATATCCCGGTTTGGTCAGGTAATAATTATTTAGATATCTATTAGTTTATTTTCATGGAGTTATATGGATGGATAGCATTGTGTGAATGAAATTATTAATAGTTTACATTATAACTACATGTCGTGGATGTCCATATTTACAGGGGAGACTTTGTCGAAATTCCTAATGTATTTAGGACTTCATAGTTTTTGTTCCGTAGTGTGTAGCATTCTAGGTAAGAGATTACCTGGGGTGTTACAGTTGCTCTCTCTGTTTTTTTAATGTATGACGCCATTAATTTTATGACCAACATTTGACTATTCGTTTTATTTAAAATTATTGTGCGAATATAAAAATATTTATATCGTGCTTAAAGAACATTTGATGGTAAATCAAGCTATGTCATAGTAAAATAAATAATTGCATAAATTTTTTGATTAATTAAGACGAATGGTCAAAACATATATCAATGTCAACAATGTTATGCATTAAAAACCGGAGGGAGCACTTATTATCCTAAAATCATTCGTTACAAAGGACGATATGGGACCTAGGGGTCATTGTCTTGATACCAGTAAATATGAATGCATCCCTACATGGTCGTCTGAAAGCCACTTGTGTCATGCCAACCACCATGCAGGCATGAAGCATTATATAAGTTTGGAAAAAGTATGAATTACCCCCCTGAACTATTGCGGTCGTCTGAATTACCCCCCGAACAACAAAACCGGACATTCTTCACCCTGAACTATACAAACCGGACAAATTACCCCCCGACCCAATCCGCGGTGGTTTTGGTCTACGTGGCGTACGTGTGGCAGTCCACCTCCCCGCGTCCTCCCCGCGTCGCCCGCCGCCGCCGTGTCCTCCCCTACCGCCGCGTCCACCTCCTCGGCGCCGCCCGCCACGTAGACCAAAACCACCGTGGATTGGGTCAGGGGGGTAATTTGTCCGGTTTATATAGTTTAGGGTGAAGAATGCCCGGTTTTATGTGGTTCAGGGGGGTAATTCAGACGACCGCGATAGTTCGGGGGTGCTAATTCGTACTTTAGGCTACATTAGGTCAAGTTGTTCTTTACGTACATAGCAAGAACATATACATAGGGGCCAACATATATATTCCCATGCATGCATGCAGCGAAAAGCAACAGTAAAATTAATTACTACACAATTAATGTGGGCAACAGTACATGTTTGTTGTTGGTGAAACAGTACGTGCAAAGAGGACGATTTGTAGGGTTTATCTGAGGTGTCAACTTTAATCAATAACGTCTACTTTTATCTGAGTACTATTTGTTAAATAACATCTCTATGTACCCTAGTCGTATTTGTTAAATAACATCTCAATGTACCATAGTCGTATTTTGACCGACCGATAAAAAATGATTTCTCCACCAGTGCATTATATGCATTTCTGCATGTACAGGTATTAAATCAATATATAAGTTTTCAAACCACTCTTTATATTACTGAAGGGTGTGTGCTCCATGCATGTCCTGTTTCTTCTCTTGATATTTAGTCAATCGATAGATATGTCTGTAAGGGAAGCTATTTTAAGCCCTCGGTGGTACGAGTCTTTGTTTAATTTCTTGGTTTGCTTATATGGGCACGCGGTCGAGGCAATCTATCTATCTATTATATACTAAAAGTCCATTAAACTTCCTATAAGCGCTCCTAAGCCGCCACGTGACCTTCTATAAACGCTCCAACGATGTCAAGTGGCAGTCTAAAAATCTAACCGTTGATTTTTCTTTAAATTGGTGGGTCCAATATTTTTAACCATTAGATCAAATAAAAAAAATAAAATCCTCCTCTCCACACTGGTCCCCACCTCCTCTACGTTCCCCTCCTCCTCCAGTTGGTACGTAACGTACGTACTCCCTCTCTCTCCACATATCCTCTTCCCTTTCCTAATCTTCAATCTATCTATTATCTATTATCTATCTATTATCTACTAAAACTCCATTAAACTTCCAATAAACGCTCCTAAGCCGCCGTATAGCACCTCTAAAAACACTCCTAAGTCGTTATGTGGCGCTTTAAAAAATTTTAGAATACAGTGGACCCATATTTATAACCATTAGATCTATTATAAAAAAATACAATTAAATTTATCTCAAAAACTCGCATTGTATGTGCACATATAGGTATAAAAAAACAAGTACGTCCATACTTTGATACGCGTAAAACGCTGGGCCCACATCATTCTTTTTTTTTCTTTCTCACTTATTAGATGGAAAACCAATCTGCCTATATTTATCGTCTCACTTTCCCAAAAAAAAAAGACAAAACTTAATTACCTACGTCATATACTATGGACAAAATGATAAATCAAAAAAAATATCAATATATTAATAGTAAAATCAGAAAGAAATACTAATAAGAAAAATCATAAACGCCAGCACTTATTGTTGTCAATAGTCTTTGAACTACGATTTTGTTAAAAATAATACCACACAGAAATAAGTAGGAGGCAAAAATTATAATTATTTTCATCACCTCCTCTTTTTGTCCATCCCTGTCCTTCAATGCAGGGTGTAGTGTTTACTATGCCATCGTAAATATCGCAGGCATATGCATATGGTTGAGTTAAGATGGTGTCAGTAAAAGACCAATGTAGACAATGTATCTAAAGTGACATTCTTACTAATGTAATCCTTTGTGGGTATGCCTATAGTGAACTAAGTGTTAAAATGGTGCCATAGGATGGTCTTCAGGTGCACTTCTACGTCAATATGGGACCTATGTTTCAGGGCATTACATAAGAAAGCTTTTGTAGTTATCGACTTCATCCGTTAGAGAGACATTTATGTCTATTTTTAACGGTGCTATCGTATTATCCGGTAGAAGTGGTATGTTTAGACTATTTATACATAGATGTGGAAATAAGTGATGGACATCGAGTTAAGCAGTGTTGATGATTTTTTAGTGTATTAATAATATACAATGCAGTTTTATTTATTAAAAATGCACATAGCTTTTAAAACTATAACAATAGGGGAGTTTATATATGACCACGACAAAATGATTTTTATTTAAATATGAGAGATATTCTTATTCTTATATTTAGTAGTATATTAAAATATTACATCTATTTTATGGCAAATATATTTCTTTTTTATTGGAAGATAATTTACATTCCCTTACAGTGTATATAATGATATATGATTTATTTTACTATTCTTTTTCTTGAACAACAAAATGTCAGTGCATCTATGCGGCTTTTATTTCCAGTTTATATTTTTGAAAATATTTTCTAATTTATATTCCACCCTTATAGTGTTTGAAATACAACCTACGATACATGTCCGCGCGAATGCGCGGGCTACTGTTAAGATAAATTTTAAAAAAGAAGAGAACATATAAGGTTATTCTGCTACTTATTCAATTCCTTGAAAAGATAAAAAACTCAGACTATACGAAAAGGTTTAATAAAATTCGTAGATGGATAATGTTTACTTTATTTCTTCATGTGCAGTTTGTAGATCAAACTTTACTCTTGCATATTTATGAAAGAATATTTGACAATAATCTGTCCCTATAGATGTTTGTGGAAGTACATATCTATAGTAAAATAGTCATTCTGATCTATTTTTTCCATATTAAAATATTAATAGTTCCTCAGAACATAGCACAACTCCAAAATATGATAGAATCGTAAAATGAATAAAATTTAAATTGGTGGTAAAGTCCCTTTTTATCATTCAACTTTGCTCGAAGTACAATTTTTAACCTGAACTACAAAATTGGATATATTCTTCACCACCAACATTTAAAACTATAGATATATATAACACCCTAAATTATATTTCATGGGGATCTTGATTGATAGATAGTATCTTTTCATCAGCACGAGCTTAAGGGTGAGTTTGAGGAGGAGGAGATTGAGAAGATTGGGAAGATACGTAAAACGAGGTGAGCCATTAGCGCATGATTAATTGAGTATTAACTATTTTAAATTTAAAAAATAGATTAATATGATTTTTTAAAGCAACTTTTCTATAGAAAATTTTTACAAAAAATACACCATTTAGTAGTTTGGGAAGCGTGCGCGCGGAAATCGAAACAAACTCACTCACTTTCTTCAACTGCCGAACGCAGCCTAAAATCAGGTACTCCGTACGTTTCATGGTTATGTGTCTAATCGTAAAGAAATGAACAATAAGGGCGCAAATAGGAAGACAATCTCCATTTCAAATAAATCAACGAAACAACTGTACGCTGAGATTTTTTTTGTCTGGATTAAATACTAGCTTGGAGGTGAAAAACAGACTTTGACTAAAGTTTATTTTCTAAAATTTAATTGATTTACCCTTTAAATTGCCAGTTTGCCACTTTGACTAAAGTAGAGCGCCGACTAGCTAGCTAGAATAATTTAATAATCTGAATTAAGAACCGATCGATTTATGCCATGGCGTAGTGTTACCACTCTCACCACACATTTCTCCTTCATATATACGAAAAGACAAATTCAGTCAATATTCGACATGTTTAATGAAAGGAACTTTTTGATCCATTACTCTCATTATTGATTATATATTGTCACAAATCCAAGCAGCTTGCTCAACACACGATACATCGATCAATATATGGCCAACCCATGCCAAACAAGGGTTATTACAAATTCAAATCTCACCTCTCATCAATAGCTAAGAAAGGAAATCAAGCATATGCTTCAAAGGTTAACTACTACAAACAGTTCATGAGAAGAAATCAAGTAAATATATGAAACACACGCGAATTATGGATCATCGAGATATGGCTAGCTAGCGAAGCTAGCATTATGGCGCAGGCCGGCAGCCGAGCTAGGCGACATAGTACATGGGGTTGGGGTACTTAAACGTACGGCAGCCCTCCGGCGAGCCGAGGATGTCGGTCCACTGGTCGCCGATGTTGCCGACGATGACATAGCCGGCGTCCACAAGCTTCTGCCGCTCATCAGTCTTGAACGCCTGTGTTGTGGTCTGAAGCCCAACCGGCTGGAACAACAGTTTCTCCCAGCTGCAGTAACCCTGAGAGAGGAGGTTGTTGGTGGTGACTGTCCTTTGGTCCTCGGTGCGGTCAGTCAGGAATACTGGCTTAACACCGAGCTGGAGCAGCCGTTGGTAGAGCCGCAGCGTCCCCTGCAGCGCCGGTGCGCTTCCCTCGGACACGTACTGGATGAAGCTTGCCTGATCATATGGCTGAACTCTGCGAACGGAATAATAATTTAGATTATTTCAAAAAGAATACTCCCTTCATTTTTTAATAGATGACACCGTTGACTTTCGCCATCACGTTTGACCATTTGTTCTATTCAAAAGGTTTTTTGTAAATGTTATTTATTTTGTTATAACATATTTATTATTGAAAAAAATTTAAGTACAATTTATACTTTAGCATATTTGCACTATATTTTTTAATAAGACGAATAATCAAACGTTATTACAAAAGTGAGTGACTTCATCTATTAAAAAGGAGTAGTATTTAAAAGTGCTAAAACATTAATAAATGTCTAATTAAGGTGGTTAGTGGGTACATCCATTTATATTAATTAGAATTTCAAATTTAGGACTCATATTTTTTTTGAGAGGGAACAATTTATTAAATTTGATGATGATATATAACTAAAAGAAACTTGGTGACCTAGGGTATAGGTATATGTGTATAAATACGTACCCGTAGCCATGGTTGGCTTGGTAGGGCAGTGTGGAGAGCGCGGTTTCGTCGACGTCGAACACCCAGATCTCCTTGCCGCTGCCGGAGAGCTTGAGGCTCTCGGCGTAGGCGATGGCCTCGTTGATCACCACGTCGGCGTCGCGGGGGTATCGATCGCCGGTGAGGTAGTCGGCGAGGTATTTGGCGCAATCCGCCGTGAACGTCTTCCAGCCGATGATGTTGTGCGCCTCAATGGCCGTCCTCACGCTGCCGCAGTACGGCGGCGGCTTCGCCTCCTGGGCGCTGCAGAAGCAGCTGCCCGCCGCCGCCACCACCGTGAGCACTAGGAGCAACCTCGCCGTCGCCATTGTTGCCGTCTCCTTTCTCTTGAGCAGTGATGAGCTGCTGTAGAGGAGAGATCGAGGAGGCTGTGAGCTTCAGCGAGGAGGGCATGGGGTTTATATAGCAGAGGAGGAAGGAGAGATCTAAGAGGGGGGTTGTCAGTTTGGGCGTCAACGTCGAGGTCGCGCGCGCCTTGCCGTACGTACTCGCGAGCTCAACATTTCACCGGCGAGATCTCCGTGCGTGCGTGCCGCCGGAGCGTACGTTGGCGTAAGTTGCGGGTTACGATCCCGTCGAATCGGATTAGGACGTTTTGCCCGGCGGATCGATCGACGCGCGCAGCGGGGTCATAACGTTGTTGTTTGCTGTAATAATGCATAGTTGCTTTGCATTTGCATATGTCCGGTGGCGATCGATCGACTCCATCCGGGGTCAAGTGTTAGAAATAATGTTGTTGTTGTAATTAATGGTAGCTGCTTTTATGGTGGGGTACTACAGTACGTCGTACTGTACTACTGTGTGCAATTAATTGATTAAGGTGTGCGTGCACAACGTACCTGGGGATATGATCATGTATGATATGTACACGTACAGGACCGTGACGTGCACTGTGATTTGTTCAGTGGAGTTTGTCGAACGCGTGTGAGTTGTTTTCATGTAGCCGTACGTTTACCACCACCGAAGAAAATCAGGGTTGTAATTGGACTTTTTTCCATTGCAATGCTTTTTTTTACTGAATGCTTATCTCTATCTCTATCTCTACTACTCCCTCCGTTTCATAATGTAAGTCATTCTAGTATTTTCCACATTCATATTGATGTTAATGAATCTTGACATATATATATCTATATAGATTCATTAACATTAATATGAATGTGCGAAATACTAGAATGACTTATATTGTGAAACGGATGAAGTATTATATAAATTAAAGTTGTTTCCGCCAAAATTTTAGTATGTCATCCGTGTTTAAGTTAGTTTTCTAATATTTATCTTTATCTCAAATCTATTTTATACCTAAGCAAGGATTCTGTGTATTTGATTTTGTATGTCATGCATACATATGTGTCTAATCCGTTGCCGCGCACCTCTGCAGCGCCGCCGCCGCGCCACCACCGTGCCACCCGGGCCAAACCCTAACGCCGCCGCCACATTGATCTACCACCTCATGCGTTTTCTCCCCTAATTAATTGCAAAAATTGATTCCTCACTCATCCCTCATCCTTTCCCATGATTTTCCCTTTCAATTTGGCTTTAGTTCATTAGATTTAATCTTCGTTTAACGGTAGTGAATGATGGCCAATCAGTGATCTTCCCCCGGCCGTTTTTATCCCGAGTTTTATGGATTTGCTCCGAGTTTGGGAAATACTGAAAAAAGAGATCAAGTGGATCAAAAGCCCTTAATCAGTTTTAGAAGACCGAGAAATATTCAACTAGATTTGATGGAGATGATCGGCTTCGGTATTGTACGTGCACGGAACTATTTTCCGGAAGTTAAGAGAGGCAGGCAGAGCAAGGGAGGTAGGAGGCAACGCTTGTTCAATTATAATATTTATCAATACTGATCTTTCAATTTATTCCTCAGCTCTCAGTTGTTGTACCATTAGAAAAAACGCTTTTACTCGTTGTAACGCATGAGTATTTTTTCTATTAATAGAATAAGAGAGAGGGGATCAAATATGTATGTATGTTCTTTTTCCTTTGAGTTGGACCCTTGATAGCGAGTCGTTCGTAGTGATTTCGTCAACATTTGGATATACCAATTCAATTTTTCGGAGGTACTGATAAGGATAGGGTATGCGTGTGTATTTATAGGATGAGTTGAGTACGTTACGAGCGCATGCGTTTTACTGTGTAAGTAAAAAAATGTTATGAAAAACTAGAGAACGTAACAGTCCTAGATTTTTCTATTATGACATGCTCCAATTGGCAAAATGCCATCAGAACAGAGGTAATTGCTTATATGCCACTAGAATAATGCACTGTCGTACCTCCAAAATGCCACTGCCACTCAACAAAGTCCCTAAAATCTTGCAAAATGTAATTTCTACATTTTACTCTCCTTTCTCTGTCCGTTTCGATCGCCTTCCTCGTCGCTGGGTGAAGGACAGCGTCCGCAGGCTCTAGTGTGTCTAACAAGCATAGTAAAAGAAAGGGGACCTGGCAGGTGATTAAACCGGGAAAAACTGAAACCAACACCCTGAGAGCTGAGTTTTGTCATGACAACCGCCTAGTGATTTGGTTTATTTAAAAGACCGCCTTCACAATTGACCGCAGATGAACCGGCTGGTTTTGGCATGACCCGACGAACCGAAGCAAACCGAGCCAGCCGGGTCAATGTGTGCAGCAACAGAACTTAAGCCACTTAGAGGCCCATGTAGCATAGCAAGTATATTTATTCGAAATAAACTCAAAATAGGTGCCTATGTTGAGAATCGATCCCTATTAGGTGTGATTTTGGCACTACTGAGGAGATGAACCATGTTTGCTATCAAAACATGTGAAGTATTCCTATGGTTTCAAACCGCGGTTTAACCAACGGAGTAGTGAACTAACAGCTTGACCGATTCAATCTCCGGTCCAGTTTTTTCTACTATGCTAATAGATAGGGGTGGATATCAAGCTGGCTTGGCTCGAATGCTGCTCCAATGAGCTCATCCAGCTCGATCACAAGATAGATCTGGGCAAGGCAGGCACCAGACGCCTTCGTCTCCGCGAGCACAGGCAAATAAGCAGGAGGAACAAGCTTGCGGCGCAAGTTGATGGTCGGCAGAGCGAGCAGGAGATCAGAACGCGCGCTGGCAAGCAGCACGTACGACGACACCTTTTTGGAGCGGTGAGCTCCACCGCGTACGGAAGCCTGTCGATCTTCTGTCGGTGGGGGGAGTACTCTCGTCGGCGGCCGGCGCTGGAGGTCATCGCCCTCCGTACCTCGCTGCCTGGCTCGGACCCCCGGATGGGAAGCTAGGATAGACGGCTGCTATGCACCTGTGCGGCTGTGCTTGCTCATGAATCGTTTGCTTGGTGGCAAGGATTTAATTATAATATATGGGCTGCTGCAAGATGGGGCCGTGGTCACGTTGTTGTTACGTCTGATGGGCTACTAACACGTTTTATAAACATATATATTTGCCTTTATGATAGAGGGCTGCTACAAAACGGGATCCCGTTACAACGGGATAGACATATTAACTATTTTCTTGCACGAGTATCACAGGTATCAGGTCTTAGGTATCACAGATACCAAGTAACAGGTATCGTAGAAATCGGGTACCATGTAGCTGGTACCATAACATGTATCATGTATAGGTACTGTCTCATAGAAGAGTATCCCGTTCCAACGGGATACCGTTCTCTAGATTTTCTGTTATGATATCATCATCTCTAACGAGCTAAATCATTAGATCAGCTCGTTACAAAATTGCAAAGGGCTGAGCCAAGCAAGCTAACGAGCTACTCTCTCTGATGTAAGACATATTTCTGTTGTCATAGCGATCACTTAACTTCCCCCATGTAAGGAAACCAAAGAACTATATATATGTATGCACCCGATAGGTACTAAGATGATTGCTTAGGCTCCAGTCAACAATTAACTTAGCACATGAAAACTACAATGATAATCTCTTTTGGAAAATCCAAAAAATAAAATACACCTAACATTTTTAGATGGAGGGAGTACGAGCTTTTTCGTCCAAGTCTACTGACAAGGGAGAATGATACAGTTGCTGAGTTTGACGTGGATTTGACTATTGGTATGGATCAGGGAGGAGGACAGCGGTGTTGGGTAGGGGTGGCAATTTGCCCATAGGGGAGTGAAGACCTAGCGGGTACCCGCCCCTACGGGGTTGGGGGCGGGGTTGCTTTTTCACTTGCGGGGCTATCGGGTTGGGGCCCCGATAATTTTCGGGTTCGGGGCCGGGGGCAGGGATAGAAAGTGACCCGCGGATCACCCGGAACCCATTGAAATTAAGAAAAAATATGTTTAGCACTTCACCCCAATGGCTAAGGCCCAATAAAAGCCCATATGCTAGCCACCTGGCCCATTTGATCCCCTAAGCGCTACTCCCTCCGTTTCACAATGTAAGTCATTTTAGCATTTTCTACATTCATATTGATATTAATGAATCTAGACACACACACACACACACACACACACACACACACACACACACACACACACACACACACACACACACACACACATATATATATATATATATATATATATATCGTAGCGGTTTAGTTCGATCGCTGCACCATCAAGATGAGCCTAGAGGAAGCGCGCCGCATCTCGCTGCATTAGGAGGAGTTGGAACTCGAGAGTCGAGAGGAAGCGAGCCGGCTGTATTGAACAAAAGTGGCAGCTCAGTTGGGAGGAGTCGGTTGACCGTGTGGTGTAAATAACTACTTCATCCATTTCACAATATAAGTCATTCTAGTATTTCCACACACATTCATATTGACATCATATGAATGTGTGTGGAAATGCTAGAATGACTTATATTGTGAAATGGATGAAGTAGTTATTTACACCACACGGTCAACCGACTCCACACGGTCAACCGACTCCTCCCGACTGAGCTGCCACTTTTGTTCAATACAGCCGGCTCGCTTCCTCTCGACTCTCGAGTTCCAACTCCTCCTAATGCAGCGAGATGCGGCGCGCTTCCTCTAGGCTCATCTTGATGGTGCAGCGATCGAACTAAACCGCTACGAAGACCAGCCTCGATCTCCTATCCGACTCTCCCTCCACCCAGGTATATCCCATGAGCTTCATTACAGTTTTAACTATGCAGCAATTAGCTTTATGTACGGTATGTTTTCATTTGTACTGCTCGTGAGTGGATAAGGCAAATGGAAGCTTGATTAGAGCTTGATTACTTTGTACTGTAGAATTGTAGAATAGATATGAAGTTTTCATTTCCCTTATCCACTCACGAGCAGCCGAGCACCCGCTCCTTCTCCCTCTCCTTCTCCCTTATCCACTAGCGAGGAAGAGAGCAGCGGCGGCGCCCTCCCCACAGGTGAGTGGCGACACGCTATACTCTTCCTCGAGAGCGGCGGTGCCCTCTCCCGTGTGGCTGGCAACTGGCCTCAACATAGCGGCGGTGGTGGCTCCATGCATGGATGACAGTGGTGGCGATTCCATGCGACGACAGCTAGCTTTTCCCTAGCGGCGGGACGGTGGCGGCTTGCGACAAACCTCTACCCGGCAACTCAACGGCTCGACGGCGACGGTGTTGGTGGTCTCAACCTTGCTAGATCCACACGGTGGTGAGTAGAAGCTGATTTCGTGGTTGTTAGATTGGATAATTCAATCTTTGATGTGGATGATTCATTTTGTTATTCGATGTGGATGATTCAGTTTGTTCTTCTATGTCAAATGATTTGGGGCTACATGGATTTATTTTTTTATATATGTCAAATGATATTGGCCGTCAATTACAAGCAACTCGAAGCATCCATCGGCTTGATGCGAACCGATGCATCGAACTTATTTTTTTTCCTTGCGTGCACCTGAAAGGTGTCTATTGTAGAACCGGCAACAATGGTTTGAATCATCGGTACCGTCTCTGTGGTGCTGATTGAAAAATCCGGCATTCAAGTGTAGTTCTCAACTGGCAGCTATTAGCATTTATGTAGTAGTGACACTAACCTACATAATTTTTTTAATAATTGATAGTTCAAACTAGTAAAGTTTGATTTAATACTAAGCTAATTACATAAAACTGTAAGTGATATGGAATCACTAGTACAGAATTTATTTTTCCGTGCGGTCAAACTCTATTTTTCCGTGCGGAGGTAGCGCCCGTCTGCACCCAGGGGTCTACGAAAATCAATATTTTCACGTGCGGGCATCCAAACCGCACGGGATAATCATTTTAAGTGGACCGCCACGGGATAATCGATTATCCAGTGCGGTCAAGTTATACCGCCCGCACGCAAAAAAGAAACACAAAATAAAATAAAATAAAATAAACCTAACCCTAACCCTAGAATCACCCGCCGCCGCTCCCCTTGTCGTCGCGCCGCCACCACACTTGGCCACCGCAACCCGTCGGTGAGCCCGCCCGTCGTCGTTGCTGTCATCGCACCGCCGCCGCCGCCACCCTCGAGCCCGCTGCTCCCGGCTGCCGCCGTCGAGCCCGCCCGCCGCCGCCACCGTCACGCCGGTTGCCACTGCCGCCGGATCCGCACGGATCCGAGTGGGGGATGACCACCGACGCCACCGCCGGATACGGGCACGGGCCGGTGGCCGTTGCCCCTCGCTGCCGCGCCCGAGCCATTCGCCGCAGGGCCACTCAACGCCGCCGTGCCGCTTGCCGCCATGTCACCTCCCGCCCGTTCCGGCCCAGCTGCCGCCTCGTCGGCGGCGCCGTCGAGCCGGCCACCTCCCGCGGAGCGGAGAGGAGAGAAGAGAAAGAGATGGAAAAATAGATAGAGAGGAGGAAAGTGTGAGAGAGAATGGAGTGCACATAAAAAAGGAATGTAAGGGAGAGAAGGCGTGAAAATTTTGAAGTGAGTGAGAGGGAGAGGTATTCTCGCATGTGGTCTACTTAATGTGCACACACGTGAAAATTGATTTTTCCGTACGGTCTTCGTAAGGAGCTGCACAAGATAATGGGAATTATCCCATGCAGTCGGATTATATGCCCGCACGGGATAATGTATTTTCCCGTGCGGGCGAGTGGCAACATCCCAATGCCGGTCGTCCGGTTTTTTCAGACGGCACCACTTATAATCCGCCTAAAATATACCGGGCCGACGTCCATGAATTTTTTTTTGTGTACTAGCGAATGGATGGACTAACATTTTGTATTTAAAAATGTGTCGGCAACGGCCGGCGCGGCTTGGCCGATAAGCTACGGTCACTGTACTTAGCTTCTCGATCTTTCTTTTTTTTTCCCACGAAATTCTACCATGCACATTAACTCATATCAGCATCGTCATTAAGTACTAACCAATCGGTAGGTCCTTGCTAGGAGAACGTACGTTGTAGCTTTCTTGTCCTTTTGAAATGCCTAATGAAGGAGTATGCTACACATATAAGCGTGTTAATTGTGTTTGGTTAAGCATGGGCCAATGACGATCTTCGTGTTGAATTGGAGCAGTATGAGAGATCTGATGGACTTAATGGAGCATAAATGAGAAGTAGAGAGGAGTGCGTGCACATATATAGCTGTATGGTACCATGTATCATGGTAACTACTGTGCATGTAACTAGCGAAAGATTTTGCATGTACTCCCTCCGTTTCAAAATGTTTGACGCCGTTGACTTTTTAGCACATGTTTGACCGTTCGTCTTATTAAAAAAAATTAAGTAATTATTAATCATTTTCCTATCATTTGATTCATTGTTAAATATATTTTTATGTAGGCATATAATTTTACATATTTCACAAAAGTTTTTAAATAAGACGAACAGTCAAACATGTGCTAAAAAGTTAACGGTGTCAAACATTTCGAAATGGAGGGAGTATCATGGTAGTTCCAGGTTCTACGTAAGGTTTTGCACTAGCGAAAGATTGTGCAGGGGTGTTTGGTTGCTTGCATCACTTAGCCACGTCAAACTTTTAAAATTAGGTAGGTGTTTGTTTTACTGCTTAACTGTGCCACATCACCCTTTCTTACTCTTAGGACCCGCATGTCACACTCTCAAATTAATTTGTAGCTAACCATGCCACACTTGTGATCAACATAGTACTATCTCTTATCTACATGTGTCACTATGACACAACTGACCTAAATGACCTAAACTTAATTATGATAAGATTAGACATTAACCAGACAACCCCGTATTCATGTATATATGCATGAATTAATGTGCTTGCTTGCACTAGAGAAAGCATTTCAAATAATAGACGCTAGCAGTAATGCATTCGTCTAATTCCACATCACATTGATGTACACATATTCCTGAAATTATATATCTGTACCTAGCAGGCGCATGTAGGATTTTGATATGGGGATACAGAGTTAATGAAGCATTGCCCAATAAGAAAAATAAAGCTTCTTGACTGTGGAAATGAAGTGCTAATTGTCGTTACTTATTCTAAATAAAAATATTTCATATAGAAAAATTATACTCCCTCCACTCCATAATATATATAAGGCACAAATACTTTTTCCAGATGTTTTATAATATAAGATGTGCATGCATTTATATAATTAATTAGCACATTTTCTCCACTAAGGTCCTGTTTAGATTCCAACTTTTTTCTTCAAACTTTCAACTTTTCCATCACATCGAACTTTACTACACACACAAACTTACAACTTTTTCGTTGCATCGTTCCAATTTCTTCAAACTTCCAATTTTGGCATGAAACTAAACACAACCTAAATTATTATTCTTTTAAATCCTCCACCTTCAACTTCTCTAAATCTATTGAGTGCATTCATTATATATATTAGGGTGCTTCAAACTAGGAGGTGATAATAATTGTTTCTTAGTCTTTGGGTTAAGGGTGGTTGTGTGTTATATTTTGGAATGGAGGGAGTAGCGTATCTATAAACAAATTATAAGTAATACTGTTGGAAAGGATGATCTTGACATAAGAATATAATAATGATTGCTTTCACCTAACTGATCTATATATATAAATATATACCTAGCAAGTATATTAACTAATTCGATATAAATATATATCTTGCATTAATTTGTCCTATATATGGGTCGATTCTATTCATATATATAATGTTTTTCCACATATTTCTATGTTGAAATTGTCATATATATGTTGATTCCATCCAAGTGCTAATAACAAGTGGGTGAAACATCATTCGTTACATGTCCTAAATCATTCATTACAGAGATATATGGTGTTTTAAAAAAAAAGAAAAACAGATATATATGGGACTGAGGTCAACGTCGGGATAGTAAATACACATGCATCCGTACTCTAAATTCGAAGCGACGGGAAGCCACATATATATGTCGGGCTAACCACCATGCAAATATGCTTGGACCACTCAATGGCTGCAACCCCTGCATGTACGTATAATACAATATACCAAGTCATGTTGTTCTATACTACGTACGTACAATGCAAAATCAACAACTGAAGACCAGCTAGCAATCTACTACTCCACACATCCGTTTCAGGTTATAAGACTTTTGTAGTATTAATATTACCCATATTTATATAGATGTCAATTAATTGATCTAGACACACATATATGTGTTTAGATTCACTAACATATATATGAATGTTGGCAATGCTAGAAAGTCTTAAAATATAAAACGGAGGAAGTAGCATATTAATCCCCAGGCATGCATGTAACGAAAACACTGAAAAATTGAGCTACATTATTTTCGTTTCTTGTCCTGATATTTAGTCACAGAATAGTTAGTATATGTTTGCAAGGGAAACTTATTATGCCTACGAGTCCTCGTTTGTCGCATGTGGTGTAAGTAATAAAAACTGTTTTGATGAAAATAGAGAACATAAATGATCGTGTTATAAATTATTAGAAAAACAAGAAAACAGACTAGAATGCACAAATAAGGTTCATCATGTGTAGTTACTTATAGATCAAATTTGATCCAGCATGTTTATGGAACAATATGTGAACAATATTCTGTCCTCACATGTTTGTGGAAAGAATATATCATGATAAAAAATAGTCTATCTTATATATTTTGTTTCCTTAATTATTTATTACTTCCTCCGTTTCACAATGTAAGACTTTATAGTATTACCTCCATTCATTTAGATGTTAATGAATCTAAACATATGTATATGTCTAGATTTATTAACATCTAAATGTATGTGGGCAATGCTAGAAAGTCTTACATTGTGAAACGGAGGGAGTACTCTCTTACTATTACAAAACCTCTAATTGATGCCAGCTAATAGGTGCCAGTTCATTTAAAACCGGCACTTATAAACTTTTTCCCATCTCCGCGGTATGAAAAAACATAGAGCCAACACTTTTGATTACTATAGGTGCTAGTTCTAAAGGAAAAAGTGCCAGTTATACATGGATTTTGTATGGGTACTGGGTCAACCGAGCAAATAACAAAATCGCTCCAGCTGACCTTATCCACAGTCTAACCTTACCTACTCCCTACCCACTCCTCCTGTCCCTGTCCCTGTCCCTCCTTCTTCTTCCTCCTCCTCCTCTGCCACCCCTCCCTTTCTTCTTCTCCTCCTCCTCCTCGTCCTCCTTCTCATTCTGATAGCGTCGCCCTTCCCCTCTATCTCCCATCGAAACCCTCGGACGCCACCGCAAGGTGCTCCTATCACCCATCCGCTGCAACAACGCTCACCGCCCCCGCCGCAGCGACCCCTCCACTTGTACTGAGCCGCAACACCATCGGATTCATCGCCCGCCCGTCTTCGATGACAAAGGTGAGATCTAGGTGTTAGTGGTGGTGGCGGCACAAAGTCGGATCGTGGGTTAGGGTTTGGATTGCTCGGCCTCCCCTTCCTCCCACCCCCAACCTCTCCTATATCTTCCTCACCCCTCTCAATCTCTCACTCTATCTCCCTCTCCTTCGCCGGAAGCACCCCTCTCCGACCGATCTCCTTTCGCCCGCTGGATGCAGCAACGACGACGAAGGGGCGACAGCGACACCCGCTGGATGGGGGTGACCCGGTAGAAGAAAGGAGGGGCGACGACGGAGGACGCGGCTCCCCTCAACTTTTCCTCGATAGCCTGGTCTGCGGATCTACTGGCGTGGAGGTGGGGGGCCACCAGATCTAGCCACCTCGAACCTTGAAGATGGTTTGGGAGGTACGACCGATTTGATAACTGAAAAAGTTCTGGTGAGGATAAAGGTATTCAGGCAACCGATTCTGGCAAAAAAGTAGGGGAGTGTAATCACACAAGTGTATAGGTGAGGATAGACAAAAGGCACATAGCCATTCTGCTCTGGCGATGGCGGGTTCGAGGTGCGAGGAGTGAGCGGCTGGATGTGTTTGTTGATGTTTACTCATGTTTATTCTTGTGATTGTTGATGTTTATTCATGTTTTTGTATTGATCTTGATGATCTAGATGTGTTGTTCATTTGTTGAAATAAGTAGATGTGCTCATCTTCATTTTAGGGGATTTGGGGCATCATTTGGGGATCTGGGGTACGATGAATCACCTCGATTTGAGCCGGTCGAGGATTGGGTTTTCTTTTTTCTTTTTGCTCCCAGAAAACCAACGGTGTCGGTTGTACACTTAGAACCGGCATCTACACTATTTGGAAAATGTACTCCTAAATTGGTGTTGGTTGGAAAAAAAATGCACCTATAAGGGATTCCAAACCAGCACCTTTGGGGGTGCTCTGTATAGTACTTCCATTCTAAAATATAAGGCACATACTAACACAAAGACAACCAAAGAATTTAATCAGCTCTACGGTTGGATCACCTCCACGCATAAAAGTAATATAATTGGGATGCCGATTCGATGGTAGAGGATTTAAAACAATTGAGAGGAGAAAGAGGTGATAGTTAATAAATGCATGCATGCACGCTTTAAATTATGATACATGGAAAAAGAGTGGTTGTGTATTGTATTATGGATGAGGGGAGTAATAGTTTCTCGATACCATATGTTGGATGTATATCACAACTCCAAAATTGATAATATCCTAAAATGAATGGACTTTAAATTGCAACTGGAGCTAGGATCCGGTTAAGCTAAAGTAGAGCCGGCTAGTATAAATTAAAAACTTTGCTAGAGACGAGTCATATTTTTATCCTTTTCCAAGTACCTTTCCGCTCTCATCACCTTTTCTCCTTCCTGTATATCACAGAGCTCTCGGTGACCGGCCTAGTCAACAACATAAGGGAGGAGACCAAAACGTGGGCGCTACATGGGGCAAGGAATTTGGCCGGCCACTTGGTTACCCTGGTCGCTAGCCTGGGTTTCGAGATCTAGTTGTACATTTTAATTTCTTGCTCCTTTTTTTCTTTTGTATAGTTTTCTCATGCTCTATTCAATTAAATGTATTGGCGCTCGTCGATTCGTTCAACAATAAATCAAAATTGAACACGTTTAATGAAACAAACTGTCTGATCCAATAATTCCATTAATAAGTACTGTAATGAAATAAATAAATCCAATATACATGGAACAAATTCAATATAAGACACCATCTTGATCCATTAATTCCATTATTGATTACTCTAATAAATACAACATGCAGCTTGCTAGCTCACACTGTACAATTATCAATCAATGGCCAACTGCCAAAGAAAAGTTGTTACGAATTTAAATCGCACCTCATCAATATCTAACAAGGAAAGCATATGCATCAAAGATTAACTACTGCAAGCAGTTCATGATAAAAAAAATTAAGTAGATGAAACGTTCGGGAACTATGGAGCCAACAGCCAAGCAAGGCAATGTAGGACATGGGGTTTTGGAATTAAACCTGATGGTGCGGAAACCTTTGAGCGAGCGAAGGATGTGAAAAATGTAAGTTAAATGTTTGACTATATATATAACATGCAAAAATGAGAGAATATATTTTTAAGGGATGATAAACCATCTCTGCGCTGTGCATGCATGTAACCAAGTTCCAGGTTCGATTATATTGTTGATGCATGTGCTTGCTTACACTAGAAGGCGTTTCCGATAATTGACGCTAGTACGGAGTAGTAATTAATGTGCTCATCTAATTCCACATCACGTACCAATATTACTACCTTCGTCTGATGTCGTTAACCTTTTACATCATGTTTGATCATTTCACTATAAAAAAGGACCAAACGTGCCGGTTCCTAATGGCCTATAGGTGCTGGATTTTCATCTGACCCCAATTGCTCGGCACCAATAATAGCAACCAACAACTATAACAAAAATAGAACCGGCACCTTTACCATTGCTCGAGCCAAAAAAAAAAAAAGCTGGCTTGAATCCAAGCCGGACTAACCAAGCACCGTCACCGCGCAAGCGCCCATCTCAAAATCAAATTGATATCCCAAACCCCAAAATAATCCACAAATCATCACCAAAATAAATTGACATCACAGAATAAACAAATTCGTCAACAAACATCAACAAAAAATCTACAATTAATATACTGGGACAGGCATAGAGGGGCGGCGCTACAGCCACCCGTCGCATGCCGCCTCCCCTCCCGCCGGATCGGGCGGAGGGGAGGGCGCCGCCGCCGCTACACGTCGCCCGCCGCCTGCCGCCTCCCCTCCCGCCGGATCCAGCGGAGGGGACAGCACTGCCGCCGCCACCTGCCGCCTCTCGCCCACCGCCTCCCCTCCCGCCAGATTCGGCGGAGGGGAGGGCGCCACCGCCGCCCGTCGCCCGCCTCTTGCCCACCACCTCCGCTCTTGCACCGCTGCCCGCTGTCGCCCGTCGTTCGTCACGGATCTGCTTTTGCACCGCCGCCTGCCGCGGATCCCCTCCCGCCGAATCCGGTGGAAGGGAGGGTGCCCGCTGCCACCCGTTGCCCGTTGGTTGCCCGCCGCCTCCCTTCCAGCCACCGCCGCGTGCTAAGTAGTGAGAGCCGAGAGAGAGAGAGAGACAGACAAGAGAGATGGAGGGGATAAGGCTCACTTATAGGAGATAAGGCCGATACGTCGACCTAGATTTGCGGTAAGGGTGAAAACGGTACATAAACCATCTTTATCGTTATCGTTTTCATATTTTTTGGGAAGCGGAAGCGGAATCGGAAACCCCAGATACGAAAACGGAATCGAATATTATCGGAACCGAAAACGGAGCGAAAATGATCCGGCGCGAATACGGTGACGAAAATTTATCAGAATAAAAAACACCTTAAACTGATAAATCCAATTCTCAAGTCTCAACGGTCAACAATTCATCATAAAACACAATCATATAAGTCCAATTGTTAAGTATCGATAGTAATGCTATTGATAAATCCCAATGTTGGAAAAAAAATTTCTAATTTATTTTAGATTTGCATAACAAATATTTTTTAAAAAATAAAAACCAAAAACCATGGTATTCACTATTCAGGCTTAAAAAAAGAATCCAGGGTATTTCCGTCACAAAATTTCTGGAAATTCCGAGAAAGTTTCCGACCGATTCCGAGTTCCGACGGAAACTGACCTTATCATTTTCGATTCCGTTTCCGAGAAAATATTTCCGAATCCGTCCGTACCGTTTTCACCCCCTACTTGGTGGTGGCTCGACGGCTCGGCTCGTTTTGGATAGGTGCTGGTTTTCTTAAAAAACCGACACCTATAATATATTAAAGGTGTTGAGATTTTTTTAGAAAACTGGCACCTATACTATAGGTGCGGTTTTTCTTTAAAACCGGCACCTATAGTTGCTTAAAGGTGTCGGTTTTATGTGTTTTCAGCCCGTGGAGAAGGTAAAATCACTATAGGTGCCGGTTTCAGCTGTTGCGACACCTATAGTGCCGATCTCTATGGCATTTTTTGTAGTAGTATTTGTTGACAGTGAAATTTGGTAAGCCCAAAGTCATCATCGGCTTAGAGTCACTATCGGCTACAGCATCTCGGAATCAGCCGATGGGAGTTATCAAGTCGCCAATAGTCGGATTCCTGCTATATTCGGATAAGGAAATCAATCTACTAAAGGAAGCTTATCCATAAACGACAGAGTTCAAAGAGAATGTGGCATGGCAAGTTATCTATTAATTAGAAATATTTTGTTAGTTTCCTTTTATATTTAGGAAAGTGTGTTTAGTGTCCTATAAGGACTTTATCTTTTCCTTTTATCTTTAGGAAAGTTTCTTTCTTGTCCGACAAGGACTTGTATCAACCCATGGGTATAAATATGTACACCCGGGGTCTATGTAATTATCTTCACGATCAATACAATTCGGCGCATCGCCACCCTTTTTACTTCTACTTTTATTTTTACATTCCGGCGGAACATGGCACCTGACGCGGGGCTGCATCGTCTTCGATCTCCGGCGAAGGGATAAGTCCAATGTTCCGCCGGTCCAGGCAATTGTATCGTCTACGTCAGCGTCGTTCAAGGCTGTATCAGGACATTCGACCACTTGGATTACTCTGGTTTGGATAATATATTTGCCTGGCTATTTATCATATGTCTATATTAATCTAGTCCTAGCATCTCAATTTAGCTCTATCGGCTGCTTCTCGTTTTAGGGTTTCTGCCGGTATCGGCTAAATCGCATTACTAGATTAGATTAGCCTAGACATCTACCACCCTGAAAATCAGTCAACGGCTTGATTGTCTAGATATTGTGTTTCTTTTCATACTTAGTGCTGCATCAGTTGAGTTTGATCTACTAAGTCGTGCTTAGAATATCAATCTCTAGCCTGCTTCTTGATTGCCAATAAGGGTTTCATCGGGGTTTCAGCCAATGAGTTATCAGGACGTTGCATCGGTTTACAAGGATTGCATACATATTGGATTTAGCCGATTGCAATAAGATTTAATTGTTTAATATAATCTTGTGGATTTTATGACATCGGACCTCCAGCCGATGTATGCTTTAACCTTCGGATCAGTGCTTATTATATATTGTTTCTAGCCGATTGGTTTCTACTCGATTATATTGTTATTTTATTACATCAGACGATTGCCTTTATATCATTATCTACATTGGACATATAGCCGATTGCTTAAACCCTATCACTATCGGCTGGTATCGGCATCAGCTATTATCGGCTATCGGCTGGAACTACTCCATCGGCTGGTCAGCCGATTGGCTGTTTTGATCTGCTATTTGCATATCTTGTCAGTTGTAGAATCAAACTGACTGGCACGCTCGCATCTCATTAAGATTTGGACCTGCATAGGAGCTAAGCAGATCTCCCAGGCCAATGTGTTCGATTTTTTCGTCAATAGTATTTGTCTTATTTAAAAATTTTATTTCTGCTGTTGTGGTTTGGTTTATCACTAGATAAACTATAAGCGTTACTTATATTTTGAATATTTGCACAAATTCTTTGAACAAGATGAATGGTTAAAGGTTATAACAAAAATAAACGGCGTCATATATTAGTATTTTTCTACCTATTTTTTTCTATGTCAGTTCCATCCATCTAGCTAAGTGTCATGTTAATTGTTCTAAATTAAATCATTCCTTACACATGCATCCGTATATATAGTCTATTCAAAGATGGGGAGCTAATTGCATGCATGTCTTTGTCGAACCGCCATGAATTAATGCATGCATTACTCAATGGCTATAGTATAATATTCTACATAGGGTCAAGTTTGTTCTTTACGTACTCCATGTAGAGAATCAAGAACATATATAGGGACCAACATATTTCCCATGCATATGCAGCGAAGAGCACACCCATAAAATTACGATAATGTGTGCAAGTTGGTTGTTGGAGAACAGTACGTGCAAGGACAATATATTTGTAGGGTTGATCTCTGTGGTGTCCATTTTCAGTTAATAATGTTTGTTTGTTAAATAATATCTCTAGCCAAATCAGCGGTGATAGTTGCAGCTCTACAGGTATTCTAATAAGTTGAGTAAAGTGTACGGACGGTGCTTAAACTTATACTTATAGGGGTGTGTCATCTATATCCCTAAACTCTCAAAATGCATATCCAAGTCTCAAAAAACTATGTAGTTCCCAAATCGCCACAAACCCTTTTAGGATCCTACGCGGCATGATGTGGCATGCCACACGGACATAACGTGGCATCATTTTGACTGACAAATGGGACCCATTTATTTTTTTCCTTTTTTTCTTCTCTTTTTTTAACCTTTCTTCTTCTTTCTCTGTGACCCGAGCGAAAGAAAGGGAAAAAAACAAGAATGAGAAGAAAACGAAAAAGAAAAAGAAAAGAAGAAAAAAAAGGAAAAGGATACGTCACATCCATGTGGCATGCCACATCAGCGCCACGTAGGATTCTAGAGGGGATGTGTCGATTTGGGACCTAGATGGTACACTTTGATAAGTTTTGAGATATGGATATACATTTTGAGAGTTAAGGGAGCTAGATGACACAACCCTACAAGTTTAAGGACCGCCTATACACTTTACTCTAATAAGTTTCCAAACCAATCTCAACATATGCTGGCCAGTCTTTCGAAGATCATAGGATAAGGTGTACGTGTGTTTATATGGGTGAGTATGCGGAGGCATTTAACTTTTTACCACTTTTAAGATGTGGCAATAATTAAGGATTTGCCTCTCGCAGTCTATGACATTTGTGCCCTCATGCGTGTATGACATGTAGGTTCAGTATCTCATTAATTGACACTTGTAACAGTGGTAAATAGTTAAATATCTCGAGTATTTGCACTTTGTATGTGTTTCTAAGAACTATATATTTGGAATCATGAATTCTTGAACGTTGCTCGAAGGTTATTTTACATCATCAACTTTTCAAACTACGCATATGACACCCTAAAACATATTTCATGATGGTTTTGATGATATGATAGTAGTTTTTCGTTTGCATGAGCTTAAATTAGGCAAATTTGATGGTTGTAGACATATATAATTAAGTGACAATTGCATCAACAAAATGTGCACTGTAAGGGAAGAACTAGGAAAACCATCTTAATTTCTAACAGAACTACTGTAGAAATTCTGCATCAAGGTTTTTTCGATTGTTCAGTTTTTATTTGTTATTCATGGTTGAAATAGATCATGCCACACTCTCATCACTTTTCTCCTTCACGAATATGAAATGAAAATTTTTCTCCAAAAAAAGAAGATATGAAATGAGAATGAAAAATCCAATTTATAATGAATATGTTTAATGTAAGGAACTGTATAATCCATCGATCAATAAATACAACCAGCTTGCTCAACACAATGCATTGATCAATGAATGGCCAACTGCCATGCCAAACAAACATTATTACAAATTTAAATTTCATCTCATCAACAACTAACGAGGAAAAATCAAAGCAAACGCGTCAAACATTAACTACAAACGACAGTTCATGAGAAGAAAATAAGTAGATGAAACGCACGCGAACTATGATCCATCGATATAGCTAGCTATAGCTAAGCTAGCTAGCGATGGCGCCGACACCAAACTACGCGACGTAGTATATGGGGTTGGGGTATTTGAAGGTGCGGTAGCCCTCCGGTGATCCGAGGATATCGCTCCATTGGTCACCGATGTTACCGACGATGACATAGCCGGCGCTCACCAATTTCTGCCGCTCGCCGGTCTTGAACGCCTGAGTCGTGGTCTGGAGCCCAACAGGCTGGAGTAATAGCTTCTCCCAGCTGTAGTAGCCTTGCGAGAGGAGGTTGTGGGTGGTGACGGCCCTCTGGTCCTCGGTGCGGTCGGTCAGGAACACCGGCTTGATGCCGAGCTGCAGCAACCGTCGGTAGAGTCGCAGTGTTCCCTGTAGCGCCGGTGCGCTCCCTCCAGCCACGTATTGGACGAAGCTCGCGTGGTCGTATGGCTTAGTTCTGCGAAGGGGATAGTAATTTGGATTTGAACATTTATAAAAAAAACTAAAAATATTAATAAGGGTCCAAGCTTGGTACGAATTTTTATTTCTTAATTGCAGTTATAGAAAATTATCATTTTTGGAGCACACGTACCCATAGCCATGCTTGGCCTGGTAGGGCAGGGTGGAGAGGGCGGTCTCATCGACGTCGAACACCCAGATCTCCTTGCCATGGCCGGAGAGCTTGAGGCTCTCGGCGTAGGCGATGGCCTCGTTGATCACCACGTCGGAGTCGCGGCCGTATCGCTCGCCGGTCAAGTAGTCGGAGACGTACTCGGCGCAGTCCGCCGGCACCGTCTTCCAGCCGATGATGTTGTGCGCCTCCACCGCCGTCCTCACGCTGCCGCAGTACGGCGGCGGCGGCGAGGGAGCGGGCGCGGCCGGCGGCGCCGTCGCCAGCTGCTCGCCGACGCCGCCCACGATCACCTCCTGGGCGCTGCAGAAGCAGCAGGAGCCCGCCGCCGCCGCCGCCACCGTGAGCAGGAGGATCAACCTCGCCGTCGCCATTGTTGAGCAGTGAGTGAGCTGCTGTAGAGGAGATCGAGGAGGCTGTGAGCTGCAGCGAGGAGGCCATGGGGTTTATATAGTGGAGGCGAGTGATTGGTGAGGGACTCGCATCACGCGTGGTGTCATCGTCGACGATGCGCGTCGTGTACGTGCGAGCTCAACGTTTTACCGGCGAGGTCGATGTGGAGCGACTTGTGGTGAGGTGGAGACCTCATGCAGCGTGGTCGATTTCGTCGGCAAATTATTCGATCAGCCGGAGTGCGACCTCGCGCCGGCCGGCGACACAGGGGGTCAAGCGTTAATTGCCAGAAATAACATAATGTTGTTGTTGTTGTTGGAGTAATTAGCTAGCTCTGCATGCATGGTAAGAGTACGTACGTACTACTAGTCTATTACTACTCCTACTCCTAGCACACTTTTCTAGATGGGCCCAGCCTTAACGGCCAATCTATGTCGGATCTCGTCACGGATAGCCTATTAGAGGCTGTAGGCTGTAGGTTTAGGACATCCTCAATGTTTAAGGTCAGTAGAGCAGTAAAATAGGACCCATAATCTTTGTTTCTTTGTATATACCGAATGCTATAATGTACTACCTCCCTTTCAGACTACATTCATATAAATGTAGTCTTATAATGTAGGTTATAAGACTTTCTAAGATTATCCACATCTATCTTCTATTATATACTAAAAGTCCATTAAACTTCCTATAAGCGCTCCTAAGCCGCCACGTGTCCTCCTACAAACGCTCCAAAGATGCCAAGTGGCAGTCTAAAAATCTAACCGTTGATTTTCCTTTAAATTGGTGTGTCCAATATTTTCAACCATTAGATCAAATAAAAAAAATAAAATCCTCCTCTCCACACCGGTCCCCACCTCCTACGTAACGTACGTACTCCCTCTCTCCCCACATAATCCTCTTCCCTTTCCTAATCTTCAATCTATCTATTATCTATTATCTACTAAAAGTCCATTAAACTTCCAATAATCGCTCCTAAGCCGCCACATAGCACCTCTAAAAACACTCCTAAGTCGTTATGTGGCGCTTTAAAAAATTTTAGAATGCAGTGGACCCATATTTATAACCATTAGATCTATTATAAAAAAAATACAATTAAATTTATCTCAAAAACTCGCATTGTATGTGCACTTATAGGTATAAAAAAACAAGTACGTCCATACTTTGATATGTACGTAAAACGCTGGGCCCACATCATTCTTTTTTTTTTCTTTCTCACTTATTAGATGGAAAACCAATCTGCCTATATTTATCGTCTCACTTTCCAAAAAAAAAACAAAACTTAATTACCTACGTCATATAGTACGTCATATACTATGGACAAAACGATAAATCAAAAAAAATATCAATATATTAATAGTAAAATCAGAAAGAAATACTAATAAGAAAAATCATAAACGCCAGCACTTATTGTTGTCAATAGCCTTTGAACTACGATTTTGTTAAAAATAATACCACACAGAAATAAGTAGGAGGCAAAAATTATAATTATTTTCATCACCTCCTCTTTTTGTCCATCCCTGTCCTTCAATGCAGGGTGTAGTGTTTACTATGCCATCGTAAATATCGCAGACATATGCATATGGTTGAGTTAAGATGGTGTCAGTAAAAGACCAATGTAGACAATGTATCTAAAGTGACATTCTTACTAATGTAATCCTTTGTGGGTGTACCTATAGTGAACTAAGTGTTAAAATGGTGCCATAGGATGGTCTTTAGGTGCACTTCTATATCAATGTAGGACCCATGTTTCAGGGCATTACATAAGAAAGCTTTTGTAGTTATCGACTTCATCCGTTAGAGAGACATTTATGTCTATTTTTAACGGTGCTATCATATTATCCGATAGAAGTGGTATGTTTAGGCTATTTATACATAGATGTGGAAATAAGTGATGGACATCGAGTTAAGCAGTGTTGATGATTTTTTAGTGTATTAATAATATACAATGCAGTTTCATTTATTAAAAATGCACATAGCTTTTAAAACTATAACAATAGGGGAGTTTATATATGACCACGACAAAATGATTTTTATTTAAATATGAGAGGTATTCTTATTCTTATATTTAGTAGTATATTAAAATATACCATCTATTTTACAACAAATATATTTCTTTTTTATTGGAAGATAATTTACATTCCCTTACCGTGTATATAATGATATATGATTTATTTTACTATTCTTTTTCTTTAACAACAAATAAGATGTCAGTGCATCTATGCGGCCTTTATTTCCAGTTTATATTTTGAAAATGTTTTCTAATTTATATTCCACCCTTATAGTGTTTAAAATACAACCTAAGATACATGCCCGCGCGAATGCGCGGGCTACTTCCTTGTTCATATAAATATTAATGAATCTATACACATGAATATGGGTAATACTAGAAAGTCTCATAACCTGAAACGGAGGAAGTATATGATATTCTTGATCCTAAGCTGGGATTCAGTCGTAAAAAAAAACTCTATCCAACATGAATGAAATATCACTCTATATATTGTAAAATGCATGAACTAATTAATTTTTTACTTCTTATGGTTCAGTCTTAAGCTTAAAATTGGCCATAGAAATATTCCTTGTTTTCTCTTCTTCCAATACATAAAGGTAGAAAAAAATACTATTTTATTACTTAAGGTTACTGTGCATGTTAACATTGTGGATACCCTAAGACGCGTCACAAGTAGAGATAATCACCTGTGATCCGGAGTAGTGGCCCAATTAATTAATTAAGGAATGCATGCACAACGTGCTCATGTTCATGAATGTACACTGGACCCGACAACGCATCTACGTATGCAGGCAGCAGCTAGCTGTACTGTATGCAAACACTTGCTATAGAAGTGGATTCGTGTGTTAGGGAGCAGTAGTCCAATTGTTCCCAAGTAGCTGGCCATTGCATACTCCCTCTGTCTTAAAAAAAAACCAATCTAGACATGGATAGGACATTACCTAGGACAGCGAATTTAGATAATAGCCCATCCATAACTAGGTTGGCCTTTTTTTTTTTGACAGAGGGAGTATGCATCAATGCGCACGCGTAGAGTTTGGCGGATGCACCTCTAAATAAAATGAACATATATAGGTTGGATATAGTCATGATAACCGAATGCAACATATACCGTATATATCATATTATGTTTTAGTCATATAAAAAATTAAGGCATAAAAGAACATCCAAGATAAAAAAAAATAATTACGGGAAGCCAGAGAGGATTGATGGAAGGTTATTGTGGTTAGGAGGTGATGGAAGTTGGTGGCTGATCAGGCAGCGGGAGCCACCGGAGATTTGGAGAAGAACGACGGTGTGGTGACATTGGAGCTGGACAAGATCTCGATGGAGGGAGAGGGTGGTGTCGAGTGGTGATGCCAGGGAGGCCATCGAGAAAGTGAGAGAAAGGGAAAAAGTGGATTGGGCAAACAAAGTCAACAAATTACTTTAGATTGTTGGGGATGCAAAGTTAATATGTCGTGTGTGCTGCCTCATGATTGATGAGCTGTTAGCATGGATAAGATTAGGAGAGCAATTACCTCTCTGATTAAACTTGCTCTTAGCTATAGGCTCACCCCATCATCATCAGTTAGTACTCAATTACTTGCTCTATTCTAAAATAAAACCATTGCTCAAGTAACACCTCTATATTAAGGGTTAGACTCAGTAATTTTTAGACCTAGTCTATGAAGTTTACTCGTTGGCCCCTCGTAAAAACACAGGGTAAAAATCTATCGAGGACGTGACCCTCGTGTGAGGGGTAGGAGGGTCTATGGGGGGCGAGTCTACATTTGGGGGGGGGTGTGGATTCACGGCCTTTCTTGACCGGTTTGGTTGATGCTTCTTCTTCTTAACGAAAAATCATAAATACAGTATTTTCCGTGTCAGATAAGTTTTTTTATAGAATGACTCGGATCTTGAAAAAGCTTTACTATATATAGAGAGATGAAAAGACTAAGATGTCTCTTTTTTTAGAAGAAAACAATATTAGTGGGAGGTGGGCAAGAAGTATTAAATAAAACCTTTTGGTTTGTGAGCCAATGGTAAGTCAAGACAGTAGAAATTGATTTATTTTGAACAAAATAAATACTCTAAAAGTTAAAATAATTTGTAATCTGAGAGTATGTCGGTGACATGGGGCCGGGGGTATCGTGACTAGAGGCTTGGGTAGCCGCGGTCACCCACGTGGCCTGACCCCCTCGGGGGGGGTGACGTGGCCACCCCTCCCTCTGTCTCCCCGAGGGGTCGGGCCGCTCCCGTTTCGGCTCCGAGGGCTGGGGCGCCCCTGTTTCGGCCCCGAGGGCTGGGGCGCCCCGACCCCCTGTGGTTTTGGCGCCACGTGTGTGGGTTAGGTGAGCACAGCGGGGCTCACCTAACCGTATTTATAGCAGGTTGGACGAGCGCGCCACGCCGCATTTAATGCGGCGTAGCACACGCTTATCCGGTCCGTGACCGGTCGCGGTGTGTGACCGGTCACAGACCGGTCAAATCGCGGGTTAGGTGGCAACAGGCGGCCTGTCACACGCCTCGCCCCGTCCCGTCGGAATGATGAGAGCTTCCTGGCTCTCGTCCCTAGCCGGAGCCGGCGTGCTAACTCCTGGAGTTGGTATGTCAGTCCCGGTCAGATCCATTCCAGGCTTTAGTACAAGTATGGCAAGGAAGTCGCTGGCCATTAAATGAAGGTTGAAATGGGCGTCCACCGGGAAAGCGGGCGAGCGGGGCAGGAGGCGTGTGCTCTGCTTGTCAGAGGTCACTTCCGGCTGTAGACTAGCCCTCATTGTAAAAAGCATGTTTCCCTTCTTAGGCAGCTAGAGGCCCATGTGGTGACCCCTGACCAGATAAAAAGGAGGCCCAGGCCTAGGAGAAAGGGGGGTTGGGACTCTGGGGAAGGGGTTCTAGAGCCTGAACTCACTCTCGCTCTCCGGTTCTTTGTATTCCTTCACACACAGATCCACTAGAACACAGGAGTAGGGTGTTACGCTTCTCAGCGGCCCGAACCTGTCTACGTCGCCCGTGTCTTGTGCACTTCCTCTCCCGCTGACGTTCCTCAGATCGAGGGCGAAGAACCTCACTTAGCGCCCCCGGCCGAACCGGCAAAGGGGGGCCTGCGCGGTCTCCCGGTGAGGAGCCCCACGCTCTGTCATCTGGCGCGCCAGGTAGGGGGCGCGCGTGTCTTTCTAAGCCCTCGTCCTCTTTCGTGTGCGCCATGCTTCTCCCGCTCAGCCCAATGGCCGAACGGGCAGTGGCGCATAGCCTCTCTCCGAACGCTAGCGGTGACGACGGGGAGCAGAACCCGCGCCGTCGGGCTCGCACCCCACCGTCCCCCTCTCGCCGAAATCTTGGGCGGGGGGAGGCGCTCGGGGAGGTCGAAGGATCCGCGACTTCACTGCCCGCGGGCGACGGGGCGAGGACGGCGAGACGGGGCGCATCGCCGCCTCGCCTACGGCGATGGCGGCCCGCCCCAGGGCGCGCTCCAGGCTGCGGGCGCGCTCCTGCGTCACCCGCCCGTCGTCCCCGATCCAGAGACTCCAGCCCGACGTTGGCTGGATGACGTGGCCGACTTGGTCATGACGGCGCAGCAGCGCCTAGGCGCCGGCGGGCGGTCCTCCGCCACCGAGGCCTCTGGTGCTGCCGCCGCCGGCTCCATGTCGTCGAGGCGGAGGGCGCGGCGAGCGGCGGCCGTTACCCGCCGTTCGTCCGCCATTCCCTCGTCAACGCCTCCGACCCAAGAAGATGTGTGTGGGGGGCCGGATGCCCGCCTCGATATCGAGCGCCGGCGCGACACTCGTCGTGCCGCCCACGCAACGGAGGGCGCTTCCTCGTCCGGAACCCTTTGTAGTCCCGGTTCGTAACCCCCCTTTAGTCCCGGTTTCCAAACCGGGAGTACCAATCCGGGACTAAAGATCGCTATCTTTAGTCCCGGGTGAAATAACCGGGAGTAAAGATCGATCTTTAGTCCCGGTTGGTGTTACCAACCGGGACTAAAGATAGAGCTGACCTTTTTTTTTTTTGCATGCCCCTGTTGCTGCATGGTTTATATATATATATATATATATATATATATATATATATATATATATATATATATATATATATATAGATATATATATATATATATATATATATATATATATATATATAAACCATGCATATATATGTTTCAATACATATATATGCATACATATATATATATGTATTTATACATATATATGTTATGCAAATGCATATGTATATAGATATATATATGAACAAAATATATTTACATTATAGAAAATGTGTACACATGCATATAGAAACATATGTAGTCATGTATTAATTACAATCCATTATATGTCCTAGCTAGCTACGATTTCGACGTAGTAGTACTCGCTACTAGCTCAGAAGCTAAGGACCGGTGAATTGTGTTTCCGTCGTAGTAGAATTCACCCTTGGGATCAAGGATTTCTTCGTTGATGAATCCCATGAGTTGTTCTTGAACCGCCGCGATAAATTCCTTGTGTGTGGTCAGGTTATCCCTCATGCGAATAAACTATATGAATGTATGAAATTGATTAGTAATTAAACAAGAAATCGCTACGTAATGAAATTTTGAATTTATTTGTACGTACATTGAGCTCTCTTGTGGTGATGATTTGGTCTGCAAGGCAGTGGCAATACTCGCACACGTAATAGCCGCACAAGTTAGTTCCCTGCTTTTGCTTTGCGCACTACAAATAAATGACAAACAGCGAGAGATCTAATTAATATACACTTGTATGTATTTGAATCGGAGAAATATAAATGTAGAGCATGTGTACTCACAGGAAATTTGAACTTCCGCCTAAGTCTTTCTCTCCATTTGCCGCGGACCAAATGACGGAACCGATACCAAGCCCTACATGGAGTTTAAAGCTATGATTCGTAGTAGCAATTAACATAACAAGATTTTCTTAATTAACAAAGGAACTTATGACGGTACCTGTCTATAAGTTCGAAAACCTTGTCAAACGTAGACTCTTTTTTATCCATTGAGTCATATACGTTGACGGTGCAGGCCTCCAGGTCGATGAGTAAAAGCACCCAGTGGAATCTGCAATGTGCGTGGGATGCATTACATATGAAACACTTAGCAAGTTCGTACGGGAATGAAATTTGGTATGTAGGAAGACAGTAAAATTAAACTAACTCTGTGCTGTATGGCAACAGTATGAACGTCTTGTAATGCTGCGCCTTCAGGAGATGGACGAGATTGTCCTCTGTTTCTTGTGGATATTGGTCGAGCATTGCGACGTTTACTTTCCGAGGGTCGATGAATCCAGTATCGAAAACCCTCCGCCGTCGGGCCCTTTGAATCTCCATTCTACAACGATAAAAGGGAGTATATTATTTTATATGGTCTACTTATATACAAGGACCTAATTAATTAAAGGAGACGTATAGTAAGAAATCTAACTGAACGATATACTTACAAAATCCAGCAACTCATAATAGAGACGTCGAGGGCGTCCAGCTGGTATAGTTCGTAGATTCCCCTGAAATTGATCCAGAGAATGTCATCTCCTTGCAAGAAGTCCGTGTCCCTAATCCTCGCTCCGATCATCTCTCTACCGGTGGCGCTCATCTCCATGTACAGCTGATGGAACTTGTACATTTGTGTGGGTAGGGACTGCAGCAGCTCAGGCTTGACAAGCGGTTTACCGAGTTCGTACATGTATTTCACTTCCGCCTTTTCGATTGGTGTGACTCCTAGCAATTGATCCGTAGTTAGACCGGTGTCAGTAATAAATTGTTCTATCGTCATTTCTTTACCGGTCACCAACGGCTCGATCTCCTGGTTTGGTTGCTCTCCAAGCTGAGGGACTGGTTTGGACTTTCCAGAAGATGCTTTCTTCAGCGTTCGCTCATAGTCCGATAGCTTGATGGCCTCCTTGACAGATGCAGACATACCCCTGAAGAAGTTCCTGACACTGGGGTCTATAGGAATCTTCTTTTCTGGACTTCGAGGCTTGAATTGTCTCTTGACTTCTGATGCAACGTAAGCGTCAAGCTCCTCTTGCGTGCAATCGTACCCCGGGTCCTTGTTCTTGGCGGCGTCAACTTTCGCCTTCTTTGTTGCCCTTGTGTGGGCAAGCGGTGGAGCTGGGGGGGCCCTTGACTTTGAAGGTGCCGGAAGAGGAGCTTGCGGGGGAGTAGGTGTAGGAGCACGAGGAGGAGTCGGTGCAGGATCCTGAGGAGTCGATGCTGGAGCCTGAGGTGGAGACGGTGCTGGCGGAGCATGAGGAGGAGACGGTGCAGGATCCTGAGGAGGAGATGGCGGAGCCGGAGGAGATGGTGCACGAGACGCCGCTTGTCGCCCAGGGAGGATGATGTACCGCCTGCGCCATAGAATAATGGCATGGCATGTGTCTCGTAGATGCGTCTCACCGTCTCCTCCAGGGTAATCCAGCTCGAGGTCCTCGTACGCGCCTTCGACCAACTCAACTTCGACCTTGGAGTATCCTGCTGGAATCGGCCTGCAGTGGTAAGTACCTGAAGGGTCCGTTGGGATGGCCATGCCCGACGCCACCTTCATGTTGTGAGAGATTATTTATTAGTAATCAACATATATAAGCAGCAACTAGCGGAATGGCTAAATCTTACCTTTATTGATAAGTTCTTGAAAGGAATATGCAGCTCACATGGTGTCCGCTGAGTGATGTCATCAACGGGACAGGTCGATTCGTCCTGTGTTTGCATGGCGTCCATGCTCTGTGATCCTACCTGCCCCGTTGAGGCGCAGCTGCTACGGTTTCCTGACGGGCTCACCATTGCAGGAGGAATGGTCGGCTGGGGATCATGGGACCGATGTGCGGCCATGCGTTCATCAACCTTCCTTGCAACCTCCTCTTGCATGTTGAGTTCGTAGCTCGATACCCGGAACTCTAGGTCTGCAATCTTCGCCTCGGTATCTCTCTTGCTCCTCATCCGACTCCTGTACGTGTGGATGTCCTCCTTGAAACCAATCTTCCAAGGAATCACCCCTTTCCCTCGAGTTCGTCCTGGATGCTCTGGAGTCTGCAGGGCGAGTGTCAGCTCGTCCCTATCTCTGTCTGGTCGGAACGTGCCCTGAGAGGAGGCCTCCACTGCATCTGTTAGTCGTCGCGCAGCCTCTTGTATCTGATAGCCGAAGACCAGTGAGCCATCAGCTGGGTTGAGCGTTCCACCGTGAGCATAGTACCAGAACTTCGATCGTTCCGGCCAATTGGCTGTTGCCAGTTCGATACCCCTCTCAATCAAGCTAGCCTCCATCTGCTCCCACTTCGGCATCGCGATGCTATAGCCTCCTGACCCCAAGTGGTGATGGTACTTCTTCTTGGCGGCATTTTCTTTGTTTCTTTCCATCATCGCCTTCCCTTGTTCACCTGTCTTATATGCAACGAACTCGTCCCAGTGATCCCTTAGCTTTGGGAATGTGTCGAAGTTCGGTGTCTGCCCCTTCAGTATATACTTCTGGTACAGATCTCCCTTGAAGCTCTGAAACTGTTCTGCCATTTTCTTCAGAGTCCACCTTTTCACTTTGTCCTCTGTACCCGCAGGAAGGGTGAATGTCTCGAGCATTGTGGTCCACAGCATCTCTTTCTCCGAATCTGGGACAAAGCTCTCATGATCTCCGCGTGCCCTTGTTCTTCGCCAGTACACCGTACTGACAGGCACGTTATCCCGCACAACCCAACCGCTGTGACGTACATAGTTCTTGGCGGCTTCGGCCGGGGCACTAGGACGTCCATCTTCTTCCACTTCCGTTATGCTGTGCCGACCCTAAGCTTCTTCGCTGCACCTCGTTGCCCGCGTGCCCTCTTCTGTCCAACGGAGGGTTGACTACCACTAGCCTCCTCCTCCTGGTTCCCCTCCACATCCCTTTCCACGTGCCCCTGCTGGTTCCCCTCCGCATCCCTCTCCACGTTCCCTTCCTCGTTCAAGTACTGGTTTGGATCCTCGTTCCCCTCTTCTTCATTCCAGTACTGGCTGCTTCCCTCCGCGATTGTATCGTACAATATCTGTTCCTCATCGCGGTCAGCCATCTGTTGATACAAGAAACATCTGCTAAGTCACGAGACATTTATGTTTTAACAATCTAATTCATGTATGCTAAGTGTAAATGTCGTACATTAGAACCCTACACAACCTTACGTGCTAAGTCTAATTACAAATCGTGATATAAGCTAAGTCTAGGTGACGTATATTATACAACACTAGCTAGTAAATAATTATATACTAAGTCTAATTACAAATAAAATAATCTTATATTAAAACTCAAATAATATTACATGCTAATACTAAAATAGTCATGTATATGCTAAGTGTTTCGTGCGTATATGCTAAGTCTAATTAAGACTACAATAGTCAATTGCTACTTGTCGCACCAATTCCGTAGTCAATAATTACATACCAAGTCTAATTACAAATAAAGTAATATTATATTAAAACTCAAATAATATTACATGCTAAGACTAAAATAGTAATGTATGCTAAGTGTTTCGTGCGTATATGCTAAGTCTAATTAAGACTACAATAGTCAATTCCTAGGAGTCGCACCAATTCCGTAGTCAATAATGTCATACTAAGTCTAATTTGCAATAAAATAATCTTATATTAAAACTCAAATAATATTAGAACACTACACAATCTTATATGATAAGTCTAATTACAGGTCTAATAATCTTAATTACATTGCATTACAAATATAACAATCATTTATATTATTACGTCACTTGCCTCCTCCAATTCCTTCTAGGGCTAGCTCTTCCACTCAGGCTTGACGGACGACTCCGACAACACGTCTTTTCTGCAAGATAAAAAAAATGTATTAGGATAAATGCGAAGTAACATATATATATATATATATATATATATATATATATATATATATATATATATATATATATATATATACATGTATATATATATACATGTATATATATATATATTGCATTTCACGTTAACGTTCGTCCTCGTTCGTTCGCTCGTTCACGTTCCCTAGCTCGTTCACGTTCGTTCGATCGTTCTCGTTCTCGTTCACGTTGTCGCGGCAACGTACGTTGACGTGTTCGTTCTCGCTCTCGTTCGTTCGATCGTTCTCGTTCTCATTCGTTAACGGCGGTGTGGCGGGCATCGGGGCGGCGGTTGGCGCGGCGGCGTGGCGACGGCGGCGGCGGCGTGGCGTTGTGGGGCCGTGGCGGCGGCGGCGTGGCGTGGCGGCGGTGGCGTGGCGTGGCGTGGCGGCGGCGGCGTGGCGTTGTGGGGCCGTGGCGGCGGCGGCGGGGCGTGGCGGCGGTGGCGTGGCGTGGCGTGGCGTGGCGGCGGCGGCGTGGCGTGGCGGCGGCGGCATTGCGCGCGCGGCGGCGAAGGCGGCGGCGGCGTGGCGACGGCGGCGGCGGCGTGGCGTTGGCATGCGGCGGCGGCGTTGCACGGCGTCGAAGGCGGCGGCGTCGAAGGCGACGGAGAGAGATCGAGATCGGAGAGATCGAGATGCATGAAGGGAGCTAGATGCGGCGGCTCTCACCCCAGAGATGCGGCGGCAGCGGAGGAGGCGGAGGCGGCGGCGAGGACGACGAGCTCGAGACGACGGCGAGATACGGCGGCGTCGGCGCGGGGATTTGCCCTAGGCAGTGGCGGCGAAGGAGAGAGGCCGAGAGAGATCGATCGGCCGAAAACGTTTAAGTGTTGGTGAAGAAGACGAGGGCGCACCGGGAATATATATACCCCTGGATCTTTACTCCCGGTTGTTCTCAACAACCGGGAGTAAAGATTTTTTCTTTACTCCCGGTTGTTCTCAACAACCGGGACTAAAGATATTCCCGGGAATTTCGAAAGAATTTCGAAATAGCGGGAAAAGATATTTACTCCCGGTTGTTGAGATTTTTTCTTTAAAAAGAATTTCGAAATAGCGGGAAAAGATATTTACTCCCGGTTGTTGAGAACAACCGGGACTAAAGATCTTTTCTTTACTCCCGGTTGTTCTCAACAACCGGGAGTAAAGAAAAGATCTTTACTCCCGGTTGTTCACAACAACCGGGACTAAAGATATCTTTAGTCCCGGTTGTTGAGAACAACCGGGAGTAAAGAAAAGATCTTTAGTCCCGGTTGTTGAGAACAACCGGGAGTAAATATCTTTTCCCGCTATTTCGAAATTCTTTTTAAACCCGATTAGGGTTAAGAACCGGGACTAAAGATTATAGCATTGCATATGATTTTCGCTTACATATGTGTTTATAAAATAGAAGTTAATGCATTAACATTATTTAAAGTACAAAGATTGATGACAATTACTTCGAAAAATTATTTTTGTCTGTAATAAATTAAGTGGATAAATCGTAATAAGCAAATATATGACTTATAATTAATAAAAATTCCAATATATATATATTCTTAGCATATATATGAATGATATTATTATATTGGTAAAAACTCTAATTAAGATATTAATGTACATACTGCATGATTTAAAATTAATAAAAATTGTAATCATCATATGTACTTAGCGTAGGAATTATATTAAATTAAATGCTAAAAACTCTAATTAACATATGTAAATGCCACATGCATGATTTAAACCTTTTAAAAATTCGAATAGTCATATATAAGTAGCATATGAAAGATAGTAAATTAAATTGTGAAAAACTCTAATATATGAATGATAGTTTTAAAAATATATTAAATTTAATACTTTTAAAAATTCTCCAGTCAATTATAATTAGCATATGAATGATAGTAAATTAAATGTTAAAAACTCTAATTAACATATGAAATTGCCACTTGCGTGATTTAAAACTTTTAAAAATCCTCTAGTCAATTATAATTAGCATATGAATGCTAGTAAATTAAATGTTAAAAACTCTAATTAACATACATATGAAATTGCCACCTGTGTGATTTAAAACTTTTAAAAATTGTAAGTATCACATATAACTAACATATACATGATTTAAACTTGTTGAAACCTCTAATAATCGTGCGTAATTAACATATGCCATACATCAATTGATTTATATGGATAATCAATACATCCAAAATAGTTTACATCGTGTACACAATAATTACGGCATTACATCGGCGGTGACGGTTGACCGCACGTACTTTCTCCTCACTATTGTTCCCTCCTTGTGATCGCTGCGTGAGTAAGGGGTGTCTTCATTTGATAGGAGGATGCTAGGGTCAATCGTCACCGTGAAAGGGGGTTGCCCATCCAACTGATCGTAATCCTCGTCAGTCTTGTCCTCAACTCCGACGATTTTTCTTTTGCCTGGGAGAACCACTTGACGCTTAGGCTCATCAGGCCCTCTGCCCTTCTTTCCTTTGCTAGACATGTCCTTCACGAAAAAGACTTGCGTTACATCATTGGCAAGGACAAAAGGTTCGTCCGAGTATCCAACCTTGTTAAGGTCAACAGTTGTCATCCCACTGTCATCAATCATTACGCCTCCACCAGTCAACCTAACCCATTGGCACCGGAACAGAGGAACCTTGAGAGGACCATAGTCAAGTTCCCATATGTCCTCGATGGCACCGTAATACGTGGCAGTTGTTCCATCGTGTCCCATGGCATCGACACGAACAGCGCTGTTTTGGTTCGTGCTCTTCATGTCTTGGGCTCTCGTGTAGAATGTGTACCCATTGATCTCATATCCCTGGAATGTCGCGATCGACCCAGACGGTCCCCTCGCCAGGAAGGCAAGTTGTTGGTTGATCGACTCGTTACCCATGAGATGTTGTCGTAGCCACGCGGGGAAAGTATCAATGTGATGCCGTGTAATCCATGCATCGGACTTACCGATGTTCCTGGCGCGAACTAGAGCCAAGTGCTCCTCGATGTAAGGAGCTACCAATGAAGAGTGTTGCAGAACAGTGAAATGGGCTTTACGGAATAAATTGTTGTCTACCGTCATTATTGCTTTCCTTCCGAGAGTTCCCTTTCCCCGTAGTCTCCCTTCATGGCGTGATTCAGGTACCCCGATTGGGCGAAGGTCTTCGATAAATTCTACGCAAAATTCGATGACCTCCTCTGTTCCATAACCCTTGGCGATGCTTGCCTCTGGACGAGCACGGTTACGAACATACTTCTTCAGAACGCCCATGTATCTTTCGACTTTCCGTATACACCTAGGAAGCCAAGAAGGTTTACGCAAAGGTTCTTAGTGAGGTGCATCACGTCGATTGCGTGGCGTACGTCCAAGAATTCCCAATATGGTAACTCCCAAAATATAGAGTTCTTTTTCCACATCGCCGCGTGACCATCTTCGCTCTCTATATGCTGGCTTCCAGGCCCCTTTCCGAACACTACTTTAAGATCTTTAACCATAGCAAACACTGTTTTCCCGCTGCGATGTTTAGGATTCGTACGGTGGTCGGCCTTATGTTCGAAGTGCTTGCCTTTCTTCCGTACCGGGTGGTTTGCTGCAAGGAATCGACGATGACCCATGTATACAACCTTCCTACAGTGCTTAAGATACGTACTTTCTGTTTCATCCATACAGTGAGTGCAAGCCTTGTACCCCTTGTTGGACTGTCCGGATAGGTTGCTAAGTGCAGGCCAATCGTTGATGGTTACGAACAGCAGCGCTCGTAGGTTAAACTCCTCCTGTTTGTCCTCGTCCCACACGGGGACACCTTCCTTCTTCCACAACTGTTTAAGATCTTCGACCAGTGGTCTTAGGTACACGTCGATGTCGTTACCAGGTTGCTTGGGGCCTTGAATAATAATCGGCATCATTATGTACTTCCTCTTCATGCATAGCCAGGGGGGGAGGTTGTAGATACACATCGTAACGGGCCAAGTGCTATGGCCGCTGCTCATCTCTCCAAAAGGATTCATGCCATCCGTACTCAAACCAAACCGTATGTTTCGTGCGTCCTTTCCAAATTCTTTAAATTTTCTGTCGATGTTTCGCCACTGCGAACCATCGGCGGGGTGTCTCAGCATCCCGTCCTGTTGACGCTCTTCAGCGTGCCATCGCAACATTCTAGCATTCCCCTTGTTCCTGAACAAACGCCTTAGCCGTGGTATTATAGGGAAATACCACATCACCTTAGCAGGAATTCTCTTCTTTGTTAGCTGCCCGTCAACTTCTCCTGGATCGTCCCGTCTAATCTTGTATCGTAGTGCTTTGCAAACAGGGCATGCTTCTAGGTTCTCATACTCCTCACCGCGATATAGGATACAATCGTTCGGACATGCGTGAATCTTATGAACTTCCAGTCCTAACGGGCAGACTATCTTCTTAGCCTCGTACGTTGTCTCGGGCAATTTGTTTCCCCCCGGAAGAATGTTCTTGACGAGTTTCAATAAATCGCCAAATGCCTTGTCACTAACCCCATTTTTTGCCTTCCATTGCAACAACTCCAGAGTGGTATCCAACTTTTTGTGCCCCTGCTCGCAACCTGGGTACAACGAAGTTCTGTGGTCCTCCAACATCTTGTCCAATTTATGGGCCTCCTTTTCACTTTCGCAGTCTTCCCTGGCGTCCTGCAACATCTGACCAAGATCATCCGCAACGTCGTTACCATCAGCAGCTATTTCCTCCTCGCCCGTTTCATTTCCTTCAAATCCAACATACTGAGCAAAGTCCGGAATATTGTCGTCTTCCACTTCATCTTCTTCCATTTCAACACCTTGCTCTCCGTGGGATGTCCAACAATTATAGCTTGGCATGAACCCCGACTCAAACAAGTGGAAATGAATAGTCCTGGATACAGAATACTCCTTCTGATTCTTACACTTATTGCATGGACAACAAATAAAACCCCTTTGCCTGTTAGCTTCGGCCACTCTCAAAAAATAGTGCACGCCGTCAATAAACTCTTTGGACCGCCGGTCAGCGTACATCCATTGCCGATCCATCTACATGAGTCAAAAAAACCGCACACAAATAATTATTCTTACAATAATGACAGTCATACAATAATTATAAGATATCTTTATTCATACAAAAATCATAAAATATCACACCAAATAATTCTTAAAAACTATTTGTAAAGTTTTAAACTAATTTTAATGTGTTTTACTTCTTTTAATTTTCATTTTAGTTTGTTTTCTATTATTTAAGATTAACTTTCACTAGAGTTTTCCTTCTCAACTATTTTATAAAACCTTGTTTAGCAAATGAACTAAATTTCTATATATTCTTTCTTCCCCACACACATTTTCTCTCTCATCAACTTACAACTAAATTTTGGAGACAAAAAAAAGTGTGCAAAACATAGGTGCAAATGTAGTATGACAAAAAAAAACATTGGAGGATGAAGTTGCAAACCTTTTAGGCACCTCCGATTTGTATGTAATCACCAAAATAAATTCAATAGAAATTTTGGCATGACCTCCCCTCTTTTTTGAAGAAATTTTGAAGCTTGCTCGGGCAGCTGGAGGAGGAAGAAGACATATATATAGGGGTGGGACTTTAGTCCCGGTTGGTAGCACCAACCGGGGCTAAAGATCACCGGGATCTTTAGCCCCGGTTGGTATTACCAACCGGGACTAAAGTTAAGATCTTTAGTCCCGGTTGGTAGCACCAACCGGGGCTAAAGATCACCGGGATCTTTAGTCCCAGTTGGTATTACCAACCGGGACTAAAGTTAAGATCTTTAAAGATCCCGGTGATCTTTAGCCCCGGTTGGTGCTACAAACCGAGACTAAAGATCCCGGGGGGGCCTGACAGGTCCTGACAGCATTCGAACCGGGACTAAAGATGATCTTTAGTCCCGGTTGGTAACACAAACCGGGACTAAAGATCAAATATGCCCGTTACCCTTTTGAACCGGGACTAAAGATCATCTTTAGCCCCGGTTTTTATTGCATCCGGGACTATTGTGGAAATCGGCCGACCGACGAAAGATGGTTTCTCTACCAGTGTTAAGGGTTAGACTCAGTAATTTTTAGACCTAGTCTATGAAGTTTACTCGTTGGCCCCTCGTAAAAACACAGGGTAAAAATCTATCGAGGACGTGACCCTCGTGTGAGGGGTAGGAGGGTCTATGGGGGGCGAGTCTACATTTGGGGGGGGGTGTGGATTCACGGCCTTTCTTGACCGGTTTGGTTGATGCTTCTTCTTCTTAACGAAAAATCATAAATACAGTATTTTCCGTGTCAGATAAGTTTTTTTATAGAATGACTCGGATCTTGAAAAAGCTTTACTATATATAGAGAGATGAAAAGACTGAGATGTCTCTTTTTTTAGAAGAAAACAATATTAGTGGGAGGTGGGCAAGAAGTATTAAATAAAACCTTTTGGTTTGTGAGCCAATGGTAAGTCAAGACAGTAGAAATTGATTTATTTTGAACAAAATAAATACTCTAAAAGTTAAAATAATTTGTAATCTGAGAGTATGTCGGTGACATGGGGCCGGGGGTATCGTGACTAGAGGCTTGGGTAGCCGCGGTCACCCACGTGGCCTGACCCCCTCGGGGGGGGGGGGGGGGTCGGGCCCGAGGGTGACGTGGCCACCCCTCCCTCTGTCTCCCCGAGGGGTCGGGCCGCTCCCGTTTCGGCTCCGAGGGCTGGGGCGCCCCTGTTTTGGCCCCGAGGGCTGGGGCGCCCCGACCCCCTGTGGTTTTGGCGCCACGTGTGTGGGTTAGGTGAGCACAGCGGGGCTCACCTAACCGCATTTATAGCAGGTTGGACGAGCGCGCCACGCCGCATTTAATGCGGCATAGCACACGCTTATCCGGTCCGTGACGGGTCGCGGTGTGTGACCAGTCACAGACCGGTCAAATCGCGGGTTAGGTGGCAACAGGCGGCCTGTGACACGCCTCGCCCCGTCCCGTCGGAATGATGAGAGCTTCCTGGCTCTCGTCCCTAGCCGGAGCCGGCGTGCTAACTCCTGGAGTTGGTATGTCAGTCCCGGTCAGATCCATTCCAGGCTTTAGTACAAGTATGGCAAGGAAGTCGCTGGCCATTAAATGAAGGTTGAAATGGGCGTCCACCGGGAAAGCGGGCGAGCGGGGCAGGAGGCGTGTGCTCTGCTTGTCAGAGGTCACTTCCGGCTGTAGACTAGCCCTCATTGTAAAAAGCATGTTTCCCTTCTTAGGCAGCTAGAGGCCCATGTGGTGACCCCTGACCAGATAAAAAGGAGGCCCAGACCTAGGAGAAAGGGGGGTTGGGACTCTGGGGAAGGGGTTCTAGAGCCTGAACTCACTCTCGCTCTCCGGTTCTTTGTATTCCTTCACACACAGATCCACCAGAACACAGGAGTAGGGTGTTACGCTTCTCAGCGGCCCGAACCTGTCTACGTCGCCCGTGTCTTGTGCACTTCCTCTCCCGCTGACGTTCCTCAGATCGAGGGCGAAGAACCTCACTTAGCGCCCCCGGCCGAACCGGCAAAGGGGGGCCTGCGCGGTCTCCCGGTGAGGAGCCCCACGCTCTGTCATCTGGCGCGCCAGGTAGGGGGCGCGCGTGTCTTTCTAAGCCCTCGTCCTCTTTCGTGTGCGCCATGCTTCTCCCGCTCAGCCCAATGGCCGAACGGGCAGTGGCGCACAGCCTCTCTCCGAACGCTAGCGGTGACGACGGGGAGCAGAACCCGCGCCGTCGGGCTCGCACCCCACCGTCCCCCTCTCGCCGAAATCTTGGGCGGGGGGAGGCGCTCGGGGAGGTCGAAGGATCCGCGACTTCACTGCCCGCGGGCGACGGGGCGAGGACGGCGAGACGGGGCGCATCGCCGCCTCGCCTACGGCGATGGCGGCACGCCCCAGGGCGCGCTCCAGGCTGCGGGCGCGCTCCTGCGTCACCCGCCCGTCGTCCCCGATCCAGAGACTCCAGCCCGACGTTGGCTGGATGACGTGGCCGACTTGGTCATGACGGCGCAGCAGCGCCTAGGCGCCGGCGGGCGGTCCTCCGCCACCGAGGCCTCTGGCGCTGCCGCCGCCGGCTCCATGTCGTCGAGGCGGAGGGCGCGGCGAGCGGCGGCCGTTACCCGCCGTTCGTCTGCCATTCCCTCGTCAACGCCTCCGACCCAAGAAGATGTGTGTGGGGGGCCGGATGCCCGCCTCGATATCGAGCGCCGGCGCGACACTCGTCGTGCCGCCCACGCAACGGAGGGCGCTTCCTCGTCCGGAGCGCCACTTCGGTCCGGGCACGGGGGCCGGCCCCCCGTGTCCCCGATTGGCGGTGCCGGCTGTCGAGCCTTTGTGGCGAGCCTTCGGAACGTCCGTTGGCCCCCAAGGTTCCGGCCCACCATCACCGAAAAATACGACGGAAGCGTCAACCCCGCCGAGTTTCTCCAGATCTACACGACCGGGATCGAGGCCGCCGGGGGTGACGACAGGGTCATGGCGAATTTCTTCCCCATGGCCCTGAAGGGTCAGGCGCAGGGTTGGCTAATGAACTTGCCACCCGCGTCAGTCCACTCTTGGGAGGATTTGTGCCAGCAGTTCACCACGAACTTCCAGGGCATATATCCGCGCCCAGGCGAAGAAGCGGACTTGCATGCGGTACAGCGAAGGGACGATGAGTCTCTTCGCTCGTACATTCAGCGGTTCTGTCAAGTTCGCAACACCATACCATGCATCCCCGCACACGCGGTGATCTACGCGTTCAGGGGGGGCGTGCGGCACAACCGCATGCTCGAGAAGATCGCCTCCAAGGAGCCCCAGACCACCGCGCAGCTTTTTGAGCTCGCGGACCGTGTGGCTCGCAAGGAGGAGGCCTGGACCTGGAACTCCTCTGGTTCTGGTGTGGCAGCTCCGGCCGCCCCCGTGTCCGCCGCTCGGTCAGGGCGGCGGGACAGGAGGAGGAAGAAGGGGTCGGCCCGTTCCGACGACGAGGGTCATGTCCTCGCCGTCGAGGGCGCTTCGCGGGCCCCCCGAAAGGGGAGGCCTGCGAGCGACAAAAAGAAGGAGGCCGGCGCTCCCAGCAGGGAGCGCCCGACCGGCAAGTGGTGTACCGTGCACAACACCTCCCTCCACGACCTCGCGGACTGCCGCGCGGTCAAAAGTTTGGCTGAGCGGACGAGGAAGTAGGAGGAGGAGAAGAGGCAGGAGCGCCGTGAGGGCAAGACCCCGGCGGCTCCCGCCGGCAACCGGCGAGGCGAGGCCAAGCAGAAGGCCACCACCGAGGACATCGACGATGGCGACGATGACCTGGGGTTCCAGGAGCCTGAGGCCACCGTCGCCACCGTCGATGGGGGAGCGTGCGCTCACGCTTCTCGCCGGAGCCTCAAGGCCATGAAGCGAGAGCTTCTGGCCGCGGCCCCTACCCATGAGGCGACGCGGCGGGCGCGCTGGTCGGAGGTTGCCCTCACCTTCGACCAGACCGACCACCCGCCGTGCGTTGCCCGGGGAGGACAGATCGCGATGGTGGTTTCCCCCACCGTTTGCAATGTGAAGTTGGGGCGTGTCCTCATAGACGGGGGTGCAGCTCTCAACATCCTTTCCCCCGCAGCCTTTGACGCCATCAAGGCCCCGGGGATGGTGCTCCGGCCGTCCCAGCCGATCATCGGTGTGACGCCGGGGCACACCTGGCCGCTGGGTCATATCGACCTCCCGGTCACCTTCGGTGGTTCCGCCAACTTCCGCACGGAGCGGGTGGACTTCGATGTGGCGGACCTCAGTCTGCCCTACAACGCGGTCCTGGGGAGGCCCGCGTTGGTGAAGTTCATGGCGGCAGTCCACTACGCCTATCTCCAGATGAAGATGCCGGGCCCCGGTGGCCTCATCACCGTCCATGGTGACCTCAAAGTCGCGCTTGCTTGTATGGAGCAGCGCGCGGACCACCTCGCCGCGGCGTCCAAGCCCGCGGGTGGCGACGAGAGGCTCAGCACCTCCGTCCCGGCCGCCCCAAGGCAGCGGATGGTCACGTGCGACGAGGTCCCGGTCAAGGAGGTTGCCCTGGGCGACGGCCCGTCCAAGACCACACGAATCGGTGGTCTTCTGGACGACAAATAGGAAGACGCGCTCGTCTCCTTCCTGCGGGCAAACGCCGACGTCTTCGCCTGGAGACCGGCGGACATGCCCGGGGTCCCCAGGGAGGTGATTGAGCACCGTCTCGCCGTGCGGCCGGGCGCAAGGCCGGTCTGGCAGAAAGTGCGGCGGCAGGCCCCGGAACGTCAAGCCTTCATCCGCGAGGAGGTGGCGCGACTTCTGGAGGCCGGATTCATCCGTGAGGTCATCCATCCGGAGTGGCTGGCGAACCCGGTCGTCGTTCCCAAGGCGAACGGCAAGCTTCGGATGTGCATCGACTACACCGACCTTAACAAGGCATGTCCTAAGGACCCTTACCCCCTGCCACGCATAGATCAGATTGTCGACTCCATCGCGGGGTGCGACCTTTTGTGTTTTCTAGATGCATACTCTGGTTATCATCAGATTCGCATGGCTAGGGAGGATGAGGAAAAAACTGCATTCATTACCCCCATAGGAACTTATTGTTAACGACAATGCCTTTCGGGTTAAAGAATGCAGGTCCTACTTTTCAACGTACTACTCGAATTTCTTTGGGTAGCCAGATAGGACGCAATGTTGAGGCCTATGTTGATGACTTGGTTGTGAAGACGCGCAACCAAGAGACCTTACTCTCGGATCTAGCGGAAACTTTCGAAAGTCTCCGCTCCGCCCGCATAAAGCTGAACCCCGATAAGTGTGTGTTCGGCGTGCCTGCGGGCAAGCTTCTCGGGTTCTTGGTCTCTGCCCGAGGCATCGAGGCCGACCCCGAGAAGATACGAGCTATAGAGCGGATGCGCCCCCCCAGCAAGCTTAGGGATGTGTAGTGCGTCACCGGCTGCATGGCCGCCCTAAGTCGGTTCATATCGAGGCTGGGAGAGAAGGCACTACCCCTATTTAAGCTCCTCAAACGCTCCGGGCCGTTTACCTGAACGGAGGAGGCTGAGCGGGCCTTCACTCAGTTGAAGGCGTACCTTAGTTCTCCCCCAGTCCTGGTCGCCCCAGAGCCAGATGAGCCGTTGCTACTCTACCTGGCGGCAACCCCGCAGGTGGTCAGCGCGGCGTTGGTCGTGGAGCGCGACGAGGACAACCCTCACTCCGCGCATCCCCACCCTGTGTCAACTCGACCCGGGAGAGAGCAGGGAGGAGAGGACCCCGAGCCGAACGGCGGCCCAAGGCCCCCGACGGCCGGAGCTGGCCCTCCGCCTGCTTGTCCGACGGTGCCAGGCGCCCCCGACCCCCAGGATGGCCCCGGGGCCACTGCGGGAAGGCCGCGCCTGTCGCCCTCTGACCCCGAGGTCAACGGCACAGAAGCCGAGTGCGCCCCGCGTGGCCTCTCGGAGGAAGAGCGCCCTGGAGATGCGGCCCGTGGCGAAGAGGATCGGCCCCGCCGAAAGGTGCAGCGGCCCGTCTACTTTGTTAGCGAGGCCCTCCGGGACGCCAAGACCTGATACCCTAAGGCCCAGAAGATGCTTTACGCTATTCTGATGGCTTCGAGGAAGTTGCACCATTATTTCCAGGCGCTTCGGGTCACGGTGGTTACGTCTTACCCCCTCGGCCAAATCTTGCATAACCGAGAGGGTACTGGACGGGTGGTGAGATGGGCAATCGAACTCTCTGAATTCGATTTGCACTTTGAACCACGCCACGCGATCAAGAGCCAGGCCCTCGCCGACTTTGTGGCGGAGTGGACCCCAGCTCCCGAGCCCGTCTCCGCCCCCGAGGCCAGCTCGGGCCCCTCGCAGCTGCCTCACACCGCCTACTGGGTGATGCAGTTCGACGGCTCCCTGTCTCTTCAGGGCGCCGGTGCGGGGGTCACGTTGACCTCGCCGAGCGGAGACGTCCTCAGATACCTGGTCCGCCTCGACTTTCGGGCGACCAACAATATGGCGGAGTACGAGGGACTCCTTGCGGGACTCAGAGTGGCAGCTGGACTGGGGATCCGCCGCCTCCTGGTGTTAGGCGACTCCCAGTTGGTCGTTAACCAGGTCCGTAAGGAGTACCAGTGCTCTGACCCGCAGATGGACGCTTACGTGCGCCAGGTGCGGCGTATGGAGCGCCATTTCGACGGGATAGAGCTTCGGCACGTGCCCAGACGGGATAACGCGGTCGCCGACGAACTCTCAAGGCTCGCTTCCTCGCGAGCCCAGACCCCACCGGGCGCCTTTGAAGAAAGGCTTGCCCAGCCGTCGGCGCGACCCGACCCCCTAGGGGAGACGGACGCGCCTGAACGGCCCCCGAGGCCCGTCGGAGTCCAGGCCTCGGGACCCGAGGGGAGCGCTCCCAGCTCCCCTAGATTGATTGCTTGGATCACTGAGATCCAGGCGTACCTCGCAAATAAGACTCTACCCGAGGACCGCGAAGGGAGTGAACGCGTCCGGCGCATCTTCAAGCGCTACGTGCTGGTGGAAGGGACCCTCTATCGGCGCGCGGCTAACGGAGTCCTCCTGAAGTGCATTCCTCGGGAACAAGGCGTCGAGCTTCTCGCCGATGTCCATGAAGGCGAGTGCGGAGCCCACTCCGCCTCACGCACCTTGGTTGGCAAGGCCTTTCGCCAGGGTTTCTATTGGCCGACGGCTCTCAACGATGCGGTCGACCTGGTCCGGCGGTGCAGGGCGTGCCAGTTCCACGCCAGGCAAACCCATCAGCCGGCCCAGGCCCTGCAGACCATACCTCTTTCGTGGCCGTTTGCTGTCTGGGGGCTCGATATCCTGGGTCCGTTCAGGTGGGCCCCGGGCGGGTTCGAGTATCTGTATGTCGCTGTCGACAAGTTCACTAAGTGGCCCGAGGCTTATCCGGTCATCAAGATCGATAAGCACTCCGCGCTTAAATTCATCAGGGGCATCACTGCTCGGTTTGGGGTGCCTAACCGTATCATTACGGATAACGGCACCCAGTTCACTAGTGAGCTCTTCGGTGACTACTGCGAAGACATGGGCATCAAGCTCTGCTTCGCCTCCCCCGCCTACCCCAGAAGCAATGGCCAAGTGGAGCGCGCCAACGCGGAAATCCTCAAGGGCCTCAAAACCAAGACCTTCAACATCCTCAAAAAGCACGGCGATTCGTGGATCGAGGAGCTGCCAGCGGTGCTCTGGGCGAACCGAACCACGCCAAGCCGAGCAACCGGGGAAACGCCTTTCTTCCTCGTCTACGGCGTGGAGGCGGTCCTCCCATCTGAGCTCACCCTGAGGTCCCCTCGGGTCACCATGTATTGCGAGGCTGATCAAGATCAGCTTCGCCGAGACGACCTCGACTATTTGGAAGAGCAAAGGCGGCGCGCGGCCCTCCGAGCCGCGCGCTACCAGCAGAGCCTGCGGCGCTACCATCAGCGCCACGTCCGGGCCCGATCACTCTGCGTCGACGACCTCGTCCTACGCCGCGTCCAAACGCGTGCTGGACTGAGCAAGCTCTCACCAATGTGGGAGGGTCCGTATCGAGTGATCGGCGTCCCCCGGCCGGGCTCCGTTCGGCTGGCCACGGGCGACGGCACAGAGCTGCCTAACCCGTGGAACATCGAACACCTTCGTCGCTTCTACCCCTAGTGGGGGTCGGGTGTCATGTCTCGGGCTCGGGCCAACCCCGCACCCCCCACGGGCGTGCAGGGTTGGCCGGGGGCTACCACATGCATATACTTACCTTTTTTCTCTTCCGTATTTCAACAAAAGCATTTTCGATTTCCTGAGGACTATGTCTGTACCATCGTTTCCTTTTGAAGAATCTTGGCTTGAATTAGCACGCTCGTGCTCGACCCTGCCCTCGGTGGCCCGGGCCGGCTAAAATCGCCAAACGGGGCCCAGAACCGAGCCGTGCCCCGGGGCGTGGTGAACTCCGGGGGGGAATCGGCAAAGGCCCACAATCGGGTCATCCATAACCCTCGGTCACCGCACTCCCGGCCTGGCCAGTCTCGACACGAGGATCTCCCTAGGCACTAGCCCCGACCCGCGCTGTTTGAGGCTGGGACCTGGGCACGAGCCCTTGTTCAAGCCAAGACACAGAAGGACCGCGGCATAGACCATCCTCGTCTCATACACACAACAAACAGAACTGACGCAGAAATTTCCTCTATACTTGATTGCAGATTAAATCAGTCTATACAAGAAGGGGGCCCGAAGGCCTCGCAAGAAGAAGGAAAAGTTATTAAGATTGGCGGGAGCCTGGGGGCTCACTCCGACGCGCCCGGGTTGCCGGCCTCGTCGTCGCAGTCGTCCGCACCGTCGTCACCGCCCTCCTCGTCGGAGTCGAGCGCGAACGCGAGCCGAGGCGCCGTACCCTCGAAGCTGTGGACGATGTGGTCGGCGGCGTCCCGGACCTGCGTGCGCGCACCGTTCTCGGTTCCGGGAGGGAACTCTTCCAGCGCTGCCCACGGGGAGAAGTCAGGGTCCCTGGCCTGGTAGCTTGCCAGTACGAGCTCCACTACCCCTCGGGCGAGGTCCCTCGAGGATGACTTGATCGTCTCCTTGAGCTCCTCAGGGAGCCGCTTGAGGGCCCCGGCCATCTCTGAGAGGCGCTGGGCGAGGCCCCCCTGGTTGGCGGCGTACTTCGCGTACCGCCCGCCCCAAAGGCCCGCCTGCCGCCCGGCGCGGTCTAGACGGGAGACGGCGTCCCGAAGCATGCCGGGCCCTACCTCGCTCGCCAAGCGGAGGGCCTCGACCTCCCCGGCGGACGAGTCCAGCGCACCCTGCAGCTCGGCGATGGTGTGTTCGGCGGCTGCGAGGCGGGTGGCTAGGTCGCCGTGGCCCGCGGCCGCCCCGCCGCTGTGCGCTCTCGCGTCCAGCTCCTTCGCCCGCGCCTCGAGCTCAGCGGCCCGCTGATCCAGTGCGGCCCTCTCGGCGCGGGCGCCTTCCAGATTGCGGCACGCCTGCTCCTCCCGCGCTGCCTCGCGGAGGAACAGGCTGTCCGCCAGCCGCTGCGCCGCGGCCTCGGCCTCCTCGAGAGCTCGCCCCCGCTCGGTGAGTGCATCCTCGCGGAGGCGGAGTGCGGACTCCTCTTCGGCGTAGGCGGCCTCGTGCGCCGCCAGTGTTGCCTCCCGGGTGGCGACGGCGGCCTCGCGGTCCGCCAGGTCTCTCTCCTTCGTGTCCAGGGCGCGGGCGCGCTCCTCCAGCGCCGTGGCGCGAGCCTCAAGGGCCTCTTCGCGCTGCCGGGACGCCGCCTCGTTCTCCGCCGCCCGCCGTTCCCGGGCAGCGGCGGCGTCAAGGACTCCCCGGGCGGCGTCGAGCTTCTCCTCTAGCTCCGCAGCCCGGCTCCCGTATTGGAGGCGGAGGTCGTCCCGCGCCTCGTCGAGCACGGCGGTGGCGATGAGGGCAGTCTCCCGCTCCTCCTCCACCTCCCTGGCGATCTCCGCCAGGTCCCTACAACGGGCCTCGAGCTGTGAGGCGTGCCGGCGGTGTGCCTTGCGGCCCGCCTCCACCATGGCCTCCACCGAGCGCCGCCCCTCCTCGACGCGCGCCTACGCCGCGTCGAGCTCCGCCCGCTCCGCCTGCAGGGCCTCTATCTGGGCACTTAACCCGTCCAGCACCGTGCTATTCGCGGCGGCCAAGGCCTGCAGGAAGGGCTCCGCGCTCAGTGGAGCAGCGGAAGGCCGAGGGGAGAGCCGCCACGGTGTGGGTGCCGTGCGGCTCGGCCCGCCGATCGACGTGCCGGACTCGCGGGCGTCCACCGAAGCTGGCTCGTCCCAAGCGTCGCCCGAAGGGTCGGGCCCGAGCGGCGCGCCCGTGGCCTCGTCGTGGGTGGCCTCGGAAGTCGTCGTCGCCTCGGGCGGAGTCGGGTCGGGGGTTTGGCAGGCCGCCTGGCGTGCGCGCGCCGCCTCTGCCTCCCGGACGGACTCCCTGGCCCGGTGGAGTCTGGCCTCCTCCCGAGCGGCCTCCTCAGCCTGGCGAACCCGGACGGCCTCCTGGGCAGCCTCCTCGGCTTCCCGGAGGCGGTCCGCGGCTTCTCGCCGGTCAGCTTCCCGCCTCCGGGCCTCCGCGGTCGCCGTCTCCTCGGCCTCAGACCGGCCGGACTTGGAATGGCGGGGGGGGGGGGGGAGGGGGGGCGCGACGGGATCTCGCTGAGGCAGAAGAAAAACCAGAAGACAAAAAAAAACGGGTGAGTGAAAACTCGCCTTGGGAGATGGGAGAATGAATACGGCCGCGGTGGGCGCGGGAACGAACCTGCGGGGAGGTCGGCTAAACGACCACCTCGGGGGCGAGATGAGGTTCCCCCGGCATGGCACGATCCCCCCCATCTTGCGGGGCCATTTCTTCTTTCGCTCCCCCTCGGGCTGCGGCGTCGGCACGGCACCCTCCGGGCGCTTGCTGCTGGCACGCACCGCCCCGCCCCCTCGGGGAGGAGATGGGGGAGGGGTACCCTCCTGCTTCCTCTTCCCCCGGGCGTCGGCAGGGCGGCTGCCCCCCGGGCCCCCGTCGCGGGACCCAGAAGCATGACCTCCTCCCGGGGTAGATTGTTCCCCCCTGCGGCTCCCGCCAGCGCCATCGTGGCCTCGGGGGGCCCGCTCCCCCGACGCCCCGACCACCTGCATGATGGCCAGGATCTTGGCGCGCTCTGGATCGCAGCAGAGGGGGAGGACCCCTTGGGGGATGAGGGATGCCTCCACGGAGCTGAGATTCAGCACCCGTTGGACCACCATCCTGAAGTCCTCAGGGTCCCAGTCCCATTTGCGCCCCTGGTGGGTCTTCGCGTAGTCCTCGGGCCCGGTGTACTCCCAGGCGCCCCGGGCGCGCCGCTGGAGCGGCGCAATCCGGCGACGAAGGTAGTCGCCGAACACCATGGCCCCCGTGAGCCCCTGGGATCGCAGACCTGCCAGGCGGTCAAGAACGGCGTCGTAGCCGTCTCCCAGATCTACCGCCGCCCGCCAGCTGGAGGCCTGCGCCGGGGGCTGGCTCGGAAGTCGCAGACGCGCTTCGTTGGCGAGGGGGGTGTAGAACCAATCGCTCTTCCAGTCGTCCCACTTTTTGCGGAGGACGCAGGGAATGTAGCGGTTCAACACCTGCCCCCGCGGCGGGAAGTAGCAGCCACCGACTACCGTCGGCGGCGACACCGGCTGTACGGTGAAGAACCACCGGAATAGCCGGAGAGATGGGCGCACCCCGATAAACATCTCGCACAGGTGCGCGAAGATGGCCAACGTCATTATCGCGTTGGGGGTGAGGTGCGCCATCTGGAGATCATAAAACTCCAGGATATCCATGAAAAAAATAGAGAATGGCGGGACCAGCCCCGCCATTGCGAAAGAGAGGAAGAAGACGGACCGCCCCGGGTAGTGTGGCGCCGGGCGACCCTCGCCCAGCGCGACCACCTCCCGGCCGGTGGCAGATTCCGGCATGAATCGGCGCGGCAGCCCGGCCTGCCTCTCGCTCACGATGCGGGAAGGCGGCAGCACGCTACCATCGAGCGGTGCGGAGCCCCGTGCCATGACGCCGGTGGAGGAGGAGCTTGAGAGCGAGCGAGTGCGGCAAGGGTAGGGCACAGGAAACGAAGAGTTAGAGCGCAAGTGGCGAAGGCAAGGGGAAGAGTGGCGAGAGGAAAGAAACGAATCCCTTCCTCGGCGTCTTTACACACTTGCCAACGCTATGCCCGGCTCCTCGCTTCCCGCACCCACTACCTCGCCCCCTCGTTTCTCGCGCCCACGCCTCCACTAACCCCACTCGCCTGTTTGCGGCGCACGCGGCAGATGTGCGGCCGTGGTGGTTGAGATGGGGCAGATCGTGCGCGCATTAACTGCGCTCGCCAACCGTGAAAAGCGCCATCATCATGTCTCTAGGCGAAACGAACCGGCTCGTCCCGATTCGCGCGCTGCTCGAGTAATGTAGCGGTCTTAAAGAGGCCGCTCATTATCGTCGGTCGGTTTTCCCTTGCCGATGCGCGTGATTTGCGACCGCTGGGTTTCTGCCCGCCTGTAGGGACCGGCCCCACCTGTCACCGGGCCTAAGGAGTGGCGTCACGCCCGAGCGCTTCCCTCGAGGGGGGCGATCGCCCTGGCGTAACGCCGGGGGCTACTGTCGGTGACATGGGGCCGGGGGTATCGTGACTAGAGGCTTGGGTAGCCGCGGTCACCCACGTGGCCTGACCCCTCCCTCTGTCTCCCCGAGGGGTCGGGCCCGAGGGTGACGTGGCCACCCCTCCCTCTGTCTCCCCGAGGGGTCGGGCCGCTCCCGTTTCGGCCCCGAGGGCTGGGGCGCACCGACCCCCTGTGGTTTTGGCGCCACGTGTGTGGGTTAGGTGAGCACAGCGGGGCTCACCTAACCGCATTTATAGCAGGTTGGACGAGCACGCCACGCCGCATTTAATGCGGCGCAGCGCACGCTTATCCGGTCCGTGACCGGTCGCGGTGTGTGACCGGTCACAGACCGGTCAGATCGAGGGTTAGGTGGCAACAGGCGGCCTGTCACACGCCTCGCCCTGTCCCGTTGGAGTGAGGAGAGCTTCCTAGCTCTCGTCTCTAGCCGGAGCCGGCGTGCTAACTCCTGGAGTTGGTATGTCAGTCCCAGTCAGATCCATTCCAGGCTTCAGCACAAGTATGGCAAGGAAGTCGCTGGCCATTAAATGAAGGTTGAAATGGGCCTCCACCGGGAAAGCGGGCGAGCGGGGCAGGAGGCGTGTGCTCTGCTTGTCAGAGGTCACTTCCGGCTATAGACTAGCCCTCATTGTAAAAAGCATGTTTCCCTTCTTAGGCAGCTAGAGGCCCATGTGGTGACCCCTGACCAGATAAAAAGGACGCTCAGGCCTAGGAGAAAGGGGGGTTCGGACTCTGGGGAAGGGGTTCTAGAGCCTGAACTCACTCTCGCTCTCCGGTTCTTTGTATTCCTTCACACACAGATCCACCAGAACACAGGAGTAGGGTGTTACGCTTCTCAGCGGCCCAAACCTGTCTACGTCGCCCGTGTCTTGTGCACTTCCTCTCCCGCTAACGTTCCTCAGATCGAGGGCGAAGAACCTCACTTAGCGTCCCCGGCCGAACCGGCAAAGGGGGGCCTGCGCGGTCTCCCGGTGAGGAGCCCCACGCTCCGTCAGAGTATATGTTGGTGTCTAGGTTCTGGTCAGAAGGTAGCTTGCTATCCTATTTTCGCTGATAGTGTGTTATTTCCTCTATCCCAAGTTATAAAACCTATAAACTTTTTATATCGTCTTCAATGACATACTTTGAAGAGTAATTTATTTGTTATCAATAACTATAAAATTTACATCACATAAAAGTATTTTAAGTATAAATCTAGTAATATAACATGTATTATACTTAGCATAGATATTGTTAGTATAATCATTAGTTAAAAATTACCCAATTTGATTTTCATTAAAACAAGGGCGCCTTATATTTTGGGACGGAGGGAGTATTTGTGTTGGTTTGATTAATAGGAGGGAAAAAAGAGAATATGGAGAATATATGCAAAGCAAGATGAGTCATTAACGCATAACTAATTGACTATTGATTATTTTAAATTTAAAAGTAAATTAATATGATTTTTAAAACAACTTTATTATTAAAAGTTTTTAAAAAACACATTCTTGGCAACTTTTTTATAAGTAGACAAGCACGATAGGACATATAAATATCTTGCGGTGATTGTAGAGTCGCCAACCACCCCAATCTAGCAAAAGTTAGACCGAGATGGGTTTTGATAAATTAAATCGGCTAGTGGAGCCGATTTAGATGAAACAATAGATAACTACCCGTCTCATGGAAACACGGAAGGTTTCGGGACAAACTTACAAAGGATTTCGCACTCTCGCAGCGAAGGCGGACGATTTACGGTGCAAATCGATAAAGATAAACGAACTAGACTAGAACTAGATTGAAATATCTATTATCTATTATCTATCTATCTATCTATTATATACTAAAAGTCCATTAAACTTCCTATAAACGCTCTCGAGTCGCCAAGTTGCATCCTATAATCTCTCTCGAGTCGCCAAGTGGCATTCTAATAAAAAAAAGAAATCCGACCATTGATTTTTATTTAAATTGGTGGACCCATTATTTTAGATCGTTAGATCTATTTGGCAGTAAAAATCACATCCGGAAACTCCCCTCCACAAACAAACAAGCGTACGTAATGTGCAATGTACGTACGTACTTCTATATGTTTCTTTCTTTGTCTTTATGAGAAATTAATTAAAACCAAAATTATTTTCACAGGCAAAAAGGCCCCACAAATAGACTTTCACCTACTAGGTCTACTAACTCTCCCTCTGTCACTTTATACATCTTACAACAAACACTTTTAAACCGCTACTTGGTGCTATTAAATTAGAGAAATACTATAAAATCATAAAAAAAAGAAGTAATTGATTATCGATTTCTACTTAAATTGACGGATACATTGCCATGTGGTATTATTTAATCTCAACGTCGATTTTACTTAAATTGGTGGACCCATTATTTTACACCATTGGATTAGATAAAGCAAAACATCCATCCCTCGACTTTCAATTAAATCGGTGGTCCAACATTATCAACCGTTAGATTAGATTGATTAGGCGCACCTCCTGGGTGAAAACGGTCGAAAACGGTTGGAATCGGTAGCATCTCTTCGGAAACGATGCTCGATCGGCCGGTAACTGACCATATTTATCATTTAAACTACTCAGTGTCGACATTAATACGATGCAGAAATAAATTAGAAAAAACAAAATTTTAAAATAGCCAAAAAGGTATGATCGGAAACAGTACCCCTTATACAGAAACGACGCTCGGTCGATCGGGAATTTCTGTGACTGTTTTTACCTCCTCATGTAAAACCCCACCTCTCGTCCTCCCACGTACTAGAGTACGTACGTACTCCAATACTTTTTTTAGATTGTTAGTATTTTTAAATAGAAAAACCCAAACCTCTCTCCTCTCCCCACCCCTATGCGACATTCAAATCCATTAAACATCTTATAGATGCTTCTAAACTATTATATGGCATTCTTAAAGCAAAGAAAAATCTTTGAATTTTTGAAAAAAATAATCCAACCATTGGTTTTTATTTAAATCTATGGAAATATTATTTTCAATCGATTGACACATTATTTTGGGTCATTAGATCTTTTTTTTTTTAAAAAAAAGCCCAAACCTTCTTGCATCTCTCTTACTCCGTTGCGGCATGCAGTGTTAAAAGTCCACCTATAAACACTCTTAAGATGTTACGTTGCTCTCATAGATCAGATAAAATCCTAAAAATTCTGACAAGAAAACAAAACATCCGACCATCGGTTTTGACTTAAACATCCAATACATTATTTTAGATGGATAGATTGATCATTTAGAAAAACATCCCGAACCTCCCTCTCTCCTTGCCATTATTTTCTCTTTGTTTTCTATCTCCTTAACAATTAAAATTAAAATTATCTATATGGGCAAAAAGAACAAATGGACCTCTATCTATTACTTATATCCCGTTAGACATATAGTGACTTTCTACCAACTTAATTAATTTCTCTTAACATGCATACGGGGCTATGTACTTATACAATTTCGGTTTTGATACTTTTCAAAACAATCTTTTTCAGAAATAAATAAATGTTCTTAATAATGATGTTCATAGCATCCAACTTACAAATATGATCTATGAAGTCACTAATAAATTAGAGAAAAAGAATTTTAAGTGACATATATAATTTTTTAATTATAAATGTACTCATCTAGCATTATAGACAACAAGTTGAAAATAAAGGTGCGGTCGGTTGAAGATCATACCAATAAGCATGTGGATTGCACCTAGGAATCTTAATAATGATACAACCTTGAGGTGGCCTTAGAAATATATCAAGTCAATTTCATATAAGAATTAAAAGCCATGTCCATTTTTTTTATTTTTCTGGTAAAACATGCTAACATTTTAAATCATGAGTCCTGATGTAGAACAATCTAGAAACATGTACTCCCTCCGTTCCAAAATATAAGGCACAACCACCCTTAACCTAAATATCAAGAAACTATTATTATCACCTCCTAATTTGTATCACCCTAATAAATATAATGCATGCACCCAATAGATTAGAGATCTTGAGGGTGGAGGATTTTAAAAAATAATAATTTAATGGATAAGATGTGCTAATTAATTGCATGCATGCATGCACGCCTTATATTAATTATGGAACATCAGAAAAAAAAATAGTTGTGCTTTATATTATGGAATGGAGGGAGTATTATTTGTTATAAGACACTTCAGTTTAGTGATAATTCACAAAAAATAATATGACCACTACTTCAATATTTCATGAGATAAAATTTATAACATATACCTTTACCCCATGCCATAAATGCATTTATATTTTCACCCTAAATTGCAAAGATCAAAGCATTTCAAGGATGATTCATAGAATGGAACATTGAAAAAAAATAGGGCATGAAATAAATTGAAAACTAAAAAAAATGTTGCTGGATTTAAAACCCATTCTAAATAGAAAAAAAACATTTTATGAGGACTGTTACAATGAATATATGTATATATATATGTATATATATATATATATGTGTGTGTGTATATATATATAACTTAAAATAAAATCAAACAAAAATTGATATTATTGGATTTCTTTTGGGGTATCGAGATATCCTTCTGGAGAGTCAAAATACCCTAAATTTTCTCATAGGAACCACCTTCATTGTTTTGACATAATGCTTTCTTATAATTTCAAAACTGCATGATCTCAAGTAATTTTATTTTAGAATTTATATGTTGCAAGTGTAATTGTAAGAAAATAACTAGCATTCAAAGCACACTAAATAAGCTTAATTTTAGTTTAGAATATAGTAAAAAAATATTTTAATAAAAATTCAGCCACACATAAATATTCATAATAAAATTCACACACATTATATAAGGTGCCCGCGCGTGTGCGCGGGCTATCTTTCTAGTTGAAAAAGCAATTCAATTGGCTAAATTGGATTGTGTGTAGATTGTATGCTCAATTTAACCGGCCTTGTCCTTTATATAGGGGTTGGTCTCAGATCCCCCTTCACGTCCAATTCAGGATAGAAACCTAAGGAAATCCGAAATATAGCCTCCCGAGTAATGAATCCCGAGACCTGACGAAAACAAACTCAGGCTCGGACTCTGCCGGTCTGACAGGTCACATGCCATCGGTCAGACCGGCCCTCAAGCGGCGGTCTGATCGGCCAATACACGGCGGTCAGACCGGCCCTGTGGAGGAAACCGACGACTTTTTCAAATATTGGCATTTTTTCTTAATTTAAACCTAGGTGCTAAATTTGGGTGTAAACACACGCACTGTTCGGAAAGCACCGTGCTTGTGAAAAACGACACAAATCTCCCCTTTCCGTCCTAAATGAACGTTAAGCATGGACAGATCTTTCTTGTGAACGGGAGGAATAGTGGGAGAGATCTGATGACCAATGGCACATCAATGCGAGGGAAATTAAGAGGAGCGCGCACATGCATGTAGGTCCTGCTGCACACATTGCATGTAATTAAGTCCTAGGTTAATTATTGTGTTGTACGTACAATTTAGTTAATGTCCTGACCATGCATGCATGCGCTTGCTTGGTCTAGAAGCATTTCCAATACTGGCTTGACAATAGCAGTAATGTTCATCGGTGTATTTCACTTCGCATCACGTACGTGAACTTGTTAAGAGAACTGTTTACTGCATATTAAATCCTCGAAAGATTCACTCCCACTGCTACAGAATCGGTCATCGGTGACCGCACATCTCTAACCAGTAAATAAGACCCACTAAAGATGACCTCATCTCTAACTGTTCTAAAAACTTGAGATGAGGGGCTATGAGAGATGGCCTATCACCGATATATTATTATCCATGATGGGTTCTAGTGGTGACCTCTAATTAATATATTTGTGATAAGTGACTACTATGATCAGTGTAGATAATATCACATCTACCATGGGTCAAAAACATAACCCATCACATATATATAAGTCATCTTTAACGGATATCAAATACAACCCATGAAAGATGAGAGATTATCTCTAACGGGTCTATTTTATTTCCTGTCACTGCCACCAAAACCATTGTAGCTCTCTCCCACCGAATAAATCAAATCTTTCAGAACTCCATGGAGATCACCAAATTCTTATCCATAGCGCTCTCTCTCTCTCTCTCCACAACTCTCCTTTAGATGTTTCTCCTGTAGCTCCTCAAATCAATCAGGCGGTGGTGCGGCTGGACCTGCCATTGGGGTTCCAGTTCCACCCCACCGATGAGTAGGGCTGTCAAAAAAAAAGTTCCAGGCTCACGAGCTGCACGAGCTTGGCTCATCTCAGACTTGATTTGAGCTTTGCTCGAGCCTAGCCCCAAACTCACAAGCTTTGTCAAGCCTAGCTTAAGCTTCTCATGAGCCTATGCGTACGTTTAATTATTATCTTTTACATTCATATGAAAATTAGTATGTTTTGGTCTCATATAATATTCTTATGTTATCCATAGTTTGTTTTAATATTATTAAGTTAAAATTATTGTTTTCTATAAAATATTATGAATAAAATATACATTATCATATACTTGGTCAATCTCACGAGCCTAACTGAGGTCAAAAGCTCGATGGCGGATTAGCCTCGGCTGGAGCTTTTATCGAGCTCGAGCCTAGAAAGTCAAGCTCGCTCTAGGTGGTCTGGGACTACGGAATATGATCGCCTAGAGCTCTCTTCCTCCGTCCCAAGGCCACTGTCTCTTGCCGGTCCAAGCTTGTCGTCCTTGTCACACGCCATGGACCAAACTCACCATCCCGAGATTGTCGTCCTTGTCATCGGACCAAACTCACCATCCTCGCCGCAGGCCTTGAGGTCATTGCGACCCTTCGCCCTTCTGCCTCGTCGTCGTCAACTCTGTGAAGATTGTGGCAACGGCGGAGACCGCGAGCACCGCCACACCAGCAGCTAGTGAACGACCTTGCTGCTGTCCCCCCTCAGTTTGTTCATGATCTCGCCGCTATCGTCTCCTGCTCCAACTATTACTAGATCAACTCACCAAGAAGTTCGATCAGTACAAAGCGCTCATCAAGGAGAGGACGAGCAGCGCGACAAGGCCAAAAGAGCAGCCCAAGATGTTTGCAGATCCTATACTCTATTTTGTTAGCAGATCGACGTAGTGTGAACGTGTGAATGTGATGATTGAGATCTCATGTGCTTTTTCTTTTTTGTCTTAGAGATTCTTGTGAGTACTGAATGAGTTGGCAACTAGAAACTAGCAAGGGAGAAGTCTATTTTTTAACCATGATTTACAATAGTAATGGGTGGTGATGAGAGCATTTTTCTCCCATTATCCAAATCTATGATGGGTATCAAAACCATTAAACCAACCCATCACAAATAAGTCATATGTGACAGGTGATAATGCCACTCGGTAATCGTGTCAATCTCATTTTTTTACGAGTATTCTTTTAACAGCACGTCACAAATAGCATTCCCATTGACGGATCTTCACCAGTTATAAATAAGGTTGAGTCATTACTGATCATACATGTGTTATGAGGTGTCACAAATTAGCTAGGATCTGGACCCGTCACAGATGACATGGTCTAGCTTGGTGTCCAATCTATTGACCGTGGATGAACATTGAGATTAAATGCACCTTTTCTTCTTTGTCAAGCATGCACCTCTTCTCCTCCCAATGGCCGAAAGATGGATGGCGCTGCAAACAAGTTAGGTCTCAGGGGTTGGTGTGGAGATGAGAGGGGCTCGCATGATCTAGAGGAATGGTCGGGAAACACAATAAGTTACCAAATAAATAGCGAACCACTTATTATTTCCATATGCATAATTATCGATTATTTGAGGCCTTGTCGCCACCGCGTTGCTCAACGGAGCCCAGCCACCCTGCAGCTGTGGAGATATATATCCATGATATATACTTCACGTAGAACTCACCTGAGGTAGTTTCACCTGGGAGACGAGAATCTGCATTTGTTGATGAGCTGAGTGGAGTGGCGGCGCTAATTAACGTAACCTAAGTATTGAGTGAGAATGGGGAAACTATTTTAAATTCTCGAGGCGACGTCCCCGTATTATTTACATGTCACTTAAATAGTTAAGAAAAAAATTGAAAAAAATCAACAAGATAGATTAGCATGTGATAGATCAGTCCCCATGAATGTAAGGTCAAATTTAACTTCTACGTTTTACAATGAAGAAAAATGAATGTGAATGTTAACTAGTTACAACTTAATTTGTTTTTTGTAATTGTAAAAGTTCACTTATGTTTGCTTGTTGCGCAACTTGCTATAAAGTGATCATAGCGGTGATAGCATGCAATGACCGTTTCAAACACTATGTGTACCAAAAAGTGCTTTCAGTAATCGCCATGGCAGAAATCCGATATAGCTTTTTGATCGAGCTTGCAAAACTAGCTAGTACTGTTGGAAGGTTGAATGGGGCCTAATTAATGCATCAAAGTGCTTCACTAATCACGTAATTTCCGCACAAGGATTTGGTTATTTATTTATTTTTCCTATTATTCACGTTTTAAGTTTGGTATTTTTATTCGATCCTACATAATTTACATGTCCCCGTCTCCGCCACTGGCCAAGGTGAAACCTAACAAAATGCGCCTGGTTATATATCACGCCCCCACCCACCCACACACACACACAGAGGCCACTAGGTCTCTTTATTTATATTACCTTTTATAATTCAACATGTATTAATGTATCATATGTTAACACAACAAATAATTAATTTGTCAAAAAGTATAGTACTTTAGTTATAACTAAAACTAAAGTATTACTCCCTTTGTCCCATATATAATACAAGAGTGACCACCATACTAGTATAATATAAAGGAAAAAATACGAATTACCCCCCCCCCCTCCCCGGAACTATCGCAGTCTTCCGAAATACCCCCCTGAACCGCAAAACAAGACATTCTTCACCCCCAATTATGCAAACCGGACGAAATACTCCCCTCGACCTTATCCGTAGTGGTTTTGGTCTACGTGGCGTACGTGTGGCAGTCCAGTCAGCATTCTATTTATAAAAAAAGTGTGGGACCCACATGTCATACTCATATTGCACTATTTCTCTCTCTCTCTCTCTCTTCTCTCTCACTCATCCTCTCTCTCGCGCGGGGGCGCACGGCGGCGGGAGGGGGACACAGAGCGGCGGCGGCGGGGGATGAGGATGATGACGACGAGCCACCGCCCATCCTTGAGCTCGGAGAGGTTGAGCCGCGGCGGAGGAGGCACGCCAGGGACTCACGGCAGAGCACCCGCAGCGCGCGACGGCGGTAGGAGCGGCGGCGGCAACAGGCGCTCTCTCTGACGCGCACGCGCTCGGACGGCCGACTGTGGAGGAGGAGATGCATGCGCTCGACGGCCAGCGGCAGAGACGGAGCATGACCGTGCGGCCAGTGTTGGAGGCAGGCTCGCCACCATCGCCGCCTACCATGCCACGCCGCCGTGCCATCGCCTGACGCGGATGGTTTAATCCCCGCCGCTCCCGTCACCGCCTAGAGCACACTCCCAGCCGCGCCCCCTCCCCGCCGCTCCCACCGCCGACCGGTTCCCCCTCCCATCCGCCACCTTGCCGCCGAGCACCCGCAGCAGCCGGCGGGCACCTCCACCGTCTCGATCTCCTCCTGCCTGGTAAGGAACAACAGGATGTCGCCGCTGCCGGCGGGCTCCGCCGCCACGAGCTGACGTTCCTCGCTGCTGTTCACCTCATGTGCAGCTCCATCTCGTGCGTCGCCGCCATGGACGCCACCACCGACACTCGTGCGTCGCGTCCGCCCTCCCTGCCGTGTCCGCAGTCACCGCCCGTCCTCCCTGCCGCATCCACAGTCGTCGCCTTCCCTCCCCGCCGTGCCTACCGCGCCCCCACGACAAAGAGAGAGGGGGTGAGGTAGGATTGTGGGCCCCGCCTCCACCTCCGCCCCCATCCCCGCCCGCCCGTCGCCGGCCTTGACTCCTCGGCCGCCGCCTGTAGCCACCTCTGCCCCCGCCCGCCGCCGGCCTCGGCTCCTCGCCCGTCACCCGCAGCCACCTCCACCACCGCTCACCGCCGGCAGCCGCCTCTGCCGCCGCCCGCCGCCCTTGCCCAGCGCTTGCCCGCCGCCTCAGCCCCCGCCCGCCGCCCGCCAGGCGCCAGCTGCCTCCTCTGTTCGGATAGAGAGAGGGGGCAGAGAAGGAAAGAAAAAAAATCGCTGACAGGTGGGCCCCACGGTTTTTTTTTGCTGACTGTATCGCCACGTGTGTGCCACGTAGGCTGAAAACCGCTTCAAATCGAGTTAGGGGGTATTTCGTCCGGTTTGTATAGTTGGGGGTGAAGAATATCCGGTTTTGTGGTTCAGGGGGGTATTTCGGATGACCGCGATAGTTCGGGGGGTAATTCGTACTTTTTCCTAATATTAAATAAAATTTTGTTTGCTGAAAATAATATAATTGGATTGACATTATGTTTTAATTCACTTCTACATGCATGGTTATAATTTTGTTGCTATAATATTATAGTATATGAGAAATTATAAGTCAGATTAGTTTTAAAGACAGTGTCAAGATTGACTATGGATTATATATAGGATGGAAGGAGTTCTGATAAGAACTATAGTTAAAAAGCAATACATATAAGAAGATATATGTAGTGATATGAGCTAATTATCTCGTTAAGCTAAATATCCAACTCAGCGTACCTCATTATGATCATGATTTCAGGTCGATCGAAGCCTTTGAACCATGAGCTTCGAAACCTTGTTCCACTTCTCTAGTGCTGAAAATATATATTATCATGCGTTATTAATTCTTCCATATTCTTGTGTGTATACACGTCCGTAAGAAAAAGCATACTGCGCATATTGATGGACCTAGCTAGAAATTGAACTGTGGGCAGTGGGCTAGCGCTAATACAGTAACACTCACTGGCCTGACTGCTTCGATTCAGCCGTGTGTTTTTCTGCGGCGTCATTGTAGACGGCGTTGTAGTCGTTTGGGCCTTTACGCCCCTGTTTGAGTTTGAGGGAGTTTTTGGGTAGCTACGGCTTCTCCTACAATCTTTAGCTATCAGAAGCCACTACTACAAATCCAGTTTTTCCATACGGTCCAATCCCAATTTACGCAGGCGGCACGGCGATCCGCACGCTCCCCCAATCAGTCTAGATTTTCATCCGAATTCTAAGAAGCAGTAGTTTGAGAATCCAGAAAATGAAATGGAAGTCTTAAGCTGGGTTTATCAGGTGATCATCAGCTAGCTTCTTACCCGCTGCTTTTTAGTATCTTATGCTCCATAAACAAAACCTTTGTCTTGGTCAAGATCACCGTGCATGTGCAACCTTGGACGAATCGATCGGGCCATGCCTTGGAGTGTATATTAATATTGTATTTTTCTCCCCTCCTTTAATTTGGTTTGTCCAAGAAATTATCCGATGCACATAACTCATCATCACATCATCATTATACTAGTAATAACGATTGGTTGGTTCTTGCCTGCCTGGCCTAGCTTTTTTAATGCCTAATTAAGCATGACAGTCAGTGTGTTAATTGAGTTGGTTAAAGGATGGGCCTGCTTGAAGATAATGGCACCATATAAATGCGAGACAAGCATGGAAGGGGGTTCGTTGCATGGGGTTGATTCAAACTGAATGCCAATTAAACTCTTCCTCACTCTGCGCGTAGGCATGCAGCCGGTGATGTGACCACGTCACCCAATGGTTTAAATATGATCATAGACCCTCACTAATTAATATCATCAATTCATGCACGATGAATTGCAAATTAAACGTATTGATAGGAATATGTGTTTCTGTTGCATGCATGTGCTTGAAACCAAGAAGGTTGCCGCGTCAATTTCGTGTGTTAAACAAAGAGTTGTACAACACATGTTTTAGGTACGTATTACAGTTTGGTTCCTAAGATTATGATATGTTTAGACGACCATACTATATATCTTATTGAGACAGCATTTTAGTTTTGAGTGATTTTGGACTTCACAAACGTGAATTTATTTAATTCCTATGTGGTACGACCACTTATGTATTTTCCTTTTTAAATCAAATGCAATTAATGCAAAATTATTAGGAATTCTTAAACAAATTCATTACATCAATTTATCACACACCAAAATTCATCCATGAAGATTTATCATCTTCTTTGTCTAAGCGGAGTAGAGTTTTGACTTGAAATATTTGTGGAGATGTATATTAATGCTACAGTAAATCATGCTCCCTTCATCATTTAATAACTGACACCAGACACTATTAATTTTCTAACTTGAATTAATCGCATTTTTAAAAACATATTTAAAGCACTAAAAGTAATACCATGTTCTTAATTAAAGTGTAATATCTTTAAAAATATAAGCATAAAACTTTGGTTCATCTAGCCATTTAAGATAGTAATTAGTACTAAAATTTTAAGGGAAAAAGTACAAATTACCCGCCCCCCCCCCCCCGAACTATCGCGGTTGTCCGAATTACCCCCCTGAACCACAAAACTGGACATTCTTCACCCCCAACTATGTAAATCGGACGAATTACCTCCCTCGACCCAATCCGCGGTGGTTTTAGCCTACATGGCGTACACGTGGCAGTCCAGTCAGCATTCTATTTATTAATAAAATGTGAGACCCACATGTCATATACTCTTCCACTATTCCTCTCTCTCTCTCACTCTCTGTCTCATTGTTCCCCTCTCTCTCTCTCTCACACGCACGCACGCTCAGCGGCTTGTCGTCTCCATCGATGTCGCCATCGCCATCGCCATCTCCCCTCGAGCCGCGCCCGCGCTGCACGCAATCGTCCGTCGCCCGTCGCCGTCATCGCCTCGAGCCCCGCCCGCGCCGCGCGCCGTCGTTCGTCGCCCATCGCCGTCGTCGCCTCGAGCCCCGCCCGCACGCCGTCATCCGTCGCCGTCACCCGCGCCCGCGTGCTCGCGCGCTGCCGCCGTCGTGTCTCGGAGGAGGCGAGCGCGGCGGCGAAGGCCACGAGGGGACAGCGCAAGAGCGCAGCAGCGGAGGAGGAGAGGGGGCGAGAGAAGAGAGCGGCGGCGGAGGAGGCGAGGAGAGGTGGCGACGGCCCGGCCGCCCCAACCGCCGGAGTGCTCAGCTCCCCTCCGCCGCCGCCGCCTCACCTCGCCGTCACAGCCTCGCCTTGGCTGCCCTCCGTCGCCCAGCTGAAGGGGGGGAGTGAGGGCGCCGTGCTGCTGCTGCCGGTGGTGCGTGAGGGCGACGGCGGCGCTCGCCCAGCCAGCCGCCGCCGCAGCCGCGCCCACCGCCACTTGCCCCGCCGTTGCGTGGGGATGAACCCGGGAGGAGAGCGAGGGGGTGTGGATTGTGTTGGGCGACGGCAATGGAGACGCTGAGCCGCCGGGCGTGTGTGTGCGTGAGAAAGAGAGGGGGGAACAGTGAGACAGAGAGTGAGAGAGAGAAGAGAGAGAGAGGGGGGGAATAGTGGAAGAGTATATGACAGGTGGATCTCACATTTTTTTAATAAATAGAATGCTGACTGGACTGCCACGCGTATGCCACGTAGACCAAAACCACCGCGGATTGGGTCGAGGGGGGTAATTCATCCGGTTTGTATAGTTGGGGGTGAAGAATGTCCGGTTTTGTTGTTCAGGGGGGTAATTTGGACGACCGTGATAGTCCGGAGGGTTAATTCGTACTTTTTCCAATTTTAAGTAGTAAAGTCAAATTTATCACATTATAAAAAGAGGGGAGTATAATGTTGTCAGTTTAAGAATTTTTATAATTAATAAATGCATGTGCGTTGTAACGGGAAGAAAAGAATAGAAAGTTAAGAAAAGAGAAAAAACGTAGATGGTGGCTTAGTACGCAAAGAACAATGGGTGGAGGTAGGTGGATAAGGGAGGAAGGGTGGGAAATACAGATCCAAAATTAGTATTGCACTGTAATTAAGATACACACTTACATACAATATCGAAAATGATGAGGACATCACTAACTCGGATATGACCATCTCAACATTATATATTCATAAACTAAAGGTGCAAGCTTTCTTTGTGTTATTTACGTATTATATGTTTGTAAAGGTACTTGCTTAGGTAAAGGAAAAGAGACCGAGCGCAAGGAATATATGGATGATGAAAGAAGTTGATTGGGGACCAAACCAAGGCCTTCCCTAAGTCTACCTCAACATTACCACATCACTTTCGATCTATAGAAGACAAGGGATAAAGTTCGACACGTTTTGGATTTAGATTTGAGCCTCCTGACAGCATCAACTTCAAACGGATCTAACTGCTGATCTAGAAGGAATATCGGGGTCCATGAGTACTTGCTGAAAAGCTTATGGGGTCGATCTACTTTCAGCTGGTTTTAGTACCACGTAAAAAATCCTATTGAACTATCGAGAATCTGCAAAACAAATCACGTACATCATCCAGTCCGAATCTGATTTGGGTCTTATGACTTGTAAGTGTGTCGTGGGCTAAAGAGGGTGTGCGCCCTAGGGTTCGGATAGTGTTGATTGGAAGCCGGATTGTGTGTGTCAAAATTTCGCCAAATCGAGAGTTACCAATACCTATCGGAAGATTAGCGCCTAGTTTCCTCATCAGAAGATAAACAAAGTTCGCTTTTGCTATTTTGCAGTCGCCTGCAAAATTTTAATCGATCAGTCGATCGCATCGACCGTCGATTATGTGTCTTGATTTTGTGCGCACCATCATCTTTCCCTTGCTAATAAGCCCAGAGTCCGCAGCCCACAGCCCACAGCCCACAGCCCACAAATAGCTCTGGAAAAATCCGCCTGCACCCGTGACTCCTCTAGAAAGCGCTTCTCCTTCTGGAGTAGATAGCGTTTGTGTTTTCTCGAGCAGGGAGGCGGAGTCCTGCGAGCGGAAGGTGCCGGAGATTCTTCCAAGGCAGGAGGTGGAAGGGGAGGTGGGCTGTGCATCGCGAGCGGCCGCGGACGGCGCCGGAGAAGGCACTGCGAGTGTGCCGTCGAAGGCGAGCACGCTTGAGTTGAGGCACTGCAGGTTTTCATCTCTCTTTTTTGTTCAAATCTCACGCCGTGACGGCCTGATCCCTCAGCTTCAGATTTCTATCATGTGGATTTTGTGAGTTGTTTAGGGCTGGATTGGCTACCATTTCAAGGGAGGGGGGAGGGGGGGGAATCCCGTGGAGTTTTTTTCATTCCTTGATGCTTTGGAGTTTACTGGGTATATGTTTTTGAGTTGATTTTGCCCAATGTCGAGTAAAGCATCCTGGATCTGAAACCACATGATGTGTGTGCTTTGAAGTTTTGTTCGTTGTAGTTGGGGAAATTTTTTTTAGGGTTTTACTGCACATCGCGTATGATATAGTGGGCAGGAGGTGGGCTGCACCTCTGCCTGGTTCTAAACCTTGCTACTAATTATTTTCTCCCTAACTTCATTTTCTCACTAATTATTTTCTTTTGATGTAAATCATTTCCCCATCTGTGAAGAATAACTGGATTTATATAGCCCATTAATTTGTGAATAAACATGCTTACCATTGGGTCATTCTCATTACGGAGTACTCATCAGACAGACCACCCGAGCTGGAATTAGAGGAATAACATGCTTACTTCAGTTTTTGCTCCCAACCTGAAACATAATGTATAGAGAAATAGGTTTTGTCATTTTTTTTTAGAAATAGTTATAAGCAGTTCTGTCATTGGAGACAGAGATAGTTGTCAATAGTTAATTTTGTCTGAACTCTAGCTGCAATTTTGTGGCAGTTTGTTTTGTAGCTGCAAGGTACAGTTCTCAGATTCAGATCTGTGTACTTTGTTAAAACCTCACATAGCAGCGGTACAAGATTCAGAGGTCGATATATTTGTGTGCCAATTCATATTACTTCTGTTACTCTAGTTAATATGCAGGGGCAAGATTAAATGCCTCATATCAGTCAAATGTAAGTACAATTGTGTTTAGTTTTTTTTTCAAATACCTTGAGTAATATCAACTCCTTTCAGCTTTCCTTTTTTGCCAAACCCACACGCCAGTGCCTCTCCTGAGACTAGAGGAAAATTTAATTCAGCACAACAGATTATATTTTTTTGTCATTTAATACCTGAACACCCAGTTTCCTGAAACTAGTTGTGAACCTAAACAAGACTATATATTTGAGTAGTAACATTAACACCAAGCTATGGCTAGAGGAGGTCAAATAGATATTAGCTTAAATCATTTACTGAATTTTTTTCTTCATGAAACATATGTTAAGGAGGTCAAACATATGTTAAGGATTATTTACCATGCCATTCTCCGGCCATCTGGCAACTTTAGACTCCTGCACGTCTCCTGAAATTTGAAGTTATTATGATTTTTTTTGTTAGACAACAGTTGCATGTTTCATGATTACCTGGGAGCACAATTCAGAACAAGTTAGGTCAACAATTTCCAATATCTTTGATAATTGCAAATGAAGAAATCGATAGATTTGTATGCAATTGCAGCGTCTTGATAATTTTACACATATTTTTACTACTCAGATTTTTGAACAATTAAGTCATCATGTGAAATCAAAATATTTCATATAGCCAATATATATACTTGTTCAAATTCAAAAAGACATGGAGAGTGTGGGCCTTTTTTTGTCGCCAACAAAACCCACGATCCGACCCAACAGATCAACCCGTGTGCGCCGTAGTTGGTGTAGGGCGTGAGTAGCAGGGCGGGATAGGGGGACCAATGTTGAGCAAAGCATCCCTGGATCTGAAACCCACATGATGATGTGTGCTTTGATGTTTTGTTCGGTGTAGTTGGGGAAATTTTTTTTTAGGATTTTTACTGCACATCGTGTATGATATAGTCGGCGGGAGGTGGGCTGTGCCTCTGCCTGGTTTTTTCTCCCAAATTATTTTTCTCCCTAACTTCATTTGTTAGGCACACACATGGTTTTGCTCTAGATTTAGTCGTTTTATCCTGTAGGCCAGTGATGACCTCTGTGCCGTGGCATTTTAGAAAGGGGTTTAGGGATTTGGTAGCAATTCGAGCTCAACAACTAACCAATATTTTCATTAAATCCCTACAAATGCTCTTACCTTTTGTCCCTCAGCATTGTCAGATCTATTTTGTGCACATAGGGTTTGAGTTAATCAGTCCATTTCAGTGGTCACTCTATACAAGGAGACCACAATTTTTTTGGATTTTTTTGTGCTTGTATACAGAAAAAGCTATCTTTTGTTTTTGTGTGCTGTGTATTATTTTTTTTAACGGTAGTCCTGCTCAACTGTGACATACTAAGCCACTTTTGCTTCCATTCCATCAGTGATCAATCTGAGATAAGCCTCCCTGAAAATGAACTCCAGGCTCTGCTCCTACCAATTATGTTTAATCTTTTTGAGATTACCAGCAGAGCATTGAGAGAGGAGAGTAATCGCAAATTCGCAAAGCATCGGTGTGTTACATTAGCAACTCAGCAAATGACAGTGGGAAACGCAAAATCAGAGTGAGATTAACAGAATTAGTAGGATTAATCTGAAACTAAAATATAGAGAATAAATGGACAGTATAACTTGCGATAGTACTGTATAAATTGACAGTATAAAGCATATCTCTTCATACACTATGTACAATTATGTTGTATCAATGATTCACTTATTTACTGCTTTAAATATGGCCTCAACTAAAACCTATGCTTTCGATCAGCACATGGCCTTAAAATTTTCATTGTTTCTTTTTCTGAAAATTATGTATCTATGCTAGTTGCACTCCCTGACTATTGTAGTAGCCATTTTGATTTTTCGTGCAAGTCGTGTAATAAGTTTGTGCAACTAAAGTTTTTTGAGCCAAATTTTCCGTTTACTTTGATAAATAGCGTTTGTGTTTGGGAAAACATGCATACAACTAGGGACTTTTTTTGGTAGACAACTTGTTTTCTTAGTAATTATGTCCAACTTTTCATGTGTTTTTGCTTTTTGCAACCCATACTACTTTTTATGTTGTATCTTTTTTTTTCTCATCAACACACGACAGCAAGTGTGCCTCTTTTTCTTTCATGTACTGTTTTTTCCCGCTTGAACCATCTACATCCCAGCAGCATAGTCCAAATAGCAAAATAAACTAATACTATACATTTCGCGCAAGTTATGTTATAAATATATGGAATTTTCAATTATTAAATTATGCAACAAATTCGTTTTTAGCTGACTACTATATGATTTTTTTCCTAATTTTGGTTATAAACAAGCACAACTTTAGACTGATTGTATGCTCAGATGTAGTAGCTCACTACGATTTTTGTTTTCAGGGAGCGTTGGATTCTACCTGGAGGGAGAGCTTGCTGCAGGGCAAGAAGAATACATTTCCTTCTGCTAAGATTTTGATTTGCTCGTGAGCTAGGACATGTGGGCAGTTGAATAATGTCATATCCATCCAGTTTTGTTACTTTTTTTATATGCAAAAATTGCACCTTCCTGTTCCTACAGTCGCCATTTTTTAATGTTGTGCAACTTTTTGGTTAGTAATTCATGCAACTTTAATTATGATTTTGTGCAACTATAATCATGCGAATAGTTAACACAAATTTTTGCAATACCAAGATGTTGTAGTTGACATTTTATCAAGTATATGAAACTGTAATCAAATTTTGGTTCAACACATTAATTTGCAGTTATAGTGCTTCAAAAAACATTTATTATTATTTTTTTGCTGATGTTAAGTTCATGCAAGTTGGTTTTTGCTAAAAATTCTTCAGTGCTGATTAAAATGAGTTAGCACCAAGATACCACTCGCATCTTGTTTGCTTTTTTTTAAGATTTCGTGCAAGAGGTATCAAACGGGTTCACAATTATACATTTTGTTTCAATTTGGCACTGGTTCTTATTTTTTTGGCACAGTTTAACATGTGGCTTAGCAGCCTATCATGACATTGAGAGTTTTTTTTGTTTTGATTGGTTACACATGAAAATATCAAGACATTTGACAAAATACCTCTTTTTTCCTTTTAATGTACTTACTAGAAGTTCTTTTTTTCGAGCATGGCAAGTGACAGTACATCATCAGATGATGAATGTTCATCAAATAGCAAGTCGGACAACAAGGTGGCAGATTCCAATTATGCCAACTCTATTTCAGAAGAGGAAGAAACTAGCGATTCTGAAAAATACATTACAAAAAAGATCTCGTCAGCACATTAAAATGATATTTTTTTTCCAAAATATCATTTTCTACTACCACAGACAGCTATCAATAACTTTATACTTGTTTTGCCTCTGTTAGTTTTCAAGATCGATCAAAAGGAAAAGAGGTAGGACAGACAAACCAGAAACCAGTAAGGAGACAAAAACAAAAGGTATCGCTTTCTGTCTTTTTTTCCTAAACATTTTTCTTCCACAACCCAGTATGCTAATTAGTTTATGTTGTTCTTTGTTAACAAGACATAATTAAATCTCTATTTCTTTTCTTCCAGCGCACAAAACTTCAATATGACCAAGATAAATCTGGAAGTGCAGAGTCCCCAAAACCAAGAAGCAGACTAAACATCACATACTTTTCCAATTTGATTGAAGGACTTAGCAACGAGCAAAGGTCAATTATTGAGAATTCTTCTTTTGGTTCTCTTCTAAACTTTCAAAGGTGTGCTATACCACTATCTTTTGTCAAATGGATAGCTAGTCACACTGACGTCAGCTGCTCAGATATAGTTGTCAATGGGAGATCCATACCAATCAATCCAAACACCACCAACTTCATACTTGGTATCCCAAATGGAGGTTTAGAGATCAAGCATGACAATGATGCAGGAAAACATTTTTTTCATCAGCATTATGGGAGCACAAAACCCTTAATTTCCTTCTTTGGCACTAAGTTGCTTAGTGACAAGGGTGTGAACAAACTATCAGAAGATGATGTCCTACGTTGTTTCATGGTGGTTACACTATCAACCTTTCTTTGCCCCAACTCAGACACTCACCCCAGCCCAAAATACCTTGAACCTCTGATTGATGTCAAGTCCCGCTCAAAGTGGAACTGGTCAAAGTTTGTTTATGAATGGCTTATGACATACATAGCCAAGTTCTAAAAGGAGAGTAAATCAATGGAACAAACATCAAAAACCATTGGCGGCTTCGAACACTTACTTGCTGTATGCATCTCTTCTTTATTACTTAAGTCATTTTTTAAACCCACAATATTTCTAAACATTCACTTATTCTTTTTCTTTTGTGTTGTTTCCTTAGATTATTTATCTTGATTTCAAAGATTTTGGAATTAGAAATATTCTAATTGGTCCACCACCAAGAATCTCTGTTTGGAAAGGCGGAATGATAAAAGAGTATTCAAAAATGGATGAATGCAAAACAGGAGATTTTGGAAAGCGACCAGTAAGTAAAAACAACAGAAAAATTTTATTTTGTGCCAATTTGTTTCTTTTTTCTTAGATCATACTCTGTTTATTTTCTCAGATCAAAGCAATGGAGAAATTAAGTTATGACGCAATATGTTCAGGGGCCCGCTGCATTCAGCAACAGGGCAACAATAGCAACATGTCACGCAGCGATGCTCTCCAGCAATACCATAGCAAATCATTTAATCCTAGGGTAATTTTTTTTCTCCTCCAAATGCTCTGTTTTTTTTTACAAAATTTGTTTTCCTAGTTTTGTATATGTATGCTCCAATATAGTCACTCCTATTGTGTTTTTTTTAAATGCAGCTCATTGATGACATTTCCACAGTTTGCAAGTGGTTCACAAGAGAATATTCTGACACAACATACGGAAAAAATGCACAACTAGCTGCTAAGGTTTTGGATTGCGTCTACATGTCAAAAGCAAGCCGGCCTATTCACACAAAAAGATAGCACCACAACAAGAGAAGAGAAGACTGGAGAAGAGAAGATCAAGGGGGGAAGCAAGCAGGGTGGCAGCAATGTAGCACATAATGGTAATGCCCCACCCCTAGAACAAAACCACCCAAACAACACTGATGTCTGTTCCCAACTACCAAAGACACCACAAACAAAATCAACTACAGAGCATAAAACAAAGTCTAACATCAACAACACCAGCACTAGCAAAGGAGCACCCCCTACAGGTATATGTTATTATTCTGTTAGTTTGTAATTTTTTCTTTTTAGACAAATAGCACACAAACACAACAGATCAAATAATTTGTGCCAATGCTAAGCAAAATTTCCCTACCACCAATACCAATCTATCCAGTCCAAAAAAAATGTTCATTCTAAACTATAGCATTTTTTTAACTTGGCATGTATACTTTCTTTAAAATCTGGAACATGACTAAGCATAGCCTAGTTCTGTGTCAGTACTCAATGTTACTAGAACCATAAGTTACCAGGCCCAAATATCTGTTTTGTATTTCACAAATATAGAAGATATATTAGGATGTTCATACAGAGCCCTATTAGTCTATTGCTCAATTAAATTTTTTCAAAGCGAACAACTATATGTTGTTCATTCAATTTTTTTTCACATAAATCTTGTTTTTTTGTTCCAGTAGGCTACCCATGGATCACACTGATTAGTTTTATTTTTTATCACCAATTTTTTAAGCTGTAATACGCTCCAGGATTCAGCTATGCCACGATCCGTAGCTTTGCAAGCTGAAATTTTTTGAATCTGAAAATATAATCTCACTGCACACCATCTACTCTATTTTTTTATGTTGTCTTATTGGTAGCTGTTTCTTTAATATCTGTTTTGACAGTAATACTTTTTTTCTGAAACAAACTTTTTTCAGAGAATGTTATATGTTCCCAACTACAAACCACACCACCATCAAAACCAACAAAACAAGAAAACTCAAAGTCAAACAGCAACAAGGACAACGCTTGCAATGAAACGCAGCATGCAGGTTTTTTTTTGTTCAATTTGTACTATAGCATTATCTTGTTTTGTTCATTTTTTTATGTAACAAAAGTGTCATGCTCCCATAAATATTCATATAATAGGCGAATACGGTACTTGAGACCAAGAAACAAACATAATTTTTTGGGTTTGTTTCTTGGTGTCAATTTTTTTTTCCAGTTTCTTTTCTGGTATGTTTTTATCTTTTGTTTAGCACGCTTAAGCAATGTCTTGTTTAGTATAATTTCACTCAAACAATCCTTTTCCAGATAAAAAAGCATCCAGTAAGGACTTTGTAGTCAGCAATCAAACAACTCTGTGGCATCCAGGACTAGAGCTAGGAGATTACATTCAGCATCCCCTTTGTCGGTTGTATCAATTAGCCCATCGAAAAAAATTCTTCTGACCAAAAGATTCGCAAAGCAGTAAGGAAACAGGTAAAAACACTATTACTTTTTTTATGTCATATCATTATATACAATACATTATTCATGGATTAAAAAATTACAAAAAATGTTTGCATAATATAAGTTCATTTTTTTCAGCGCTTGAAAGCAACACAACCTATCAGTACTCAACCAGACAAGGAAGAATCAAACAAGGATGATCTTTTCGTGGAACCTATCTATACTATACCAGCCAAAAAGGAGGAGGTAAAATTCAAAATTAAGCAAGAGTCAAAATTTCAAACCATTATTATTTTTCCCCCTGGCTTTTCACTACATGTCTTTCTTTTTTTGCAAAAAAGGTGCAGCCCACCAAGGATCTTGAAAGCAACTCTACAGAGTTTGTTATTGATATAGAGGGTTCACATAACAGGTCACACAACGGTAATAGGAAATGATTTTTTTCGACTACATAATGTACTTTTTAAAAAAAAATATTTTTTTGTTCCATTTTTGTTTCAATGATTTTAATCTATTTATATCTTTTTTTATTATGCTTTTTTAATATTTTTAGGATAAGACGAAGTTCATTCTTATGAATTATTCAAACTCTTCAGAAGATCATAAGAGCCAAAATCCTACACAAGATGAATCAAACAACATTCCAAACAAGAGCACAAATGTATCAAACATATATCATGCATTTTAAAGCACTAGTATTTTTTAGTTATTTTAGTGTTTGTTTTGTGAGCAACAAACCGCTTTTTTTTCATTCTCTCTTATTTTTGTGTATTATACACCTCTATTTTTTTATATAATGTTTGTTTTGCATTGTACACTGGTCCATAATTTTGTTTGTACATATTATATATGTGTGAATGATTTTTTTAGAAGCAGATAGACATTGTTTTAGAAAACACCTCTATACACAAAATGATAGACTGTTGTGCCTATGTAGAGTTCAAATTTAGAAAACATATGAAACTAGAGCATAGAGGTGTTTTCTAAATCACTTTTATTTTTTGGGTCATCTTTTAATTTACAGTGTCATCTTATTTTATACACATCAAGAACAAAATCTAAACTCCACATGTCATAAAAATTTGGTTTGTCACATTTTTTTCTACCACTACTGTGTACTAATTTGTTTTATTGTTTTGATTTTTAATCCTGTCAATTTTTGCAGCATTGATTGACTGATAAACTAACATTTTTTTTATCTGTGTTGCACTTTAATGTACAAAAAATGTACCTTATTTTTTTTGATCTATCCCGATTTGTAACTTTTTCATTTCTTCTCATGTAACTCACACACAGCAACCCAAATTTGAATGCTTACATCATTTTGATGATAAATCAAAAACAAACAAAAGTGCCAGCCTTAGGCACTTCTTGTCCCAAACAACATCAGGCACAAACATCATGGACATTGAACATATCAGCATGCAAGTGACGCAGGGGGAGAGGTACATGCACACACCCAAAACATGCATAAACAATAAAGATGGAGTTCAACATTTATCAGGTACAACTTTGACCTTTTTTCTCTGTACACATAAAATGTTTTTTTTACCATCATTAATTTATTTTATAGACATAAGTAGTAACAATCAAGGGGGGGAATCAAAATGTCTAGGAAGAATAAAAAGATTAACTAGCCAAATTTATATTTGCACAATTATGTTAGATGTTTTTTCTTGTTACTTTTTTTTATTTTTATGTGGATGATTTTTGTTAGCAAACTTCACTGCAAACATGGGGAATAGGAGGCTTGAGGGATAGCACTGTGATGAAAACGAGTACCAAGATGACTTCGCAGAATTCTTATATGAAGAGGAACCATCAGATAACATCAATATGGTTGAACAACGTGCGGTAATAACCTCTGATTTTTTTTACTTGTCTTTTTTTTTCAAACATCAGCCATTTTTTGAGTATGCTCCTTCCTGGACAATTTTTGAACTTCTGATATTTTAACACTGGTATTATAGTATTTTTGTTGCTATCCTTAATCTTATGCAAAAAAGGAATAATTCTTTTTATATTTATGAGATGGAGGTAGTAGTATAGAAGTAGATATTGGAGGAATAAACTAGTAGCAAAAAGCTGGCACTTTGAAAAATATAATACTATCTTGGGATCCTAAACTTTAAATATAACAGCACAACCTAATAGGTTTGTTTGTTTTTTGGAAGGTCAGTCCAAAATTGCAATTTTGATCAGAGCATCATCTTCTCAGTTCAGAGCCACTACCTCTTTGAGTTCACCACTTCCTTTCGAGTTCACATCCTTTCTTCTCAGTTCAGGTGTCCTTTTTCTTTTACTTTTATTTTTCATCCTTGCAGCAACCACAAATAAACAATGAGCAAAGTAGCCCTCAAACACCACTGCACATAAACATTACTTCTGCAAGGACACCTGCTACAAAACAAGTGATACAAATTGTAAGTACTTCTCAATTTTTTGCTTAATTTTTTTCAATCAGCATGACATAAAACTATGTCTTATACTCTTAAACATTATGACTAGTTTTATTTTTTAATACAGAGTTCACAACCATCACCTGATATAGGTAACAATTCTCCAAGAATAGCACAAATGAGGGAACCAAATCAACATGCTCAAACAGAAGAAAGACAATATTCAATGACAAGAATCATCGACTCACTAAATGCTTCTGGCAACTGTTGTGGTACCAGACACAATCTTTATCGCCCTAAAAGAATTGTACATCTAAGTAAATACAAGAGCTCACCATATGACAACTACACACGGCACCAAACCTTCTCTGCAGCTGAACTCAATCACTACAACAACATACTCAGCATTGGTGAGACGCAACAGTATAAATAGTAAGTGTCACAAAACAACATTATAATGGTTGTTTTTTTACATTTGCTTTTTTTAGATTTTGTGATCATTTCAAGCTTTTTTTATTTAAAAAGGAATGGGAGGTAGGGTGTTTTTCTATAGTTTTTACAAACGTTGTTCATAACACAGAGTCGAACATGCACAGCTGAAGTGATACATGTCGCACTAATTTCCCACTTTTGCTTTAGATTTTATATTTTGTATGATAATCCTGAAGTGGTAGGCGCAGCTGAATTTTGCATTAACAACCAAATGAAAGTTTATCACTTTTTGTTTAACACAACAAGGCATGCAAAGAAGGTGAAAAATCTATGACATTACAAATTATTTTTGCATTTTTTCATAATATGCATAACAAAGAGCTTGTGCTGACTATTCCAATTTTCTGAAATTAAGTAATCTGAACTTTTTTGTTTTGTACTCTTTCTGCCTTAAGAGTACTAAGCATTACTAAAAGAATTTATATTCTTTATTTCTGGTACAGTAAATTTGCAGTTCTAATGGATAATGTAAAAGTCACATGGTCATCATTGTCTAAATCTTTATCACCAAGGGGAGTGGTGGATACATATGTCCTCAACGCGTATGCCAAGAAGATTGCCAACGACCAGAATAACAAAGAAAATGAATACAGGAATTTTTACTTCTTCCATAGAATTAGTGTATGTGATTTTTTCATACTTTCTATCACATACATTTTTTTTCTCATCTCCAGTTGTATCACTTCAAAATTCTCTACCTTTTTTTCCATAGGTTTATTTCTTGAAGAATTGGGAAGGTGTTGGAAAAGAGGAAGACTATGAAAACTGCGCAAGACAAACTTTTACATTTGCTAGGAACAAGAAACCTCTGCACTACTATGACTTGGTTTGTACATTTTTCTTTTCAAACATAAAATTGATCGTTTTTTTGTGTGTGTGATTAACATAAAGTGATGCCCCTTTGGTTTTTATGTTATGTAGCTTATTTTCCCATGCCTGTATGACAATCATTGGTTTGTGTTTACTGTGGACATCAAGGGGCATCACTTTGTCTTCCTGGACTCCATTTATGATGAAAACAGCAAATATGATAAGAAAATTCAAGGTCTACTGGTGAGCTATACAAATTTTGTTCTTTTTTTCCATACAATTTATTTATAGACGCATCCACTGCCTTTTTTTTCTGGTTTTTTTTCATGCTCCTCTTGTTTATACACAGATACCAGGACTCATTGCAATGTGGGAAGAATTCTTAGATGTGGAGAAAGACTTTAGTAAATTTGATATCCAACATCCACCAATTACTCGCCAAAATAATGGGTAACTACCTATCAACCCCAACAAACATCCCCAAATTACATATCATTTTATTTTTGTGTCCAAAACTCCTCCTTTTTTACCCATGATTTTGTTTTTCTTAAATGATTTATTTTTGTTTTTGTCTCATCAAGGCATGATTGCGGAATCTACGCTATGAAGTGTATGGAATGGTGGAACCCAAGGATGCACTTGAAAGATATGATCAGACCAGAATATATCCCAAACATGAGGAAGCAAGTTGCAAATGACCTATTGTTCTCATAATACAATTCACAAGAAGAAGCAAAAATGCTAGCTAGAAGCTTCAATCCAACAAAGCATGGAAAATATGCAAGGCAACAGTGAAATAAACTCCTGTTTTTGTTTCTGTACCAACAGATTACACAATCCTGTTTTTTCTGTAAAGCCCATGAGATGGGGCCACACACTACCTGGTAGTAAGAGAGAGAGAGATGTCACATTTTCTGTTTTTTCAAGCCCATGCAGTTTTGGGTTTATATCACCCCTCAACCTGTTGAAAAAAAATACTATCCAGTAACATAGAGTTTCAATTTTGTTTTGGTGCACAAATGCAAGATACACTTATATATACAAACACTTTTGTGCTTGCTTGTGTTCTATGTGCTACAGCTGAGTTCTAAATTCTAGGACATGTTTAGCAAAATTGTGTGCTATGTGTTCTCTTATGTGGAGCTTAATTCCTGTACTAGATATGATAAATCCAATATCATAACACCCAAATATTAAAAAAGGACCTGGATTTTTTTAGGATTTTTCTTTATGTGTTTTACATGATACTGATCGTCTTACTGACGAGAGATATCTGATGAGAGATACTTTTTTCTCCTTTCAACTGTGTGCAGGTTCAATTGTTTTTTTGGGGTGGGGGGTAGGGAGTGGGGGGAGGACAGATATATGTTAAATACAACAGAAGGGAGTGAAGACAAACTACGGTATGCCATTTTTTACACAAGCAATTCTTTCTTTTTAATAATTAGTTATGCCTGCAAAGCCAACCATGTAACTGTATTTGCACCATCCAAAAAACACACAAACAAAAAGGGGGTAAAGACATAATGTGGAATGCCATTTTTTCTTGATGTTTCTACTCATAAGACATGGGCCAGTCATTTTTTTGCTACCCAAAAAGTTTTATGTCCCTAAAGTTCTCTAGATTTCCTCTCCTTCATCACTTCTGTTGCATTTGACTTCTCTTTTTTTTTGGGAGAAGTCCGAATGTTATGGTCATGGGATCCACAACCACTACATGTCACCGAACCCTTGCTTCTAATCACATCTATCAGCCTTTTTTTTCTTGGCTCACTCTTGTGCCTTTGCTATTAGAGCATTTTGGATCCAGCAAAACAGAAGTAGAAGCAATTCCAACCATATCTATTGTTTCAGTTTCATCAACCGCACCCTTTGTGCTCTCAGCATCAATACCAACACCACTAGGACCCATCAGTATACCAGTTTGAGCACCAACAGAAACTACACCACAAGTTGTCGTCGCCGCATCCTGAACATGAACAGTAACCTCATTAGGAGCCGTGTCACTCATTGCCTTTAACCCATCTTCAATCTTGTCACTTTCATTCATCACATATACAAACTTTTCTTTTGTTTTTGATGCATCTGAAGCCAACTTAATCATTTTCTGTGACAAGATGTTGAACCTGAGTAAAGGGTTGCTTTCAAGAACAGCAGCAGACATCTATGTGTTTGGTACAGATAATTCCTGGTTTTTGTCTTTCAGCCTCCATCTTTCAATAAAATATTTCTCAGGTAGTTTTGTTATGTTAAAGTGAATGAGTACTTTGAGCACATGAACACACAAAATACCATCCTTCTTAAATTTTGAACAGATACATTCATATTCTTCAGCTATAGTATCAACAACCACAATATACTTCCTTTTTCTGAAATCCTGCAGTGCATGAATCTCTGATTTGTACACCTCAAAAATAGAATCGCGCACTTTCACGGTCACATCATACTTGGTATAGCTTTACAAGATACGCTGAAATGCCCAAAATATCTTCCTAGTATACAGTTTTGCAGCTTGCTTCTCAAATTGACATTCTGACCAAGTATCTGGAACAGTATTCCTAGTCAGCGATTCCTGTTCTTTGAAGCACTCATAAATTGTTTCTGCAATCCTTTCATACTGTGCTAGGAATGCAGAAACACTATGAGATGAACAAATGTCAGCTTTGTGCCTTGAATTTGTCCCCTCACTCCTTGCTGTTGTCTGAATCAAAGGGCACCAATTGCTTTTGAAGTAAACTGGTGCCCATCTCTTTCTAGTGACCCACATAAGCTGAAAATACCTAACATTATACAGATTGTTTCTTCTTATGAAATCTTTCCACAAATATTCAAATTCAGCCTCTGTCTGGGATTTTGTAACAATATCATGGAAATCCTTGTAAACTTCTTCATCCTCTGAATTGAATGTCCTTCCTGTTTTGTCCCTTGCATTTGATAACATATGGAACATGCAATTCCTATGAACAGTGTCCGGAAAAACTATGACAATAGCAGCCTTCATTGCCAAGTCTTGATCAGTTATAATAGTAGCAGGAACCTTGCCACCCATACAATCAAGGACGTATTGAACAACCACTGAAAAGTCTTACTTGTTTCATCTTGTAGGAATGCATAACCAAATAGGCAATTGTCACCATGACTAGTTATCCCTACAAATGGAGCAAAGGGCAAATCATACCTATTTGTCTTGTACGTCGTGTCAAAACTAACTATGTCACCAAACATCTCATAAAATTTTCTGCTGTTCCTATCGGACCAAAACAGACTCTTCACAACATTATTCTCATCAGTTCTGAATCTGAAATAAAATAATGGATCCTCTGATATTTTCTTCTCAAAAAAATCCAAACACTGCATCATGTCATTTTTCCCACTTTCTCTTCTAACAAAATCTCTATAATTGCTCATAGCCTTTTTTGTGTAAGGAACTGCAAACAAGCCACCCCTAACATATGACAAAACAGACATAATCATTCTTGTGGGCACATTGATTTTGTTCAAAGTTCTTATCAAAAGTTTCTCCTGGTCTATCATATGTTTGTGAGACCATAGGAATTTTCTTTCTTCTGGTGGAGATAGTGGATGATTGTGCTCTAGATTAAGCCTTGTAATGTACCAAAAGCCCCTCTTCAATGTTATCACCATCTCAGCTTTGCAATTTGTATAAACCACTTTGTTCTGTTTTCTTCTTTTTACTAATGGACTTGTTGTGTTTGTTTGCAGACAACTCTCAACTTCATCAACCTCAGGTAGGCCCTTCTCCTTTGGATCACTTGGTTTCCTCCACCTGTTGCATTTGAACGTGTGCCTTGTCACAACATCGGTTTTTCTGCTATGGTAATTGCTAGCTTTGCATGTAGAGAAACCAACCATATAAGCATAACCATTGTAGAAGTCAAAAGCTTCATTCTCATCAGCAAAAACTTTGTTGATTGACGGCGCATGTGCACTGTTAGCTTCCTGACCACCTCTCTGAACAGCTGCTACACTTTCATTCTCCAGAAATATGTTTATATCTTCCTCACTAAAATTTTGATCTGGATTTTCTGCACTTTTATCTTGCTCTATTTCCTCAACTTGCTGAAATGTAACTATTGCATGATCAGACAATAAATCCTCTTCTGTTGCTTGCTCAAAGTGCCGGTCAAAACTGGCATCAGCCTCAATAGTTTGAGTCTGCATTTCATTATAAATCACTTCTACAGATGATGCCTTCAATTGTACTGTTGACCTGCACATCTCAGCTTGATTATCAACATCAGCGTTTGATTTCTGCATTTCATCATATAGCATGTCCAGTGATGCCACAGGAGGATGCACAGCTACACTTTGTGGCAAAGAGTTGCACATCTGAGAGGTGTCTGTTTGTGCATTTTGCAGGTCATTTTGTTGATAACCATTGTGAGGATCTAAACCCCAAAAGGTGTTGTCATACTCAAATCTATTGGATGTCAAATATAGAGCACTCTGCAATGGTAAAAAAACAATTCTAATAAAGAGATCTTTTTTATAATTCTATTTTGATTTGAACTTTTAACCTGATTAGCTATATCCACACCAATCATGAATATGTTTTTAATCAAATAATAGGATGGCACAGCACAAATCAAATAAACAAAAGGGAACACACCTCTGATTCAATAGGAGATTGCAATAGCTGCATGAAACTGCCATAAGTGCTTTGGAGCAGGGGAAGATTGCAATAGCTGCATGAAACTGCCATAAGTGCTTTGGAGCAGGGGAAGACCACCCTGTTTTGCAAAAAAAGACAGTGTGGGGTTATGACTGTGCACATAAAGTTTTAGTTAAATATTTCATTTAATATGTGTTTTATTTTCTACTCACTGCCACCTGAGCACCAGGAAGAATTGCATTAGGTGAGACAGAGACTTGCTGGATTAAATTTGTATAGGTGATGCCTCCCTCCTATGATAATCTGAATAACATCCCATAGTCTACATTTGATTCTGTCTCTGTGCCCTGCACATTTGGATAGATGACAAAAATGGCATTACATCCTTTCTGTATAATGTAATGGCATTGCATGAACTGAGAGATCCCATAATTCAAAGAATGACCACAAGAGAACAACTACTTGAACCAGAGTAGTTTTAACAGTTAGTGAATCAAGATATTTCTAAGTTGTGCACTGTTTAAAAATTCAGTCACCCTGTTGTGCATAAGGAAAAGCAGACACTCTGTATAAGATTTGCTATAGTTGAGTGCAGTTTTTTTTGCAGTATTGCATTACAACCACATGAAAAAATAGACCAGATTAATGTTGTGTTGCTTATGAGTTTTTATATAATAAAGTTTTGTGCAGGGAAGCAGCAGAAAATGCAGGGATAGTGGAAAGGGAAGAAAAGCAAAAAAAAAAGAGAGAAAGGAAGAAGAGGTTAAACTAGAGAGGGGGAACACAGAACAAAAAAAACCTCCATCAAGTAAATTTCCCCCAAGTTCTTCCTGTTCTTTCCTCAACACACGTTGTTCTTTAGAGGATGGGGGTGGTGGAAAGGGAAGAAAAGCAAAAAAAAAATCAAAAGATGGGAGGAAGAGGTGAAAAGGAGGGAGGTGGGAAAAAAGAGCAAAGAGAAAAACCTCCATTAAGTAAAAATTTCTCAGGTTCTTCCTGTCCCCCCAGCACACGTTCTATCTCCTTCTTCGTGTTCTTTCTCTCCTTTCTCCTATTTGCTTTTCCAATCTGAGTTTTGATCTCTCCTCTCATTTTTCTTTTGGATCTGAGTTTTGATCTGAGTTTCTATCTTGGAGCACAAGACATTTTTTTAAGGGACCCAGGGAGTGGACCATTTTTATGACAGAACCCAATTCGGAGCTAAAAAGCCCAAAACGGGTATCATGTGAGAGCTCATTTGTTTTGTTGAAAAAAGCCCAAATCACAGATAAAAAACTGAAAATCTAGACTCACTGAACTACAACCCAAAACAGACTCGGGCCCAACACCTTCGCTGGCCCATAACACAGCCCAAAAAACTGGGGCCCAAACATTGGGCTTTTGTTAGTTTTTTGGACCCAAAAGTGTGTTTTAACCAACTTTGGGCTTTGGGCTTTTTGTTAGTTTTTGGGCCCAAACATCTGCACCAGGTTGTGATTTTTTTTGCACGTCACATTTTGATTTCTTGAGCTTTACAGTTAGATACATATCTAATGGTGCATAAAGTTGACTGATCAAATGCAAAAATTGCAATCGAATAGGCGGTCCCAACAAAGTTTGTCGAGATTTTTCATAAACGGTGAATTGAACTGAATTGGGAAAGATACGGCCCGGTTTTTACGGAGTTAAGACACAAGTCCCGTTCACATGTGCACGTGACATATAAGGTTGCTAGGTTAGGTAGTAAAAGGAAAACAGGAAGCGAAAGTAAAGCTAATACTGCGTCACGCAATGCATCGCAATTAACTGATCGATTTATGGCCTATCTCCTACATCGTCGATATTGTTTTAGTTCTTTTCTGTTCTTTTTCACTAGTACGAAAACCATCTTTCGTGGTAGACATTTTAGGTTTTCGTTAGCAGTTTTTGGCACTGCCACAAAGCAAAGACCAGTGAAGATCAAGATCTTCGATAGCAGTTATCAGTCGCCAGCGATAATTGATTTTCGCCGGCGGTTGTGTTATACCGGCCGCCAGCGATAAACTATTTTCGCTCGCGGTTGTGTTATACCAGCCGCCTGTAAAAATAGTTGCCCAGGTTAAAAAAATGTCGGAGCAACTCCGCTCCGTTCGCCTCCGTCAACGCCAGTTCAAATTATTCCCAAATCCAATCCTCGATTCAAAAATTCACATAAATTTACAACAACAATTTACAATAAAAATATTTCCATTCACAGTCAAAAGTTTCCATTCACAATCCACATAAATCCACACAAATCAACATAAGTTTTCCATTTATAATCCACACAAATGCACACAAATCCACACAAATCCACAGAAATCCGAGCACCAGCTGAGCACCACCGCCCATGGCCCGGCGGAGTCGGCTTCACGCTCCCCGTGGCCTGGCGGCGTCGGTCGTGACGAGGTCAAGGGCGACGGTCGTGCTCCACCGCCCAAGGCCCCGCGGCTGTGCTCCCCGCGCCACCACCAGGGCGGATCCGTCCTCTCCACGCTCGTCCTCCCCGGCGGCGGCTTCCTCCCCTCAGACAGATCTGGGAGAGGGTAGAGGAGGGGATTCGTGGTCGCCATCGTCGCCGCTTCCATTGTGGTCACTGTCGTCGCTGTGCACATCCACGCCGTGCACCTCCCGCCCATCATGGTCGCCATCGTCGGCGTCGCGCCCATCCCGGCCACGCCCCTCCCAGATCTCGGTCGCCGACAGGAGGAGGCTGGGGGCGTAGGGAAGGAGGAGGGGAGAGAGGTGGGGGCAGAGGAGGAGAGGGAGGTGGGTGGGTGGAGAGGAGGAGAGAGAGACAGTGGGGTGGGTGGGTGAAGGGAAAATATCTCAGCGCGCGCGTGATTTTAAATGACGTCAATTTGTTTTTGCGGGCTCTGTTTTTTCGCTGGCAGAACTGTTTAGTAAACGCCAGCGAAAACGTCGGTTTTCGCAGGCGGACATTTAAAAGGTCCGCCTCGAAAAATAGAGTATTTTTTATGGCGGAGTCTTAATGTGGCCACCAGAGAAGATCGGTTTTCACTAGCGGTCCTATATTCCCCACCCCTCCTTATTTTTTTGTTGGTGGTTTTAGCATATGGTCAGTGAAAATTATAGTGTTGCCATGAAAAATTGTTTTTCTGTCAGTGTTTTCACTTTTGATCGATTGGGAACGGAGTATGTAAGGGGATCTGACGAGGAGACAGATAAATTGATTTCTCGGAGGGTTATGCTTCTCCGATATTTATTTTATTTAATTTGGGTTTTGCGTGTGATTCATGTTGTCTAATACTCCCTCTGTCTCATAATATAAGGGATTTTGAGTTTTTACTTGTAGTGTTTGACCACTTGTCTTATTAAAAAAAAAATTATGCAAATATAAAAACAAAAAGTTGTGCGTAAAGTACTTTGGATAATAAAGTAAGTCAAAAAAAGTAATAATAATTCCAAAATTTTTTTAATAAGACGAGTAGTCAAACCATGCAAGCAAAAACTCAAAATCCCTTATAATCCCTTATATTATAGAATGGAGGGAGTAGGTGAAAAGATTTCGTTGGCATTCAGACCTGTGTATGTGTTTCTTTTGATTTTTACTTATTTTTGGTTCGACTAGCAAAAGTGCCCGTGTGTTGCGCCGGGTGATTACGGTATGTGTACAGTGACAAAAAAAATTGCTGTTTGGTTTAGACAACTTATCAGCTCAAAAAAATTATTTGTTTTTAGATAAATAATCTGCTCTATATTTGTGAAATATATATGTTGTTTAGTTTGGATGATTTGTAGCATGGAAGAAAATGAATGGAAGAACAATGCGAATGTCTTTGTCCACAAGGCGACGGATGAAAAGTTATATGACGAACGGAAATATTTATTTTTTTATGTAGGTAAGTCTAATAAAATACGAGTGGAATTTTTGTACTCAATGTACTTTGAATTGTGAGAATATATATATTTTTTAGAAACACATAGTACAAACGCGCTCACAACACGAGCGTTGAGATTGACGAAGTCACCATGAATGCCTCGAGCACCCGTGTCAAATCAAATATTTGAATCCAGATTGACTGGTTCCACCACAAGAAGCTGTGGAAATATACATGTGTATTGTTACCTAAAGAAAATATGTGAAGTTTAACAAATCGTAAAAATCAAACTTAAAGCTAAGCGAGGCATAATTGAACGACATACCAAGAAAAGCAAAGAATACATAAGGAGTTGTATAAGAAATATTTTTAAAAATACTTGCATGCTAACTTGAGATGAAAGTTGGACTCCTAATTACAGATCATGAATTTCTTTAAAAAAAATATCCAAACGAATTTCTATAGTAATTTTCACCCTAACTAAACCGTATAACAATAATAGTAATAGTAAGATTAAAACTAGTAAGACTAAAATAGTTTTCACCCGTTGTAATGCACGAACATTTTTTCTAATCACCATCATTATGTGGGGTGTTGAGAAATGTTGGTACATTATCGAAAATATATGTTGGTACAATATTAGTTTTTTATAGCTGAATGGTTTGCACTTGACGAATCCTTCGCAGAGTGTCAGCCATCAAGTTTTGAGCGGAATCGTGGAGTTCACCGCCGGGAGCGTGACAGGGGCACGACCCATTTGATGTGGCACGGGCCATTTGATGTGTTGACACGTTTCGACCCACTAAGGAGGCATTGAGCTGATGCCGGAAGCCCAGATATTTGGGTCTGGACTTACCAGGCTATCCCGTTCCGGCCCAAATATATTGCGTCGTCCAAATGAGAGAACATCCGATACATTGGAGCGTCGCACAGAAGAGAAAAATTTCAGCATGGACCCCACCTCCTCTAGAACAGTGGAACCTTATCTCCTCGTGACTCTCCGCCTCTTGAATCCTCGACTTCCTTCCTGGCCCGCTTTTCTCTCCGTCGTTTCACCATCGCCATTCCTTCCTGGCTTCTCTCTTGTCACTTCGGGCCAGTTTTGGTTTGGTGTCATATCAAAATTTTAGTAGTATCAAAGTTTAGGCAACTTTTAGCACTACTAAATTTAGATGGCCAAAACTTTTCTATCTAAAGAGATGTGTTGTTAAAATTTAGCACCAATCCAAACAATTAGAAACACTATTGAAGATTGCCATTGAATTGATAGGGCATAATTTGGAACCAAACCAAACTAGCCCTTCGTCTATCTCGTGGCTCTATGGCTTCAATAGAAATCTCCGTTTCCCCATCTTTCCTTTGCCACACCCCATCGATAGCGGCACACCTTCTCCCACTCCACGGCTCACTACTCCCCGGCAGTGCCGGCGCACCTCTTCCAATACCCGACTCGCCACTCCCAGCGACGGCGGCGCACCATTAAGTCCCTCCTTCTTAGATCCGACCGGAGGAGGGGAGGGGAGGGCAGCGGCAGTGCCACAACAGCCGGCAACGCTCCCCTCCCCTTCCTTCCTTCCTCCCCGCTCCTAAATCAGGCCGGAAGAGAGGAGCAACAGCGGTGGCGGCCACCACAAGCAGCAGAGGTGGCGCACCTCCCTCCCTTGCTCCCAGATCCGGCCGGAGGAGGGAGCGACGGTGGCGGAGGCGGCACTCCCTGCCCTGCCTCCCTCCCTCCCAGATCTGGCCGGAGGAGGGGAGGGCGGTGGCAGCGTCGGCCCTAGCGACAGCGGCCGACACCGATGCCGAAGGTCAGTGTCCCCGTCGTTTTCTCCCTCCCCCAATCCTCTATCCCTCTGATCTCGTTGGCGGCGGTTGTCTGTAGGGCAGCAAGCGGCCGGAATTTTTCACTGGTGAACAACGAAAGCAAGTTGTCTTGATTTTCTAAATCCACGTGATAAATTCTGTAATATTGATTATGTGATGTGTGATTGATTGTTTATGTGTTTATTATCTGATTGGAATCATCGGCTTGATTTCTGAACTTGTGATTATTTTTCTCTTTTTGATTGGATTAGATGGATCCGGAATCCTGAAACATGGTAGAAAGAAAACCGGATGCGTAAATGTGGTAGAATCTGGCAAACTGGAGTACGAATCGGTGTGGGTTTTTTTTTTCGCGTGATACTTGTGCGCCGGATCAGATCGGATAACGCGGTGGTGACGGACGAAAAACGCACGGACGAAAAAACGTTGGTGAAAAGGATGTGACGAAAGGAAAAATCTAAATTTTTAATTAGTTAAGATTAAGATTTGTGTGTTGTTGTATTTTCTAATCCGTGAAAAGATGTTCGTCCGGCCATGCAATTTGTGGTGCCAATGCAAACGTTCTTTGCGGGCCTAGTGCGCTCATGGGCAAAGACACGCAGGGCACAACGTAGGATGAGAATCAGACTCACTGAGGACACGACGTGGTGAGTGGTGGAGCAGTGAGTTGGGTGGAAGTTTTGCTGAATTCCATTAAAAACGAGTTATTAGCTTTCAGATTTTTAAATTTGAAGTAAATCAAATTAATTGTGAAACCCTCTGTTCAGCCATTTTACCTTTTTGCCTCAATTATTTTTCCAAAGTGAAAACCTTTCTTTCACTGACAGGTTGGTCCCGCAGTATTTTATTTAGCAAGGCATTTATTTTTTTAAGCGAAAAGTCCTGAGACGTTCCCATGTGGGGCTGGGTCAAATCTTTTTTTTTCCGAGGGACAGGCAAGGAGCTCCTGCAATTTCACTATAGAAAAAGAGAGTTGATCCAGTTTATAAGGAAAACCGGACCCAAAAAGCTTACAACGGCAAGATTAATTTCAGGAAAATTGGCGAAAACCCGGCATTAACAAACGGAATACAAAGAACAACAGTCCAACACGGGAAGAAACTCCTAAAATGAAGCCTTCAAGAAGTTAACGCCGACAGAACGGCGACAACGCCCGATACTAGCCAATCTAAGGTTTTCACCCAGAGAATTCCCTTGAGGTGGAGTTGAAACGAGCGCTCCAAAAGCCACGCCACCTTCAAGAAGTTGAACGGCGCCCGAGGGCGTCGCCGTTGCTAGCACCGGAGCGGAACAAGGTTTTCACCTCGGAGACCCTGTAAACCAAAGCATCCACGGCGGAAGCTCCCAAATACCACCTGCACACCGAATGGTACCTGCATTATTCACACCACCTGCACGATGACTGGACTCCACACCACCAACCTCGACTGAGGATGCGCTAGATCTGGACCTAGGATCTCGATCCGGCCATCCTCCTTGCACCACCGTCGCCAGCCGACGCCACAAGGGCAACATCTGGCGATAGAGGCCGCCGGCGCTGCACGTTCCTTCCACCACCGGACGCGGCGCCATCGCCGGATCCGTGAACAACACCACCGACATCGCTATCCCCGCCGCCCTCACCATCCCCGCCGCCATCGGCTACCGCCGCCTAGAGCAGCGCGCCCCAATCATCACCAAACGCCGCGCCGTCAACTGGTCCGTGGAACTCCACCACCGCCGTCGCCATCCCCGCCGCCGTCGGCGTCGTTCTTATCCCCGCCAGATCCTGTCGGAGCGGCGCGGATCTTGCGGTTTTCAGTGCCACCTCCCTGGGTGACTCCCCAGGTCACCCGAGCGCGCGCGAGAGAGGGGCCCCGCCGCCGCCGTCCTTGTGGCTACGCGGCTTTGCCGGCGGCCACTCGGGCGGCCGCGAGGCGGAAGAGGGAGGTGAGGGAGAAGGGGCGGCCAGGTCGTCGCATCCTGTGCCGCCCCGGGAGAGGACGACACGAGAGCCGAGTAGTGTTTCAGATATGGTTAATTTTATGAGCGCCAGCTGGGTCAAATCTAGCTAGGTGAAACTCGACCAACAAATGGTTAGAGCCCACATGTCAGTGGCACATGCTTTAAACATGGCTTTAATTAGTTTTCATTAGCAGGGGTGGCCTATATGTCAGCTAGATTAACGTCTTAACCAAGTCATTAACTTAATTATTTAGAAAGAGCTACAAATCGGACGTCCGATGATGTAAAAAAAAATGAACGGTCAACATTTTCTATATGTTTAAGAGGTATAACTTAATGTTGCACCCAAAATCCTACAAAGAAACTACTGTCTATTATAGACTAGTGGTTCTATGTGATAGATCTCGATTTCAAAATAAATCTGAAAGTTGAACGGAGTCAAACGGAATATTACTAGAATATTTCTTTGTTGTGACGGCGAGAGAGAGATACAATGGACTTTATCTTGGGGTGAGCTTGGGCTTCAGCCCAGAGATGAAGGAGGCCGGTCAGGGATGTTAGTTACACTTTCTGGAGAGGAGCTTGGAATGTAGGGTGATGTCATCAAGACTTTTGATAGAGAGGGAGGCCTCTGGTGCACTTCGGCCCGAAAGAGAGAGACTATGGACTCATGAAGGGGATGGCTTCTTGGGCTAACAAGGAAGAGGGATATGATATGGACTTTGTTAAGATTTCAAGGTTGGGCTCTACATGTAAGTGACCGAGAATTGAAGTGGACATGGATCCCACTCCTTTTCTTTCTTTTCTTTTTCTTTTCTTTGGGCGTGGCTAATGGGCGTCACCCCCATCCCCCTAATACGCTCCTCTCCCCTTTCCTCCTTCCCTTCTTCTCAACCTACTACACCATAATTTTTTTAAAAAACTAGAGAAAATGCATGTGCGACGCAACGGGTGAAGGCTATTCTAATCTTTTTATTGTTATAAGGTTTAGTTCAGGTAAAACTCACCGTTAGAATTCGCTTGGATATATTTTTTTAGAAAATCATGAGTTATTATTAGGAGTCCGATCGTCTCGAGTTAGCATGCGAGTTTTTTTTAAGAGATTTCTATACGATTCCTCCGGTATTTCTAAAAGCAAACAAACTTAAAAACAAACTCAAATACGGATATGTATTTTCAAAAGCAAACGAACTTAAAAACCGACTCATACACAGATGACGTACCAAAGTTCTAGCAAAAACATTTTTAATTTTTATAATAGTAGGGATAAGATAACAAAGTTAGAAAAATTTATGTATAGAAATACTATATATAAAACATATTTGAATTCAAATTAAAATTTGAAACGGGTATGTAAACTTTTGACTTATAAACTTTGGGCCTATAAACTAATATTTGAATTCAAATTCAAATTTGAATCGGGTATGTAAATTTTTGACTTATAAATTTTGGGTCTGTAAACTTTAGGTGTATAAATTTTAGATGTATAGAAATACTATATATAAAAAATATTTGAATTCAAATTCAAATTTGAATCGGGTATATAAACTTTTGACTTATAAACTTTAGGTCTCTAAACTTTAGGTGTATAAACTTTAGATGTATATAAATACTATATATATATATATATATATATATATATATATATAAAATATTTGAATTCAAATTCAAATTTGAATCGGATATATAAACCTTTGACTTATAAACTTTGGGTCTCTAAACTTTAGGTGAATAAAATTTAGATGTGTAAACTTGACGCGTACAAACTTTAGGTGCATAAATTTACTAAAATAGGAAAGTAATGCGGTGCCATAAAAGAAAACCACATAGGAGGGGAGTAATCGCTGCCTCGCTTGGGGCGATCGATTGCCCGTTAGCCTTTTCGCTTTTCCTTTCCTCCTTTTTCTTTTCTCCCTTACGCCCTTCCTCTAGGTCTGTCCCTTTGTCCACTCGTGCGCGAGCCAGGGAATGAGGCGGCACGGCGCTTGACGTCGGCCGGCCTTGGGAGGCAGCGGGAGAGGAGCGAGATGCGGAGGATCCCGGCGAACCGGCGGTGTACACGGGGAGGCAGGTGGTAGGCATGGCGGTGGTTCCTTGCGCGGAACAGAGAGGGGATGAGAAGAAGTCGACGTTTTGGTGGTTTTTCGGGGAAGAAGAGGGCGCAGGGAGCATCACGTTGGCACGGCGAACCCGTTTTGGAGGTATTCTGGCGGCGTTTGAGCCCGGGTGTGCTTGGCCACGGTGGTCAGGGAGGGTGAGGAAGAAACGGGAGAGCCAGCAGTGGTCGAAGATGGCGAGATCAGTTGACGAGGTGGCATGGTAGGCGTCTAAGAACTCAGACGCCTCAGCTCCTCTCCGATGGCCGCCCCAACCGACCATCCTCCACGTACCCCTCTTCAATGCTAGGAAGAAAGCAACACAGAGAGGAACTGCCACCTCGTCAACCGATTTCGCCATCTTCGACCACTGCTGGCTCTCCCGTTTCTTCCTCACCCGGGTAGCCCTAATGGGCGATCGATCGCCCTGCAAATGGGGGTAGCAACCCGTTTCAAATT